>NW_020450732.1:138258-719257 GCF_003343035.1 Apteryx rowi
ACCCATAAGCTCTTAGCTGATTCATCATCCACCCCCAGGCAGAGCTCCGTACATCCCTGCTGCCCTCTCATGTAAAGGGCAACTCCACCACCTCCCTTTCCTGGCCTGTCTTTCCKAAAAAGCACACAGCCATCCATGACAGCACTCCAGTCATGCGAGCTATCCCACCATGTCTCTGTAATGGCAATGAGATCATGACCTTGCGACCGCACACACATCTCTTATTCTTCCTGTTTGTTCCCCGTGCTGCGTGCATTGGTGTACAGGCATTTCAGAGAGGTGATTGAGCATGCACGCTTCCCAGGAGGGATACAAGAGGATCCTCCATAGCCACATCCCATGCGCATTTCCCTGGTTGCATTCACCTGCTGCAGGTGTCCTGACTTGAGCTGTCTTTTGCCAACTACCCTGGCACTATAACTCTCCCCTTCCCCTGTCTTTCCTAGTTTAAAGCCCTCCTTACCAGGTTGGCCAACCTGTTGGCAAAGACACGTGTGCCCTGCTTACTGAGGTGGATCCCAGCTCTCCCCAGCAGTTGCTGATCTTCAAACAGGGTCCCATGGTCGTAGAAACCAAAACCCTATTGCTAACACCAGCGGCACAGCCAGCTGTTAACTTGGAAAATCCATCTCCTCCTCCTCCTCCTCCCATCCATCCCCCTCTCTGGCAGGATTGAGAAGAAAATGACCTGGGCTCCCAGACCTTTGACCACCATCCCCAGAACTCTGAAATCCTGCTTGATGGTTTCCAATTAGCCCGTGGTATCATTAGTGCCCACTTGGAAGAGCAGCAGTGGGTAATAGTCCGACGCATGGGCAAGCCTTGTCTTTCCATGACATCTCTCATACGAGCCTCCGGCAGGCAACAAACCTCTCTAGACATGAGGTCAGGTCGGCAGATAGATGCCTCCATCCCCTGCAGCAGGGAGTCCCCCACAACAATCACCCGCTGCTTTTTCCGGGCGTTCCGGCAAGGCACAGGGTCTGTTGTCCCAGGTACTTCCCTTGCAGCCATGCCCATCTCCTCCTCATCCTGGAGGGCACTAAACCTGTTCTTCAGCTGCAAGTCTTCGGGAGGAGTAGGAGCCTTTCTCCTCCCACGAGCAGTGACCAGTTTCCAGCCTTCTTCTACGATGTTATGATGTACCGTTTCACACGGCACAGAGCCCTCTGGCAACTCCACTGCTGCAGGGTGTTGGGACTCCTGGAGCTGTACAGTTTCCGAGAATACCCTGTCTATCTCTTGCTCTGCTTCTCGGATGCTGCGCAGCCTACTGACCTCCTCCCGTAACTCCCTTACCTGACGACACARCTCGYCAACAGCAGCACACCTCCTGCAGGAGAGCTGACTGCCGGCCCAGGCCTCCCGGAGAGGCCCCAAGCGCTCCCTGCAGCCTGACACCTGTAGAGCTGCATCTACTGTCAGAGGGTCTGTCTGGGTCCAAGCCTCTGACACAGCTGATGCAGCGACTCCACCAGCTACCAGGGAACGTGCTCTGTGGCATGTCATGACCATATCTGAGGAAGCCTACACAACTAGGATTGGAAACAAAAGTGCCTTCTTGCACCCTTCTGCACAAAATGCTGCGCAAACTGCTGTGTCTGTTTGCTGCCTCTGTTAGCTGTGCTCAATATAGAAGAATATATATATGGAAGAATAAATATATGTACATCATTTTAAGCACATGTACTTTTTTTTTTGAGTAGATAATAAAATTGAGTGAGTGATGGAAATTGGAGTTTATAGATAGAGCACAGATCTTCTAAATCTTTAGGCACCATATGTCTTTAATTTTGATTTTTATTTAAATATTTTTAGTTYTGGAATAATCCCAGTATGTTTAGGAAACATTTTCATATCGTCATTCATACATTGCAAATAAGACATTCAAAAGACACTGCAAATGATAGCTGCTGCAATTCTGCTACCTGATAAGGAATCAGAGACACTATCCTGCATTACCCTGAGTCCTCCCAATATTTTTGGGATGTCTAGAAACACTTTAGAGAAAACAGAAGGACTCTAACTTTTGGGGGATTTGCTAATTTGGAAAGTGCCTTTCCCAAAGGGCCTGCAGAAAGGAAAAGCATTATATTTTTCTATTAATATTAAAGCAGATTGTATTTGGTCTTCAAGGATCATTAAATAAAGTCTTCATTTACTTATAAATCAATATGCAACATAATGATAAAAATCTAAAAAATTATTATTCATAGCAGATAATTTTTCAAAGATGTGGTAATTCTAACCTTAAAAGAGCTACACTGATGTCCTTAAAATACATTTCATCAAGACTTCTAGGCCTATAACTACTAGTCTACTGACCAAAACCTCACAGCAATCTTCATGCTATACAGGACTTATGGTACCAAAAATCAGAACTTGTTTCAAAGAAAGAAGATAAGATTTCTCCCACCTCTGGTGTTATGCAAATGAACAAAAGATCCCATTTCTTTCAACAGCATTTTCAGTTAGACCCCTCCTCTGAATCTATCTTTTCCAACAAGCATTCTACTTCAAAAAAAAAAAAAAAAAAAACACCTCTGTAGTTTTCTAGGTATTGCACAGGGTGGGTATTTAATATATAATAGAACTCAGAGCATTTTCAGAATTAATAATCCACCACAATTTATGTAACTAAATTACTACAGGGAACACCACTGTAAGAGATTTGTCACACATCCTATCCAATAAGAAAAAATATTTTGATCTAAATCACCTCTTTGACTTTATTACTTATGACAGACTCTGTGAATTTTAAACTATCATAAAGTTTAAAAGATAGAATAGAGAGAGAAAATAACATCCAAAAATAGTATTACTCTTGAGAATGAGACTGTCAGTAACCATAAGTACTAAGTAACTGAGTTTTGAAGAGACCATTACTCCAACTTTAGCATTGTATGTCCACTAGTTTAACTAGAAATATATTTCGTATTAATCTTAAGCACAGGCTAACATTTCATCTCATTACCTATGCATGTAGGCGGATCAGGCTGCCAAAAGAATCGGTTATTCAGTTGCACACACGTAATTTTAGCATGTCCTTGAAGCTGATAGCCAGGGTCACACTGAAAGGTAGTGGTGTCCCCAGGCTCTCTGCTGTCTCCGTATCTGGTGCCATTCTGTGGTGTCCCAGGATCGTTACAGGTTGATGCAATAGAAGCTATAGGGAAACCATGAAATAAAAACTTTAAGACTAGGTACTAAACATCCGTAATTAAAAGCACAGTATTTTTACAAGAGCATTCCAACCAGAGGCAATATTATTTACTCATCAGTTAACGTAGGAAGGCACTTTGTTTATTTCTATGAGAATTTGCCCACTGAGATACATCATGTTTATGTTGGCTTTCTGCCAATTTTCTTAATATAAAATATGGCCTGAGAGGGAATAAACACAAGAGTGGTTTTTTGTGTTTTTTTTTGTCCCRTTAATGTATCAAAAGAGCTAGTAACTCCTTTTCTTACTTTAATGTTCCAGTTATCAAAGCAAATTTCTTTATGCACTATGATGTCTTTTGTACAATAGGGCAAGTATCATAATGTAAATAACATAATTTTATGGTTTTAATATCCTCCAGCATATGAGAAATGCTATGTATGCATAGCTGCTTGAATATTTTATACAGCCCTGAAGTTCCCATTTCAGGGGCAGGCAACAAGTTTCTCAGAGTATACTCCAACTGAACCTAAGCAAGAAACTTCGCCTATGTTCAGTCTCTTGAATTTGTATAACTCTGTAGATACAAATAACACAGTCAAAGAGCACAATATTAAAACAAGCAGAACAATCAGTATGATATGACATAAAGCAACTAAATTGGTCAAAAAATTGCATATACAAATCCACACACCACTTTTTTTGGCCACCCACTGTGGATTTGTGGAAAAGACCAGGTTTGTTCTTCTGGCTTCAGGAATTCAGTAACTTCCTGAGTTGCAGCAAACTTTGAGGTCTCCCCTATGAAGATTTTCTTCCCATCACCTCAAACAGAAGTCTCTCCCTAAGCTCTCTACTTCCCATACGGTGACTCTCCTGCCTGCCACATCCTGCCATCTTCAGAGGCTCCCCTCCCTGAATCACTGAATTGCACTCTGCTACCCACCACACCAAGCTGCTCCCCCAACTATGTCCTTTTCAAGGAACATACCACACTTATGAGCAAAAGTAAAAAAACAAAATCATTTGGTCAAACACTGTCACCATTGATAATATTAGTGTGCATCTACAAGTAAGTCCCTCTATCATTTTCTCTGTCTTCATTCTATCAAGTTTAAACTTCTTGAACCAAGACTAAAGATGTTTTAAAAATCTTCCCCAGAACACCCATCTGCTCATCTCCCATGAGGGATAATCCTTCAAAAATGTCAAAATTCAATATTAACTTATTCTCTTTTTTTTTTCCTAATAAGCTTCTATGTACACTTTCTTCCATGCTCATTAATTAGACACCTTTCTTAAACTGATTCATAACCATCTCAAGTCTACACCTGATGTCTCTTCAAGGTATAACTTTGCTCTGATGTCTTTAAGACATGATCAGACCAATGAGGAGCATTCAGAGATAACATATAATTTATTAAAAACATATATGCCCATGTTAAAACTGTTTTTTATCGCTTCCTTGATTGATGAGCTAATGTTATCATTTATCTTATTCTTTGGCTGTTCATTCTCACACACTCTGGGAAAGGAGCGACTACATCTTTCTGTATTTTGAGCAATATGAAGCATACCTAGCACTTGGGTTTTAGGATAGTATCATAAATTACAGACCAAAAAAAAGACCAGGAATATAAAAAATTGTTCCTTTATGTTTGATTGTCGTTTTCTGTTATTACCTGTGGAAGGGCCCAACCTCTTTCAAACTTCATTATGTAGTATCAAATGTCATTTCTTATTCACTGGGGCTTTTCTCATGTCTAACAGTGCTTTAAGCAAACACAGACACACACACAGAGCCAAAGTACAAAAGAAATTCTATGGCTATTATACTGACATAATATATAACTGCAATTAGACTTGAGGCTTTGCTTCCACTATGYGCGCAAACACAAAAAAGAAAAATGGCTTATGAGCACTTTGCTGAAAGCTGGTAATATTTTTGGTGGGGTTTGGTCCCCTGTGACAACCATTGTCAACTGCTTGTGCAGGAAAAGCTGGAGGAAGAGATTATGAAGGAAGGAATGAGAAATAATTGAGAATCTTTAATATTAGAAATAACATGAAAACAAGAACCAAAAAAAAAAAAAAAAAAAAAAAAGAAAAAAGGGGGGGGGATTGATCCAACTATGTCAGGAGGATTGGCCGTTCCTGACAAAGACTTCTAAACAAGTGAAAAACAAATGGAAAAGAAGATGTGACTCTCCAAAGAGATATAGAATATGCACCTAAAGTTTTGCTGGAAGGGTAACTCTGCCATACAAGGAATTTGGTAATAACTGAAACTGTTGATGGATCAAAAAATAGTAGCAGTGACAGAGGATAAGAGTAATGAGAGAAGGGTAAACAAAGGACACTATGTTCTGGTGTATGTCCTGCCACATGATATTATTTTCATGATAATTTTGTACTTTTCCAGGAAACAGATTTTGTACCACAACAGGGTCAGATAAATTAAGAAATCATGTAATTGTTGTTCTTACTTAATCTAACCAGRTATATTTTCACATTTTGCTATAATTCTTACTTCATCAAGCTCTGGGTATTTAGAAGAACGGGGAAAGATGTGTTGCTGAATGTATGAGAGGTGATGGGAAGTTGTTCAGAAATTAAATTGGAAGTTCTTCAGAACAGAAGCTATAAAGATTTATGTTTGAATGCTGTGAAAAAGCACAACAGTTAAGTTAAATCTAAATTTAAATATGGCAGTTTAGGACCTCACCCCCCCCTTTTTTTACAAGAATTAAAAATTCAGAACAGCAAACATCAGGTTCTCCCCAAACTACCACCCAGAGGACTTGCTGAGAATTGATAATACATGAAACATATATATGAATTTGCAGGAGAGGGAAAGGTTGAAAAAGTGATGAGTAAAAAGAGAAACAAAAAAAAAAGGAAAAGGGGAAGCCTGCTAAAATGGTATGCTAAAATGGTATTATGTATACTCCAGCAAATAGGTGGCCAAAGCACAGGAAGTGTAAAACATCCCTTTACCAGAATATATGGCTACACTATAAATGCAGGAGTTTGGTTTACCATTTTATTATTTATAATTTTGTGACCTTTTTTCCATTCCAAAATAACATTTCTCATACCTTGAGATGTTTCCTATTTCTATATGAAGTAAAAGAATGGCTGTTTGCAGCAGTAGACTTTTTTCTCCAGAATTTATAAGCATCAGCCCAAGAATACAAGTAATGCCTGTCACTGCTAATGAGTACTGTGTAAGCACTCCCCAGGCACTGCTCTGAAAATTCACCTGACATTCATATTAGCGCAGTTTACTAAATATATACTGGGCCACAGGGGAAGGAAAGCATGGTCATGACCTCAGAGAAATTGTTTCCTATTTGACAGACAATAATTGTTCTTAAAAATAGATCACTATAGTTCATGTCTGTTAAAGAATCACAATTTTTTTTTAAGTACATGAGCATAAACCTACCTCTGTCATTAATTAGCGTCCTTTTTCAACAGATCTTTGAATAATACTTTCATTTTCTCCTTAAAGGGTTGTATGCAAGATAAATTTCAGCAAACAACATTTACTTGGATTTTTGACTGAGGCAAGTATGCACCAGTCACATAGGACTGATGCCTTTTAAAATTCATTTCACTGTTAGTCTACATTTCCTACATAAAAAGTTCTAAATTTTAAAAACAACCATAGCCATTTAATAACCACAAAATGTTCTTCGCATTTTTGTTCTTGCAGCCTTGGAAGATATCTTATGTCTTTGAGACTAATAACCTTTTTATCATGCCAAATACACTTGATCCTAATTAAACAAAACACCAGACATTTAAACAGCAATGTGTCATCTAGTAAAGTGAACATTTAGACAGGCTGTCAACTTCTCATCTTGTCTCCTTCCCAAGTTGTTTTACTGCTCACACTTCCCAAGAGGTTCTGTAACTTCATGAAAATTAGAAGTCTACTATTACTTCATTTGGTATTGCGCAAAAGTCTAAAGAGTATAGATGTTACATGCATTAATATATAATCCAGACATTAAAATTGCCAGTTCTGTCAACCATCTCATTTGGATGACAGAAAGCAGGCTCTTTTCCTGCCTGTAAACAGGCTCTTTTMTTCTAAATCCATATACTAATATATGGTGATGAATTTAATATCTACCTTATACACTTATAAGAACGGATAGATGTTCATGCTCTGATGTGACATTGCCACATACAATTTTCAAAAATTTAAGAAATTCAGAAACTTGAAGCTTAACACATTTAAAGACATATATGCTGTAAATCATGCAAAGCAATGACTACATTTTAGGCTCATGGCTGCTAAGTCAAAATCAAATTCCCAAGTTAAACTTTTTAGAAACGGCTGAGAAAAATTAGATGCCTAAGATGGCACAGCAGGGAGAAGGGACTAGGATCCCATTAGGTTGGAAAAGAACTCCCTGTCTCCCAGTTCTTGCACATGTTTTCTAGGAAATAAATTATAAGATATTCAGCAAATTATAAAGTACCACTCTGTACAGATTTCCCCTCTCCTGCTCTCTCAACTGCTCAGCTGGCCATGCTTGTGAACTAGAGGTACCAGGAGAACGGGCAGTTGGGAAAAACAGAGATGCCTGGTGAGTTTTCATATGTCGGCAGCCACTGTGTTAGGGTTCTCTATTGTGAATTTAATAATTTTCCAGAATCTTATTTTAGATTTTAATTTGGATTTGATACCCAAATTACATTTTCAAAGTTGATTTAAAACTTCAGAGAAAATCAGTGGGAGACTGTTTTTGAGAACATGATCCAGAGTAAATTTGTGTGTCTGTAACCTTGTGAGTAATATATCAGAGTTGTGCCCAATTTATCTTTCACCTGAAGGACACTTCATTTTTTTCATTTTGTTTAGCCTGTACTCTATTATAGCTCAAGAAAAAAATTATCATTTTCATCGATATTGTTTTCACTATGCCTATGGTAAACAACCATGTAAGCCATTTGCTGCGTTTGCTGCACTTCTCTCTACATTTTCTACATATTTATAAAAATAATAAAGGATTTCCAGGAATTAGGCTTGTAAATTGCAGCAATGCACAAGTTTCCCCTGTTTTGACACAACTGCTTGCCTAACAGGTTTGAGAAGGATTTTGGTATATCAAGCTCAGACATTGCATATAGGATTTGTAGTGATTTCAGACTAGCAAATAGTTTTGTAACAGGTGAAAAAAATACAGCATTTGCTCTCTGACAAATATCTTACATCATATATGTAAATGTACAGACTAACAACTGTGCGAATTAGTATTAAGCATATGTTCAAATAAGGCTTGCATTATCTAATAATGTAAAAAGAAAAAAAAAAATACCCTAAATCAGTCTCTTTCATTAAGTTGGAAGCACAGAGGCTTACATGAATAAATTTGAGATGACTTCAATGCTGCTTCCTTCAACATGTCTCCCTCCTCTTCAGGAGATGTAGCTATTAAGACATTTTATACTCTCTGCTTGGTCTCCATAAAACAGAGAGACTTCTGCAGCCAGTATGTTGCAGAAGTAGAACACAGCACTGCTTGAAACCTCACCATCATGCCTCAGCCCAGCTCTTGCACCAGCACAAGGCTGGATTACAAACCTGGAGGCCTTGGGCACTACACTGCATCAAGGACACTGAGTCACAGCATGAAGAATCTGAATTGACTGTACGTGCAATTTAGCATTCCAAGTTTACTGAACCATATGCAGAGTGAGTCTCACTGCACACTGATCYCTGCAGAGGATTCTAAATTGTTGCATAATAAATCTGAATTGATTGTTGGGTTTCCTTTAAACATGGCAGCATGAATGAGGGATCCTCAGAAACTGCTTTTAAGTAGCTAATRTGGAAGGGCAGGATACTTCTACGAAACAGTGACCTTCAGTCTTCTTATGTGGCATTAAGAGAATTAAACAGAAAGAAGATAAAGTAACAGAAAGAACCTGACTAAGCTATTTGAAAGTTACATTTTATTTATATTTTAAATGAAAATTTAATTGCCACATTTTATTTTAACATGTGTGGCACCAAAGTCCAGCAGTATTAACATGGGCCTAAGATTTAGATGGCTTCCCAGGCTTAACCTTGGATTATCAGATCTTGTAGACTTACACTTCCTTGTATCAGTTTTTACAAGATGGGAAGGGCAATATTTACATTTACTCTTTGCAGGACAGCTCTGGAAATAAGTGCCAAAAATATATACAATAAACATCATTCAAGTAAGATAAACCACCTGCAATCTGTTCTTTTTCCTTGCTAGTTTTATAATGCTTGCTTTTATTTAAAAATAGGCTTTAAAATCTGTTTCGAAAAAGCATTTAAAAAAACTCTACTGCAATCAGTGGAACAGAAAAGATCCACAAGGTACTTTGGAGTGCCTCTACTCGTCATTATTACAACTAACTCTCAGGCCCAGAGGGAGGCAGCCAACCTTCTGTAGCAGAGTAATGGAGAGTGAAGTGCTTCATAATGGGCTTCACAATAGCCCAGAACTGAGCAGGGCACACCGCTGATAACCCAAAGAAGAAAAGTTGAATACAGATGTTTCTGAAACACTCTCTTCCGCTTTAGATTTATGTGCTTCCTGGAAGTACAGAGATAAGGATCCATGTGAGATCAAAATATATAGCCCTGAACCTCTTACTGGAAATAAATTATACCTCTTGGAAAAAGAACATCGTTGTGGTAATGAAGATGATGATACCCACGAAAGGGTATTTTACCTCCCCTCATCCCTAGAAAATAAAGTTTTGATACAACTTTAATGAGATAACTGTCAAAGTAACCTACAAGCTGAATTCCTGCTTAGTTCCACAGGAACCAAACGAACAACTTCTACCTTATATGAGGCTGGTGATATCTTACCCAGGCACTTACCCACAGCACATATGTTTTTGGTAGGAATCATCTTCCATGTTAATGACAATGCGTTATTATGAGCATGTAATGCAATATTAATAGCATCAGAGAAAGCAAGAGAGGAAACCAAACTATGAAATATGATTAGGTTACAGACTTTAAAATGTAATCTTAAATTCTGGTGCCCAACTGCTTATTTCATTTAGCAAGTGATGTCTTAATGCATTTTATTTTCTTTGAACTCAAGATTTAGTTATTTAGTAAGGCATATATGTGATTATGCATGTGTAACTTTCTTTTAAAAGTATTTTTGTGCTAAACCCTCTTTCTTGGTAATTTCATCATGGCTCAGACTTAAACAATTGCAATGGAAATGCAATTCCTGGAAATGAAGATTCTATCATGGAAATGCTGATACTACTTAAATGTAATACCTCAAAATATTAAGCAAGTAATTAAAAGATATCTGAGCAACAAAAGAACAATTTCCAAGATAACACTACCCTAGTAGTTCAAGACATATGGCAGTTACCATAAGAATTTCTGTAGACTGACACACGATCAAATGGAATTCAAAAACTGGACATAAACAAGTATCATTGCTTAAACAGATTTGTCAGAGTAAGCCCAATGTTAAAAACACAGGGCCACTGACATTTAAGCTCTTGTCAGAAGGAAGATATCAACAAAAGTGTCAACATCAGAGACAATAACCTCCAAGTAATTATTCTAATTAACTGATTGGGATGAGCTGTTTGTTTATTTTATTATAATTGGTGACTTGTGCTGTTAAGATAAAGGTTTAATCAGGAATCTTTACTCCATTTCTTATCTCTTCATTTATGCCCAAGAGCAAATTTGGGGAGAGCAAAGAAACAACAGAAACAAAAAAAAAAACAAAGAAAGCCAGGCTAAACCAAGTACAGAAATGCCACCATTTCATATTTTGTGTTTAATAAAATGAGTGGCTGAAGTTGTTCTAGTAAGATAGAAATATTATAAAAAAACTGAGAAAAATTGCGCTGCTTTTTTATTAACTTTTTTTGCTAAATATTCTTCATTAGCAAAAAAGATACATTCTAGTTCAAATGAAGGCAGAAATAGGAATATTGCTAATTGAACTGTATGCTTAAAGAAGGCTATGACAGATAAAAATTAACAATTCCATAGAATCAGAGGTCAGCATAGAAAACTATCACAGATGGCTCTGACTCCAGAAAAGCCAGACATTTCCAAAAATGTATAAACAGATTTTTCATTATGAGATGCGTGAAAATAAACCTTTGATGCATTGTACTCTTGAAGGGCAAAATCTATGAAACCAACTGAGGAACTATAAATGCATCATTTAGTTTAAGAAAAAGGTGCAGTTCTCTCAAATTATAACAGTTAAGAATTTAGTTCAAAGAAAAAAGGCTAAACTGTTAGGGTAGAACTATTGTTAAGTATTGTTAAAATGAGGCTGAGTCTGATGATAATCTGCCTAGAAGGTCTCTGACAGTGCTGTTCCTTTCATCTGCCACATATATTGGTTTTGTTAAATATCAAATAAACAAATTGCATAGTTAGATATAAACAAGTTCTCAATAGAATAAGCTTCAGGATGCACAGGTTAATAAAAAGCAATGAACTAGCATGGGATCCAAGGGCTTTCAGAAGTCCAGAGTAGCCGAAGATTAAACACCTAGGGCAAGACTGATCTGCTTCAACACAGATGGCTAGACTCATTTAGGATGCCCTACAGTATCCAAAATACCCACAGAGAACTAGCAGATATGACCCAAGGGCCTGTAACCTTCTGGAGTGGTAGATGGAGACCGAGCAGAATATCCTAGGCCATCTCAAATGGAACTAGAAACCTATGAAAAGGAAACCAAGTCACGACCTTAGAGTAGGATTAATTTCACCTACTCTTAGATGTCTAGAAGTGTGAGATTTAGTCTATATTAGAATAACTAGAGCTATAGCTGATGGAAAGAAAAAAGCATTTTTAGAAGGAAATTTATCCCATTTACCTTAGACGCTCAGGACAGAATTAAGTGAGCTTAGATACCTTATTTTTAAATGTTTAACTTAGGTAGGAAAGTTTTGCTGCCAGTAACTGGGTTATCTTGGGAAAAAAGAAGCCAGTCATCAAATTTGTCTAGACTCTCCCTGTGCTCACGTTCTATATCTTGACAAGAAAGAGTTGGTTGACATCCCTGGCTTGTTATACATAGTTTAAATGTACTTAACCCCCAGAGTAAAGGTCAATTTTGTACAATGAACTCCATTTTTGTCCTTTTATGCATGATTAAACAGTAATTAAGTTTTAATGAAAAGCATTAGGATGACTACAATTAACATAATCACTCTAGTCAGTTCGTGTCCTCGTGTTCTACATGCTGAGATGAGTGGGCAAGAAAATGGACTTTTAATATTGTTCAAACATTTTGTGAGCTTCAGCCTTTTATATTTTTTTCCGTTAAAAACACGTCTACCTACATATACAATAAACTAATTCATAGATGATATTTTCTGATCTATCAAGTCACATGCTGAGTATGTGATTCATCATTTTGCCTCTCTCCTCATACTATCCTTTCACAGCACCTCTTTTTTAGGTAGATGTAATAAGAGCATTCCAGGGCCCCATGCAGAGGATGCAAGTGATCAGCACCTTTGCAGCACAGTGAAACAAATCCTCTAACTGAAAGCTAGCACTTCAGTGCTTTGATTTTAAGCTGTTCATGTGATCTGATACTCTCAGATGTATACCCTTCACGTGATTTTATCAGTAGATGTTCATTCACATGGACATTCACCCCAATTACATAATCCAATGCAGAAGTTCCCTGTGTCAGAGTTCCAGAGCCTTGAAAATTTTACAGTTCTGTGCAACTCTGCATCTGCAGTTTACTTTTTGTTTTGTAACTCATGTTTAAATAAAATATATTCCTTAATAAATGCATCACCTGAAAATCCTTTAAGTGACACAAAGATTCAAAACTTGAGCAGTTATCATAATAGAACTTGTAATAAATCATTTACATTTTCTGGGATTGCCACTCTTTTATTGAATCAATTAGAGAAACTACTTAAGTAGTCAGTTTTCAATATTTTGTGCAGCTTTGCCCTAAACTGACATACAGTTTGAACACATAATGAATGCAAAGCATGCAAAGATACTCATATATCCATAGTTCAATGGATTTAAATGCTTTACTGGATTGGGGCAACAGTGGTCTGCCCATTGCCTTAAGGAGATTAAATAAACCAAGCTCTAGTTTTCAGGTGAAATAATTTAACATTTTGTTTAACATATTTCTTAAATCCTTTTTTTTAATAATTGAAAAAACAAAACATTACAACATTACACTTGCCAAACAGGGTGAACTGAACTCTTACAGAATTTTCCCTTAACTTGAACTGAGACATTCAGTTCCTCACCACTAATTCCAATTAATTGCAGTTAGACATACGCTGCAATTGCCAGCATGATCACTGAACAGATCCAACAGATATTACAGTAAGATGACAAAATCAGTTCTTCACTCTTATGGCATTTATTTGTCTCTTATTTACTATAGGTATCACCAAAGGTCAAAGAATATACACCAATACCTATGTTGACAAGTCTAACAGTTTATGTATTTTCTTCCTTCCGTAACTTATGGATTAACTGATGTCTGCTTTACATAATACACCACAAAATGTGTTTGCTAACTCTAACAGTGCAAAAAACCCTTCATTGCCACATATGTAAAACTTGACATTTTCAAACAGCTTGAAAAGCAGCATATTATATAGCACACAGGTCAGAAATTCCAGAGACGTTTATTCTGTTTTTATTCTTTAATTTATTTTGCATACTTTAACTAGGTATCTCAGCACAGCCTGTGCTTTGGGGCACAACATTCAGAAAAATCAAACTAAATGAAGTAAAGAGGTAAAATTCAAATGTATTATTTAAAGAACAGGAAACCCCCTGGTTTCCTCATTCAGTAGTAGTGAGTAGATGTCCTCATTCAGAAATAATAGAACTGGAAGCTTATCAGTGCCATTTATTTGAGAATGACAGCATCTCCAGGGAAGGTTTGAAATAAGACACGTATGTTCACACATTTTATTAATTAATCTTCATTTTCCTACTTTCCTGAGTAGATATRCCCTTACATAAATTGCATCTAAATATATAAAGATGCAATGACTGAATCAAAGACAGTGATACAGTCTCCCTGCAGTCCCATCTACAGTCTTTAACACTTCAGTCATAATATCATAGAAAAACTCCACATACTCAGTTTTACAATATTGATCCCATTATTCTGTGTACAGACATGCTTTTACTTTAGACCTGAAGATGAAACTGGAAATTCTTTGATTAATTTAACAGTAAATCTTTTAAAGTATTTCAAAATGGTCAGATATATTCTATTCTTTTTTCCTCAGTTTAACTGTGAACACACACAGCTGCTGAAATTATAAAAATGATCCAGTATGCAACAAGTGATTAAAAAAAGAAAAATAAACATAAAATATAAACACAAAGGAATTAAGATATTATTAGATAGTACTGGTAAGAACATGTAAAAGTATCAGTTCAGAAGAAAATTTGTGCATGTACAAACCCATTTAGGTTTGTATATAAGTATTAATAAAATAACGTTGGGCATGGGGTTGCTGTATAAATCAAGGACTAAGAAAACTTAAAGATACAAAGCAAATCCAAACAAATCACCCTAATAGTACTTATTCTGCATAAATACATATAATAATTACAATAATATAATCTCTTTTTGTAAAGACTGAGGAAGTTGTAAGATGAGAAACAAGTAATTCATGTATACTAGAATAAAAACTGATTGTATTTGAGATGAAAAAGAATTTACATACTTGAGAACTGAATGGAAAAGCCTGATTTGCTGATAAAGAAGTCACTGTCAAATTGTAACGTCAATGAGTTGAAAGTGCTGTGAATATCCTCTGGAAGGGCTGAGCCACTCCATTCTTTCAGCAATATGCTGCTCTCAACAGGCCCATCCCATACCTTCAAGACGTCATGAGCAACTTCAGTGTCAAAAACAATAAAATGCAGACTGCAAAGAAAGATTAAAAACACTACATATTACTCATTAAACATAATTACATGAAACTCTAAGCAAACATTCCCAAACTGTTCTTATTTTGGAGATGCTGCTTCTGTTTCAGGACTGAAGAAACACTGGTGGTGCTGAAGTGATACCCATTTTTTCCAGTTAGATGAGATGATCTCATAAGAGAGATTCTGTTCTGTACTCGCTATACTGCAATGGCAAAATCTACTATTATGATATATCACACTTGTTCCGTTAATTAGCYTGTTTTTATCTTAGATATTTTAAGGGATAAGAACTATGATTTGATGAAAGCTTTCCTCTCTTTATTCAAATAAGGATACCAAGAACACTAACTGATTAGATTGAATGACATGCAATTGAAAAAAGCAATTGACATTCTTTCTGATAACCATTTGTTTTCCATTAGATGTTAGCACGTATAGCACAGGAAATTCTGTCAGTTCTGCCTTTTTTTTTTACCATAAACAAAAAATGTCTTCTCCCACCTTTGCCTTCTGCCAAAATTAATAAACTATATAACTGGACTGTAATGGAATACTCTAATCTGTATTTATCTCCAGCGGAAATATTAGATTTAGAATGGTGTTCAAGAATGTTATCTTAGTATTCAAAATCTTTGCACTGACTTCAAGTTCTGGTTGTTGCTTATATTTTTAACACTTAAGAAATCTAGTAAGTAAATATTAAAACGCTTTTTTTGTGTTAAGTAGTTCTGTGTTGATATTTCTTCATTCCATTCATCATTAATTTGAAATTTGTCATTTAAATGAAAATAACTCATTGAATTCACCTGTGATGGAGTGAATTCATTATTTGGTTTAGTGAAATGAGATTACTAAAAATAGAAATATAAAAAATGAAAGATTTTTCAGTGAATGGACTTATATTGATAGTCCATCTTGATGATCAGTTAAAATGGTTGTTCACATAAAATGATTACTGAAACAGTTTAATATTTGTTAATCTTTTGCTCAGAATAAATAGATAGCTAATATTCTGAAGAAATGCATTYACTGGACATCACATATATCTATTCTGCCACTGCAGTATGAAACTAACCTCTGTTGCATATCATTAAACATGTAAGTATCAAGAGATTCTCAACTGAAATTAAGATTATCTATTTTGATTAGAAGTATGTTTAATGCTTTTGTTACATTCTTGTTTTCACAGCAGTTTCCTGCTAGAAGTAGAATAATTAGCATGAATATTAGACAGAATTTGCCATTTCTGAATCTTTGATTCTGTATGTTAACTGCACCAAAGATGAGCTGAAATACTCTTTAACTGTTGGTATTCCTTCCACCCTTTGAGTGATCTAGCTAGTTCCTTCTTGTTAGTATGGCAAACTGAAGAGTGTTTTCAAGTTCTCCTTGTGCGTTACTAATTTTTTTCTGCCGGAGTTCTTGAATCCCTCCATTGGCATCCCTTAAATTATTACAGAAATAAAAGCTCTTGATTCCATCACAGAGGTTATGACGTGTACCTTTATTTCACACATTAGTCACCACCTGTGTTTCCCTCATTTTCTGTAGTCTTCTCATTTCCTCCCTTTTCTGTTATGCTGCCTACTCTATCTGGAGAAATCTTCTAGTCCTTATCTATTAAGCGTTCTCTCAGTCCTGTTCATGTTTCTTATTAAAACCTCATCCTTTTTTCAGATTTGATTAATCTCAAAGCCTTCTGAGATGTTGTTGGTCTTATCGTTCAACTGCTTATGGGAAAAAAGTGTTATTTATATACACTGTACTTCAGAATGCAGTATACATTAATAACGCTCTAAGAGAAGAGAGCAGTAATGCAAAATGAAAACCCTTCAGAGCTGTATATAAGGCCTTATAGTGCTAATCTTCAGCTGCTGTTAACTGTCAAATCCTTATCAGATCAAAGCATCAATGATAAAAAAGCACTTCTAATAGATACTCAACAAGTTCCAAGATGCCTGATGTGGCAGCACTCCTGGCAGACAGCCTGGCACTTTATGGTTGCTCGAGGCAAAATTTTTTAAAAAGAAAGTGTTGATTAATTATATTCTATTTAAAATTAATTATTACACTGAATGTGGCAGTAAGATATAAAAAAATGGCATTACAACAACTCAGGGGAAGAAATCTGAAGCCACAGACAACAGCTTGGCATTTTAGCTGGTTGACAGTTAGAAAAAGGCATAGCAGTGCACAGCATTACCACACCAAAGATTTACAAGCCATATTATCTAATGGAATTGACAGTTCTGAATTAGATCCTAGCTGTCTGCTGCACAATTTAGGCTCCTACGTTCCCTAGAGGAATGGCACTTATAAATGCCAGCACAACAAGCATCAACTTTATTAATGTATGAAGGAGTTAATAAACATAAAATAGTGTAGAAAAGATAAGTAGGTTAGACAGAAAATATAATTTACAAAATACTGAAGTCAACAATAAAATTTAAGTATTGAAATTACGTATGTACCTTATCGTCTTTCCTGGATCTGCTTCGATAATCCAAGTGCAATGAAGATTATTGTCATATGGTGCTGGGTAACCTGGAGACAAAATGCGCCCCGATGTAGCAGCATGAATTCGACCACCACACTCAGCTACAAAATAAATAAGGATTTGTACTGTTTATTTTTAATAAGGCCATAATATTTTGCACTTCSATTTTTCCCTCTGCTTCACATCATTCTATCTTCTAAAAAGGTAAAAAAAATGGCCTAATATCTCTGAAACAATGCTATAAACCAGGACATATACATACGAACCAAAATATGTACACAAGTTAGAAATGCACATATAAATGATCTCATTGCTGCCTTGTCATGAAGTAAAAAAATATATATTTTTGGGATTAAGGTATTTTACTGAAAAAAGAGTATAGTTCAATATAAAGTAAGACTACAAAAGCACATTTTTATCATCACCAAAGGGCAAAAAAGCATAATGTTTGGAGGCCTCAAAGACACCTTATCTAGCATGTTTGGCTTTTTAAATTACCACTGAATGCTGAAACTCAGAGCTTATGCAGTTTGGTTTTGCAATTAAAAACACTTTTTCTCTTGTTCTAATTTCCAAGTGCTTTTTGTTTAATGCTTTCAAGTTATTATATACACCTTCAAGCTTAATTCCATCATAAAACAGTTGGGTTTTGCCTAGTAATTTCCTTAGGTATTTAAATATTTAAATACCATATGCCCACCAAGTGAGAGAATAAATCAGAAAGCTATGATCTGAAAGTACACAGTACCTCGTTTTGAACATTTTTATCATTACTACTTTAACTTTGTGGAGAGACTTACTGCAGCACAAAGTATCCAGAATCAAATCAAGCTTACTTTGCTTATTTAGAGTATCATGCAATTAACTGGCCAGTTTAAAGAGATGAGCTGGTGAAACTGGAACTCTGTGTAACAAAATCAGTCGCCACTGAACCAGAGGATCAGTGACTCCACAGTTAAGTGATGTCCCTGAATTCCTACCTTAGTTACCTTAACACTGTGACTTCACAAGTAGTGGAGTTAAAAAAAACTGCCATGGGGAACTCTCATTCACAGCTATCTACGATAGCATAAGACACAGAATGATGAAAGAACCATGGCAGCAGGACCAAATAATTTACCAGTAACAACTCTTGACAATTAATAAGCCTTCCATATGCCACTGAGACACTGCTGACAACCAAATYGTTACAAGGAAGGAAAATAACGGTAGGGGAAATAAGGTGATGGATTTACTTATCTATCCTGCCGTTATGGTCACTCAGGACTATATATGATTTATAGAACCACGGCAGAAAGATAAAATTATGAATGATTTAGCTACTTTGCAGTGTAAGTTCTTCAAATATAACCTTTGCCTAAAATTTCAGTTAATTTTGATTATATAGGAAAATTCAGACTGCAATAATCCCCTTGAAAGACATCTGCAGATAAAGAAGTGACTGATACATTACTGTATTTACCAAGGAACTCAAGATAACTCAGAAAAAACAGATTTTTTTAACTCAAACTAATTGACAGATTTGCTTTCAAATTCTCAGAAGACCCCTTCAGAAATGGAATACATGATGTAGACTTTGGGAGGATGAATTACATATTTCATATCCAAAAAAAAATTTCCACTTTAGGAGCAAACCAGAAGTAAACTTTCTGGAATGATTCTGACCAAAAAAACAAAAAGGCAGCTTTTCAACATGCAGAAAATGTGTATACTGTAAAACCACTACTTCAAAGAATATACTATATAAAGTAAGTATTACCTTAACTATTAGAAGTGATTGATAGGTGTTTAGGTTCTTTTGGTTGTTTCTTTTGTTAATATTAAACTGTAACTCTAAAAGGTAGACCATAACAGAAGATCAAGAAATATTGCCAAATGAATGTTTTGAATGATGAACTTCTTAAGCAAGAGACCTATAGAAGTCAGCTGCCAATCTAAAGGAACTTGCAAAAGAAGCTTTTCATCATCAAGAATAAACTCCTTCAAGAGAGTCTCTTTTCTTCTGGGGCTAAGCAAGCTTTTTTTCAGTTGTTTGCAAAGCCTTTATGAGATTGCATACAATGACTCAGGCATAATGTTTTCTACTTTTGACCAAGACTAACAGAAAAGTAGTAACTAACAATTAGCTACCAACCTTTAATGAAGGGCAGGGCCGATCTGAGCAAAAGGCTCAAAAAAAGTTTAGCTGTTAATGAACCAAGGAGGAATTACAGGAATCGTCTTTTCTTCATTAAGGCTTAGAACAAAGAAAAAAAGATGAAAAGAAATTCTAAGACCAATACTGCAATGTATCAATAAAGATGACTGGGTGCAGAATATGTGGAACCTGTATCACATGCTGATATAAGACATAACAAGCAAAAAAGAAGAGGTCTCTGGAACCATGGGTCCATTAAGTGAAAGTGTGTCTAGGTAACAAAGTGATCTTTGGAAGCGCATGTGTGTCCAAGTAAGGTAGTGATCTTTGGAAGTGCACAACAGTAAGACCATAAAACCATACAGCTCTTATGAAGAGAACAGAATTGAGAAACGAGAAAAGAGGAAGCCAGTCAGATCGGTGTAGGCAGAGATGTAACTAAGATAGAACAGGATAAAACTGAAGGAAGAAAAGATGATATATAGAGAACTGAAAAAGAAAGCAGAGAATGAAATGATCTACAGAAGCTTAACTGAGTTTTCAGGGATCTTCATGAGACATTTTCCTGCGCATAGAAAAGTAGAAAAAAACAGTAACAAGTTACTGAAACTAACAGACTAGTTGTGAAAACTTTACCTTTAGAAGATTTTCAGAGACAGAATAGTGAACATCTGACTACTCAGGTAGCTAATTCAGAAGAGTTTTAAACTGAGAAATGGGAAGAAGGAGTTTATACAAAATGGACCATCCCCAAATCTGATTTTAAAGATACGAACAAGGATAGCAAGTAAAAAAAATGCGTTAAGAGATTAAGGTACATAGGTAACATTGCGGCTGAAAAGACAGAAAGCAAGAATAAGCTCTATCAGTGGAAATGAAAATAAAATCCATTACTCTGTTAATAACAGGGCATAATTCCAGTAAGAGATGAAGTGAGATCCTCAAGAAATAGGAGATTTTAGTACAGTAATTCCTGAAACATTGCAACAAAATGCAGAAACCAGATCTACTAACGCAAATACAAAACCAGATACTCAAGGATAATGAAAAAAATGATAGAACAGCAATCACAAGTAGATTAYAGAAGCTAAAAGCCTACTTTGTTCAAGAAAACTGGAAAGATAGGTAAAGGCATGGGAGGTGAGGGTGCATTGATAGCAGCAATGCAGTAAATTAAATAAAGTCTCAAAGGATGAAAGAACATACATTTTGGTCAGAAACATTTTGGAGAAGGGTCATGTTCTACATGTTCTATAGGAACAAAGATGGGACTCTTTTATAGATTCACTTGATCCTGTTTTCTCTATCTGCCTTTTCCTCCAGGTCAGATTGGAAGATATACTATTGGTTCTTTTGGAAAAGTGTCTGGCTGAGATTTCAACATCCTACATAGATTAGAGGGCAAACTGTACCACTAATAAAAGGAACTAGGTATTCCTGACACTGATAAATTTATTCATCTAATAGTCTTGGAACCAGCAAGTCTTTTAGAATCGATTCAAGTACGTGGTGGAAACAGACATAAGAAAAAATTATAGAAAATGACCTTAATGATTTAATTTAAATTAAATGGAGAGACAGACAAAAGTAGGACTAATTATGTCTCTTTTCTACAAAAGGGCAAACTTTTAAGGGAAAAGAAGACTACCCAATTAAACTGAAGAGCTTGAGGACTTGAATGTAGAAAAAGGCTGGAATTTCTTAAAATCAAAACTGTAAAGAGCTGTTTTGACCTGAAATATATATAACAGAAAATAACAGATATAACAGATACAGTTCAAGAATCAACTGGGAAAATAACACTGCCTACTAAGATAGCAGAAATGCTGTCCATTGATGTTATCCTGGCTCCCACCCTCTTGGTAAGGCGAATCTTTGAAAGGAAGAGAGCTTGTTCCTTTACAGACTGCAGGTCTGTGAATGTGTTCAGCAGGAGGAAGCTCCTACAACAGAGAATGTGGCACCCAGTGTGGGGGAGAAGCAACAAGCAGGGATGCTGCAGGTCACGTGAGAATCTTGAGATAGTTGGTGGACTGCCTATGGCTGGCAAAAAATGCAAAAACTAAGCTTCAGAAGTCACACAGAAATACTTTCCCAGCTCTCAGAGGAACTCCATGTGAAGTTTGTTGAACTCTAGGAAGTCACTGAAAATTGCTGGATTGGAAAGAAGAACTGGAAGAAAGAAATTGCCTCGCAGTGGTGCAGTGGGCTGTACTGGTTTTCAGAWATTTTGTCTGTCTCAGTATTTCTCTATTTAGCATTTGTGTTGCTTGTAAAGAAACAGAGTTTCAGAGACTTGAAGATGTAGTGTTTTAAGAAAAAGTCTACCTCTAGAGTCCAATAGACTGGATATTCTATCATGGCAACAGTGGCTCGGGAGCAAACAGATCAAATAATCCACTAGTGTAGGATGAAAAATAGAAATGTGTAGGATGAAAAATAGAAATTAACTTCATATTAATGAGATTCTGAAACAATTTCTAATTAATTTATATGCTACTACTGCCTGTGACAGCATATCAGACTCAATGACCCAGGATATCATCTGAACAAAAGCAGTAGCAAACAAACAAACAAATAAAAAAAACAAAACAAGAAAAAGCATTTTAATAAGCGATTCATGAATTTCACTGTCAAAATGGTTGGTGCTGGAAAGCCTGAGGCATGGAAGGGAACTTGAGGGTTTATGAGAACAGATATCAACAAAGGACATACACTTGCCTTATACCTGTGGATACGTAATATATATATTCCTTCGCTGTAACAGAATCGTTATCCCAAAGTTTTTTTAGCCACTGCTAGCCAGCAATGCATTTCACAGCCAGCAAAGTTATAACTGAATGTCCACAGTAAATCATAACTTAAAATTTAAATCATATATAGTATATACTATTATCATTTCATATAGAAAGACAAAATACTTATTTTTTTTAAATGACCAGAAAAAAATCTTTCACTGTCACAATCCATATTACCTATGCAAGTTGGCAAAGGTTTGTCCCAAACTCTTCGGTCTCCACTTAAACAGGTCATAATACCACTACCATGCATTGCATAGCCAGGATTACAGCTGTATAAAATGACAGTGTCTATAAAATGTCCTTCATCTCGGATCTTGTACCCATAATTTGGTATGCCAGGATCTTCACACTTCACTAGGTCAAAACCTGCAAACAGAAATGGGAAGGGAAAAGAAGAAGAAAAAAGACACAGAACAAAACATCAAACAAAATATAATGTCAGTGAACTGTAATCCAATCTGTGCAAATTATATTCTCATGATTCAACTAGATTAGATGCATCCACAGTGAACAAAGATAAATTGCATATAATTTGGGGTTAGAGGAAACTAAAAGAGCAAGAACTATTCCTTTGATATTGGATTATGACATTACTTTAGTGAAGAAAGGGCATTATTTGCACGATCTTAAAAGACTAGTAAGCCATTTATTATTTAATACTCCTTCTATTCTTGCAGTCTTCTTTATTCAGGGAAAAGGAAGCAGTATCTGTCCTGTAACTAGCACTCAGTGGGAGCTTCACCTCCTCATCTGATCTCCATACCCAAGCCAGTAGACCATATTGGGAATTCAGGAAGGAAACACAGAAGTTGTTTCATCTATGCTAGTGTCAAGACAGCATGGCTTAGGTTTCTCTTCTAGTGAATAGGAAGATATATCCCTACACTCATTTTCGAATCGCATTCTCCTGGAAAAATGAGAGAGCATCCAATACCTTGTTCTTCCTCCTCTACAGAAGCTAAATCGGTCTTACAACTGAGTCCTCTGAAAACAGAAAATGCCTTTGTTTTCTTCTCAGTATTTCTGTTCAACTTGCATTACCTTAACTACATATACTATACCAACTGATTTATCATCATCCATAGCTTTGAGGTTTGTGTGTGACTCTCCACCTCCTGTGAATCTCACAAATAAATCAGCAGAATTTGATGGAAATTATGATTTTCTTCATGATGTAGTGAGAGGTTTTGTCTTCTGTTTTTTTTTAACATAGTATAGTTTGGATGTCTGAAACATGTACATCCAAATCACAAGGAAAGAATCCTACATGCTTATTTCACTTGTAAGATTTGTTATTTGATGCCAGCTTCAGAAAGCTGACTTTATACCTTTTTGGAGATTGCCAGATGACACTGTGAATATTCAAATTTTCTCACAGCAAACTTACTACTTTCACAAATTGGACATAAAGGTTGGGTTTCACCTTTTCTAACTCAGCTTCTAAACATGAAAGGGATAACTTTGAGCTAGTTACCTTAGGCTACTTTCATAGTCAATAGAGAAATATGAATCTCAAGAGGACAAATCAATTCTTATTTAGATATGTCTAAGATCAGTCAGCACAATCATCCTGTGGAAATATTTATTTTTTCTATTTACTGTAAACAGAGCCTAGGTTCTTTATATAAAAAGCTAGCTCAGAATTTTGAACATCTAGAGCTACGGGAAAGAAATCTCACCCCAAAAGAAGCTGTTCTATCAAATAGAACCAGTATCTCTATCTATGCTTCTAAAGTAAGGAACGTCAGGGCCCCAAAACCAATTAGCATGCTCCAACCAAAACTATAACCTTAAGCTCTCCTACCCTCCAAAAGAGCATGGCTATCCCTAAACCACCTACCAGGAATGTTTTTTAGGTCACACTGTCTACTAAAYTGTGCCTAAGATTGCTTGGGAGAGTGCTAGATGGCCCAAGCTAAAACCATGCTAGGATTGATCCTAACATTTCAGCAATATAGGCAACTACATTTCAGCACTCATACCAATGCCCTGATAATGTTTAGTTTACAAGCAGAGGTGTAGCCTATGTGTCAGAAGGAGTATGTATAATCACAAGTTATTTTCATAAAATGGAAATCACCACTTATAAGTGCAAATGGATTATAGAAATTTAGCATTATTCCCTTGCTAAAAGAGTGTATCTGGGTTAAACATTTGCACATCCTTGCAATTTCACTTTGCTGTAGAAAAGAAACAAATGTGCTCAGTTTCCAGACAAAAGGGGTGGCATTTATTTTAACTAGCTCTCAGTATCTACAATATAAAACATCCATATCTAAAACAGTTGTCTGAATTTCCTTTTAGAGTTAATAGTCACTTACAGGGTATGATTAATCTCATTGTCAAGTAGATGCCTAAAACAGACTGAATGAACTGTGCAATTCTAAAAAGGTCTATTTCTCTTCACTCACATTGGAAGGAGCCAAGGTGAAGAGGTCATTCAGGTGAGCTGAACTTCACCAGAAATAGCTATATTTCTTGATTTTAATCTCCTTATTAAACATACACAGAAATTAACTTAAAACTCTAAAAATGTAAGTTTTTTGATAGGTATGGAGATGATATTTTAATGCTGATTTGACAGCATGAGCCAATGKAACACTACTTCTCTGCCACCTGCTTTTAAGTACTTTCCCATCCTTTACTAAATGTGACATTTGTTTATCATTGGCAGTGGAATGTGATTGAGAGATTAACTTTTTCTCTGATTAAAGAATCTTTTGTGTGTGTGTGGTGAAATAACTTTTCTATAAAACTGATATATATTTAGCCTGCTACATAAAAGCCTAATTCTCCACTACCTTCCACCACATAAAGTAAGGTTGTTAGGAAGACGTAGTATCTTTCATAACACTAACAGACTGAGTTGGGTGAAACGAAACAAACAAACATATGGACACATAAACCTTTCTTCCAGTCTGCTGTATAGCCATCCATACTAGTGAAGAAGTCAAGGCTGGGATAAAACTGTCATTCTGACTTGCTATTATTTCACATAYGCCACTTTGCATTCACTTTTGCACAAACGTGTGGATATACATGATGCAATGCCACAGAATTCTCATTTATTTTTTCTTTTTTTTTTTTTACCAGAATTTTTGCAGTGCTGCTTCTGTAGGATGAAGAGTCTTTAAAAGGCACCAGATCTTCTCAGACACAAAATAAGGGCTTCCTGAATGGTGTAAAACTAAGTTTAGCGTGCTTACCTCTTTACAATCTGTTTGCACAGTATAACATGGCAGATATACTATTCCCTGTTTTTTTTTTTCCCCCTCATCTGCCATAATGACCCCTGAGGAGTCCTGAAACCTCAGCAATGTGAAGTGTTAAAAACATCCTGCCACAAGCTTCAGAAGTTTGAGAGAAGCCTACAATAGCCTGCCCCTGCTTTCTCTACTCTTACTTTGAAACAGCACTGAGTATGACAAAAAATGATCTTTCTGTTATTTCCTTCCGTTTATATATAGTTCATATTTTTGCATCACTCACTTATACCATCAGGTATCCACTAACACAGAAGTTTTCCACTTCCTTTGATTTGTAGACTGTTTCAAGTTTTCCAAAGCAAGCTACAGATCCCAGTACTGTGAAAACCTATGCCTACTGAAAATAAGCATGCTTTTCTTGGTTATGTTTGCAGACTCTGTGGAAGAAAACTGTGAGTGCCCATAGGTCACAGGTTGAAAATCACTTTAATACTRTATTAAAATACTATAATTGAATTAAATATAATATGTTCCAAAGATATGAAATTAATCATGAAATGGAATGACCTTGACATTACTTTATTAACATAAAGACTTACCTGGGCTCTTATAGGCAATCTTTGTTCTAAAACCAATTTTTCAGAGGACAGAAATTAATACAAAATATAGATTGAGGTTTGACATTTAGGAAGAGAGAAAAAAGAATTGGATTTTGCTTATGTTAAGACTAAAATACCCAACCTGTAAAATGATTTACTAGCCTTTGGCATTATTCTAACTAACCTAGTTTTGAAATTATTTATATTATTAAATATGCAGAATGTCCATACAACATAGCATTCTTATGTTAAAATATATTGACTTTCATAACACAAGTGTTTATGTATGTATGCATATAACTGTATATACAAAACTAAAATAAAATATGGCTAGAACTTCTGTTATTAACATAAAATTCAATTAATGGTGCAATAACAGAAGAGTAAATTAATTACTTCCTGACTCTTCCTCTCCTTCACCTCAGACTGGTCTAGCTCAATCAGATCAAAATTTAATGAAAATCTGGCAGATTTTGTCCATTTGCATTTTCAATATAAATACCATAAATGTAGATGAAGCCTCTAAATCTAACATACTTTTACTGTTCTTCTTGAAGTGACATCCTCCAAATGTGGACTTTTTCACCTATCAACAGCACTAGCACAAGGTGAATCACTTGTTTCTTCAAGAACTTCATACTATACAATCACTTGCTGAACTGTATTTCTGTGTCTGTTAAAGACAAGATACCTCTGCAAGTTGTAAGAAAAAATAAACATGAGTACCTCAGCTGTACATACAAGAATTTCTTAGCTTGTGCATTTAAATCTTATTTTTGAGACTCTCTGGGGACATTCATAACAGAAAAGGTGTTACGATTTTCCATCAGTCTATTTTATACTCAAATCTAATCAAATTTGAGGGGGGGGCGGGTAAAGCGTTATATAAACTGATTGTAGAGAAGGTAACTCACTGTTTCAGGTATCAGAATTTAATTTCCCATTTCACATACACATGATACAYAAAAATAAACAAGCAAATAGAAATACTTAATCAGAAATAAATAAACAAGACCTAAAATTTTAAATATTCTTGAGATACTAAACCCTTCAGTATTTGCTGTTCTGTTTAGATTATTCAGATATTCTTATCAAAATACTACTTTGGAAAATTAATATTGATTTTAGTGCTTTATACTTCTAATCCTTGCTAATTTAGGAAAAGTCCAGTGGTACTCTGTGAATTTTTAGGACTGTTTTCACAATAYTGTGCCTAAAAAAAAATATGAGGTACAAACATTCATTATGACAAAATAAAGAGTATTATTGACATTTGTATCTGGATAATAGAAATACGTCAACCAGTATGCAAATTATTGGTTTTTATGTCAAATTTTCAAAATGCCACTTCATGTACACTCTAGAAAAATATAAGGATCATAGTTAATAACTTGTGGCCACAAGTTCACTGTGCTTTTCCACAAGCAGTACTATCTGTTCTTCAGGAGGCCAATTACAAATCAGGGTATTCCACATGCAAGTAGGTACTGCTAACTGTGTGCAAATATAGCAGGATCTTGTTCCTGTATGTTTTCAGGCAGGCTACCTTTCCAGCTCTTCCCTTATATGATTTTTTCCCCTTCCTGTCACACACAAGAGCATATCTTTCCAATTCATTTYTCCCCAACACTCTTGTACATGCTCTGGTGTCATCTGCCATAAAATGCCATATTGCTGTTGAACCTGACTGTTGAAATGCTGTGACAGACCTTGTTAAAGTCGATGCTGTGAACTTTCACAGTGGGGGTATATGGTCAGAAGAGTTCCATACAATCACAGCACTCTGGTTTATGTCGCACTGAAATGTGCCAGCAGTCAGACAAATTCTGCCAATAATCTTACTCGTGAGGTTCACTACAGGATTATGTGAACAATGAATGAATAAAATCCGGATAAATGAAAACAAAACCAACCAGAATGCATCTTGATGACTGGCTATTGCCTCCTGACACTATTTGTCCAAAGTGATTTGTTCCGTCATATTTGATGTAAATAATCGGGAATGTAGAAATATCAGTTTCCAGAGTACAAATTATTGACATCTGTAATATATGTAGATTATTATGTATAATATCTCTACATATGTATATATGTAGAGATCATTATAGATATGGTACGATATAGGTCATTATAGATCTAGGTATGATATAGATCGCTCATTACAGATACGATACGATATCCCCAGATATGATCCAACCTAAAGGAATGTTATAACCATTAAGCTGTAAAAAAAAGGAGGGGGGGGATTTGGAGGGTGAGAAGCACTTCTTTTTCTCACAAATTCAAAGAAAGCATGAATCAAAGTTGTATCTTCTGTGAACTCTGCACCTTTCAATTTGCAGCATGAACTCTAGCAAGAAAGCCTATCAGATAAAACTATAAAGACATTTTAAGAAGACAAATGCCAGTTGGGGTATTTGCAAAAGTTTAGATCTCTAATTTAGGTGTTTAAATATGGAAAGCAGGTTCCCTTTATATCACGAATAACAGGTGCCTCCAGAGGATGAGTGAGAGCACATAGATGTTAATTTTGATACTAGATTACATACTTTTGTTTATAGTAATGAGCAATTTAAATTTCTCCAACAACTTCAGGATTCCAAGTGGTTTTAAGTCTGATTCAGAACAACTGTTCAGTCCTGTATAGCTATTTGCCATAAAATGCCACAGATCCACTTTTCAGTGTATCAGCCAGTCCTAACTGGGGATTAGGTATTATCCATAGACTTGCCAAGGATCCACTCCATCCCATTATCCAAGTCATTAACAAAGACGTTAAACAATACTGGTCCCAGTGCCATTAGTGACTGACTGCCAGCTGAATTTTGGACCTTTGTGCCAGATGGTCTTGCCAATCTTCTACCCACTTTACTTCTACCCATTTATCCAAACCTTGTCTCACTAGTTTGGCTACAGTGAGACACTGAGTACACTAATAGGCCTTAATGGTCCTGACTAGGTTGAACTGGGGCCTCTATGCACACACCCTGCTGAATGGCCCAGGAGCTCCATTAAGCTCAGGTCTGGGACTTCAGTCCCCGTCTGAGCTACTCATAGGTGTGCCTGTCTCCAATTCCATCACAAGTATGCCTGTACCTGGCCATGGACCTGGTTTGTTCACACCCTGACCTGTGGACTGACTTCCCAGCTTGCCCTTGAACCTGCCTTGTTGCTGAGAAGCTGCCAACAATCACTGCAGTGTGTCTAATCCTCATTACCCTCACTGGACCTGATCCGGACTTGACTTCCCAGCTTGATTTTGGACCTGCCTTGTTACTATGGACTCACTTGATGATTTGGACTCTCTGATCCCAGCTGCCACCCCCGGGCCTGCTCTGCTTGCCTCACTCAGGAATGGTAGGACGGGCCCTGGCTGGCTAGGCTGTTGCCCTGCTGGCCATGTTATTGCACCAAGCTCCCCATCCCACTGGGAGCAGCCGGTCCTTGCTGCTCCCTGACAGAAGGTACCTCCATTTTGTTTCCAGAAATCACACATTTCCAGCCTTCCCCACCTTCACGGTCCCCATCCATTGCTTGCTTGAGCATAGCCCTGAGGTGTTCTTCCTTACAATGTGAGATTTGCAATGTGGGAGTTACATTTGTGTCTCTGCAAGGCCTCTTTAAGACCCAGCCAATGTCCTGTTGATCCCCCTGATGCTACAACCTCCTGTAGCTCCTTCACCTGGCAGCTTACTGCTTTGACTGGTGCACATCCACCACAAGTGAGGCTCCCATTGCCTCCAGCCCAATACTTCCTGCATCCTGAGAACCAGACAACCACATCCTCCACCAGGAGATCCATCTGGGTCAAGGCTTCTGACATGCCAAGGGTGTGTCAGCYGGGGCTTGGGAGCAGGCCCTTTGGCCTGTCACCATCATTCTTGTTCTTACTCTAGCACAACCTTTCACTAGCAAAAAGTGAACAGGATCCTGACACCTTTTAACCAGGAATCAGCTGATGCTGTAGTTGTAGGCATTCTCTAATCAGGAAACTGCAATTGGAAACAAAAGCCCAGCTTCTGTGCTCATATTATTTCCTATAAATACTAATGGTTGTTACATAAGGGGACATACTATTAAAATAGCAACATCACCAATCCCCACATATCACAAGACAAGCTATGAGGGTTTTTAAGTTTCTGAATGTAAAAGAGTTTTGGAGCTCTCATTTTAAGCACTAAAGGACTAAAAGCACCACCTATGGGACTCCAAAGAATGTTCAGTAATCTCTAATAATTTTAGTACATACTACACCACAAGTTGGCCTGCGCCCTGCTCACAGAAAAGGTACTGTTGTCTTTTTGTTTCAGTCTGCCACAGAAGACAGAGCTCATAAATTATGTATAATGTATCTGAAGTTTGTGAAAATGATGTGACAAAAAGTTTTGGGCTAACTACAAAAACAAAAAGGGCAAACACATTTAAAAATACTAATTCAGTACGTACCTCAAAATACAAATGCAGCTATAATAAGTTGTCTTCATATTTAAAAAGGTTATCAAAATCTGAAGTAATTTAAGCTCATAAACATAATCTATATGTTTTACACAGAATCATTTTTGAACTACCAAAAAGTAATTAAAAGTAAGAAATGATACTTGAGTTAATGTTTTGGGACTGTGATGGCTTTCCAAATGCATGTAAATGCCAACAAATACTCATTCAGAAGTTGTTGCATCTTAAACATCCCTAACATAATCTATTTAATTAAGTCAATGCAATTTCAAAATGAGAGTTCCTGGTATTCTCATTGTGTCTTTGAATCATTTATATGATATTGAAATCTACAGTTGTAAGAAAAAAAAAAGAGCAGTCTACATTATGTGCTGGAGAACATGCCAACTACAAAATCTTTACATGATCAGAATTACAGAAAAGTCTGTAGAAAGAGACATGTCTGGATAACATGGCTACAGTGAGGTATCAGAAAACACTCATTTTGTAAGTATTCTGTTTATTCAGCAAACTTCTGGGAACTTGGTTGCACCTTTTATCCATCACTTTACAACCTTTGTTAAAGAGAAGAATAATGGAAATAGGGGGTTTCAAGAGCATCTCAGGCATCCAAGAGGGAAGGGTGGTGCTCTGTTCCATTTAGATTACTACCAGATGCACTAACTTGCAAAGAGCCTAGGTCTGAGCATGGACTGTATGCATTAGGACAAAAGTAGTTCCAGGCCTCCCTCTTTCTCTTGGATCCATAAAGTTTTTGCAGGGGGGCTGGAATTTTTTTGTATATTGATGATTAAGTATTTTACATTCTAAGACCATATGAAAGAGAGCAAATGAGTCAATTTTTTTCAAATAAACTGACATAATTCTATATGCTTGTACAGCAGAAACAGTTCACTAGAAGTAATGATACCTGCCTCTATGTATAACTGTCCTTKGGAGACTGAGACATACACTTTTAATTCCTCAAAAGCTTTGCAAGCTTATACCAATTAATATTTGACCATGCTGATGAGGCAGTCTTTCAATGAATAATACATTCCAATGGGAATTTCAGTAGTTTTTCTTGACATAAGCAGCATGTAAGAAAATATCCATGATTTAAAAAGTGGTGTTAATACATGTTCTCAACAAAAGGTCTTTTGAACATAAAATGAAAAAGAAACTAAATGGTTATATTACACAAAATTTTCAAAGCCTTTCGCTGCCAATTTCAATCCACATTTTTCTTTATGATCCCTTTTCAGTCATAACATCCACACATACAAAAGATAGTGTTTACAAATTTAGAAAACAGATTAGACAAATGTAAACAGGTAAGAGAAGACTTTTTTTGTATATGATCATTTTATAAAAACAAAATTCTTGTAATAAATAACAATCCTTGCAAGCTGAAGTAGCACCAAAAATGAAAAGGAGAGACTGGCATGCAAATACATGTGTCTGTATCAAGATGATTACAGTGCATACATAGAAAGCATACAAGTAAGCTTTGAAATCAGCAAGCAAATGAGTAATAAATTATAATATATACTCAATGTAATAGAGGCTGGGATTAATGGAGGGATTCAGTCTGAGTTTAAGAACCCCAACTTGAAGTGTCCATAGAGAGGTACCTTTTAGGAATGTTTCATGCCTAAGCCCCCTTTATAGTCAGTAGGGAATTGGCTGATATGGTCAGTACCTAAAAATATTCTGTAGGTTACTTGTGAGAAGGGCACTGGGTCTGACCTTTTTTTTTTTTTTTTGGGGGGGGGAGGGCAAGAAAAGAGAAGAAATAATGTGAAAAATACTTTTTTTCATGAGATTCTCTATCTGGTTCCTTTGCCTGATACCTACCAAATCCTTCAGTGACTACAACTGCATTCATTTTCTCATAGTCCTTTCTAGAATATTCACTCTTAGAGCATTCAAATCACCATGAACATTAAGCATTTCTTCTTCAGTGAGACATAAGAAATTTTTTCCCACATAACAGATTGAAACATAGAAAAAGATTGGTTATAAAAAACACTGTGGTATAGACAGGACCGACAGTCAAAGACCCTCACCCTCTGCAACTGTGCTCATTCTTTCACACATTGCTATGGGAGACAATCTGCTCACAACTCCTGTAGTCCTAGTTAGCGGTACTGATGCCCAACGTGTCAAAATCAAGTTCTAAATATCCTGTGGYAAGCATCTTAGAAAATGAGAAGTACATCAGTTTTGTCCACCTGTCATCATTCTGTCTTAAGCAACTTTCCTCAGCTACTAACATTATGGAAGTGGCAGGAGTAACAACGAATTRGTTTGTAGCATTCATCTTCCTTAATTGTCTGTTGTCCTTATAGTACTTTGATCTGTATCTGAATTCCTAATCTGATTCATATATCATATATAGAAAGTTTTGGCAGGGTAATTTTAATACTATATATGAACTTTTAAATGAATAATCTTGATTTTACATTTAAATAATTTTTTTACATTTTTAAATAATTAGAAATATATTGTTCTAATGACTGACAAACTTGTTCCTTATTTATTGCCAATCTCTGAAGATAAAAATGTAAAAAGAAGTAGATTCTAGGGCAGTAACCTGGGTCTTAATCTGTTGAATATAGAATAATTAAGTTAAAATCATATAATATAATGAAGAGAAAGGAGAAAATAGTCACATTCCTGCACCAGACCTGATAAAATCCTACCAAGTGAGTTCTGGATAAATGCCTTTTTTTTTTTTCCTGAAAACTCATATAATTTTTAAAACTCTGTTTCATTTCAAAATAAAGCAAATGGTTATGTAATATATTTCATATGAGTAATCTTAGAAGAGATCATTTCAATGGTATTCATAACGATAAAAAATCAGTCAGAGAAAAGCTAAAATCAATTTTTTGTCTTGGGCATACTTAAATGACTGAGAATCTCTAATTTTAAAAAAGCCGGAAGAGAATTTACACGTATATAAGTTGCTTTTGTCTAACAGAATGTAGAGTAAGGAACTGACTAGTGATGTCTTTACATTTGTGTTGCTTAGATTTTATAATTAGGTTGCTATAGCTTGTACTTTCCATAAATTTAACAGTCAGCAAATCAGCACTGAAGCAGCTAAAAGACCTTAATCTTAGGCTTAGAACTGCAGCAAGAAGGAGATTGCACGAAATAAATCCATCATTCTAGGTTTCCAAGTGCAGATCAGCTACCTGACTTAAGGCACTGCTTAACAATAAGACAATTATTTGGATAATGATGCCAGTGGTTGCCCATATCGCATACTCATTCTGTTAAACAGATCTTGACAAACCAGCTGCAGCTTCTCTTTCCCAAAACAGATAGGGTTGAGAAATAAACATTTGGCATCCAACATGAGGCCAAAGTAGGCAAGAAAACCAGAGGAAAAGAACAGTAAGATACTGGCAGTTCTGTTCAAGAGTCATAATCTTTCAAACAGGACTTTCTGCTGGTGGGAAAATTTTGGTAACTACATAAGTGGAAAGAAATTGTCAGTAATGTCACTTTCTACTCATGCAGAACTTAGAAAAGTTCCTCCAAGAGGAAATGATTACTAAGGTAAGTCCTACGTTATGCTGAAGGACATTCAACACTACAAAGCAACAGGAATCTTTCTGTGAAAAGTGCAGGAAATGCGCATGCTTTGGGGACAAATTCCAATTAAAACTCTTTAAGTACAATTACACATACATATAATGGCTAAGTCTATTTATAATGGCTTTATAGAATGTCACGGAGGAGCGATGCACTTCACTCATAAGAGAGAAGCAGCAATATGTTTTATTGAGATGAGACAGTTATTTAACAAAGTTCAATGGTAAATAAGACAGCGGTTTAACAAGATTCGATGGCAAGGTACACTCGGTTATTTACTGCGTGGAGGACAGGGTCAGACGAAATTGTCAAGGAGGTCCTCCCCTTGAGTCGCGAGGTTCAGAGTGGACCCCCTTGCTTTCCAAACTCCTTCTCAGAGGARTCTRGGTGCAGCTGGATCCAACCTTAGTCCCAGACTTGKTCARCTGTTTATGTCTAAAGGATTATGTGCACAGTCAATCAGAGATGCAACTTAGCAAAGTTTCAGTGCGCTATTAGTCACTTACTGAGGATCTGTCGTGGGTAAGGGATCTCTCAACCTCGAGGAGTAACCTTGAGAGGCGTCCCTGCTCAAGGGGAGATCCTGGCATGCACCCAACTGCTGTGCAGGAGAGCTCAACAGGCTCTGGGCTGCCACCTTATTTATGGGGTCAGATCATTGACTCATAGTCATATTTGCATACCAGCCATATTTGGGTTGGTGCATGCTCAGTTAGCCCTTGGCTATTGCGTTATTATCTGTCTCCCCACGCTCTCTCTGCTTTGAGCCGGATGCAGCACCCATCACGACCACTACTGGTGGTTATCGCCTGGGGACGGGGGAAAGAGCCAGGTCTTGAGGTGAAAAGGTCAGGTTGCGGGGTGGGAGGAAGCACACTGTCACATAGAAATAGATGGAAAAAAATCAGGAGAGAAAAAATTCAGGTTGAGGTAGTACAGAAGTCTTGTCCTTTAAGCCACTGCATTGAAAAATTCATTGGCATGGTATTTTCTCATTAAGCTCTTAGAAATAGTGCCTCAAATGTCATCACCTCTTTAATATTAAAGTAACAATCTTTAGGCCAGCATTTCTGAGATTATGAATTGAGTTGAAACTTATTTGCAAATTTAAATCACTTACTATAGATAGGATGCAACCATCAGCAGATCAGAAACAAATATGCTTAAGATGCCCACTTGAATAAGCATTACTGAAAAACTTACTTTCATATGCTAACAATATAATTTCAATATAAATGTAAAACAACACGTTCGTCAGGACACCTATGATGATCTCTGCTATTCCCCTCATTTTTTTCCACATTCAAAGTATAATACTATTTTAAACTTTACAGCAGGAAGATTTTAAAAAGCAGCATTTTTTTCTTTATAGTAGCTATGAAATTACAACAGGGAAACATAGCAGCTTTAGACTGGATGAGAATATCTGGCCCATACAAAGAAAAGCCAAAAGTCCTTCTACAGGGTATATAACTGGCAATTATCAGAACCAAATTAGAATAACCTCTAACAAATTACCTTTTCGCATGTTCTAAAACCCCACACAACTTTTTTTTTCCTTAGCTGAAAATAAGAGATAGCTAACATCTTTCTTCTTTCCAATCCCATGCACAGAGGGATAATTCCTGTGATTCAGGGATGATAAATTATGTAATATCTGAGAACTAAATAAAATGTTTTTCTTCTGAAATGTTCAGAGGTTTTAAAAAAACCCTCTTTGTTATTTATTTTGTGTTTGCATATTTACAATATATAAATTTTAAGCATTGTGTCTACTTCACATACAAGCCTGGATTTCACTCCAAGTGTTTTTGGAGATAATGGTCTAATAATCACATGCTATTTTGCCAGTATCCCTATCCTAACATCATTACTGTTCTATTTATTGTGACTTCTCCCTTTCCCAGTTGTTTCATTCTATACCTTCTTCCAACCTTCTTCTTGCCAATGCAGTCTCAAATTTGCACTCTGCATGCTTCCCATGTCTCTTGCAGAGCTTGCCCTGCTCTCCCCCTCTCTTACATGTGTGCCCCAGTCTTTCTGTCTCAAACTGTACCCCGAGATTCTCTTCCTGCCTGCTGCGCTTCTGCTCAAGTCTCCTTGGTTTGGCACTCCAGCTTCCCTCATTCCAAACTGCAGTCATGGAAATGTGAGAGGTGCCAATCTATTCTTTTCCTTCTCTCTTCTTCCCTCCTCCCCCAGTCTGGCTTTTATCTCCTTGGTATTGCAATGAAACAGCACTATCCTTGCTTTCTCAGGCTACCCACAAGACAGCACAGAGAACAGGAGGTAAAGTATTCATCTCCATCCTGATACAGAACCATTGAGAGTGCTCATTAAAGAACAATACTTTTGAGTGCTCATTCATAAGGTTGGACTTGTTCAAGTGCTTTACATGTAATATCTACCTACCTAAAAATTTATACCTTCACAAGTTTGGGTAAATTTTTCTGGGATGGGTAAAAGGCCAAACTAGAACACAAATGTCAGCATGACAGCATTTTCTTCTCCAAAGCATGGGATAATACAACTCTTCAATGAAAAGGTTAACACAATTCTTAACATGCACCAAACAAAATGCTTTTCCTAGTTCCCAATTCAGAAAACAAAATACTGAGCTATTTGGCAGCTATTCTGTCTACCAACGCTGTCCTCAGAAGTTAAACTGAGCAGTTTCATCGGTGCTTAAAAGAGAGTCTTTCAATGAAAAGTGGCAAACGACCTTAAAAATAGGGAGTATTGCAAGACTGACATATTGTAAGTTGACATAAATTTTTGGTTTTTAATTATAAGCTTTCTGGATTAACGTATAGCTTTTTTWAAAAAAAAAGTCATAATCTGATTTTCTTTCTTTGCAAGAAAGTTTCAGAAAATTAAAATACGGCTTTAAAAATACATATTACACAATACTGATTGTGATGATATGAAATGTACGCTTAAATTCCATGCAAACTCTCTGTTGCAAAAGAGGTCTTCATGTTTTCTATTTACTTGGTAATAAGATGAAGGGTTTTTTTATTTAGTTTTGGGGCATTGGAACTTTGATTCCAGGCAAAAACTTGACATGTAAACAGGCAACTATATGACATGTATATTGAGAAATAGGTACATAATAAGCATCATGGGTTTTTTTGCTTTTAAAAACAAACTCTTTAAGTACTAGTTTTATGCAAATTATTTTTTAGACTGTACAGTTTGATAAATCACTTCTTCCATTAGGTAGAACCACACAGAGAAAGAAGTGTTCAATGAAATCCTTAAGAAACTGAATATAATTTCATTCTGAATGGAAGAAACAAAACAAAAGCAAAAGCACAGATATTTTGAAATTCATCAAATGGAAAACCCCAGGAAAGACTTTCATACTGAAAATACTGAATGACTCATTCATTTTTTTTTTTTATGCTTTAGGACTTAATGAATGTAAATTCATCCTAATCTTGTGAAAACTTTTGATTTCACAGAATAAGATTTTTTAAATGTTCCTTGATCATGTTCACCTGAATAGATATATCATTCAGTGCATAAGTGAAACACGGCTTTAAGAATGAGGCTGGATTATGTAGGTATTGAACATATCGGAAGCAGAAGACAGTTTCCTTTCCYGGCGAAAACAATAAAACAATAAAATGTGATCATGTTATTAAACAGGGTATGATAATTCATGTGCACAAGTAGGCTGCATTAAAATTTCAAATGGATCTTAATTTTGGCTTTTATTGAATTCTTAGTTCTCAATTTTGTAACTTTAACTTTTTTTTAGCGTAGTTTTTCTATGCATGTAATACAGTTTAGATTAACCTGGGGTTAAACATAATTTACTGGTACTAAAATGACTTCTGAAAGTCTTTACATATTATATATAGGTTGGCACACATTCATTTAATGATTTATGCCTTTTATTGTCTGCTTTTACTTTTGTCTTACATTTTTAYTGCAGTGTGTAAAGGTTCTCTAATTAGTTATTGAAAAGAAACTACAAGAGCTTCTTTTCATTATTGGTTTATTCTGCTCAACTGACAAAATACAGCCTGAGGAAAAGCCACTATTTTCAGAATTTGAGTCTGTTTGTGTGCAAGGATAAATTAACCAAGTCTGTAGCTYCATAACATTATTTTCACTGACATTCTCCTAACATTTTCAAGTACTGCACAATAGGAAATGAACTGAATTAAATTTCAATTCAGGATTCTGATAAATTAATTTCCACGTATAAACCATTTATCTAAATGTATCTAATTTAGATTCACCTTCCATGTTCTACCTTTCCCCAGCCCTTGAAAGATGTAGGCATAGAAAATGTTTATAACTCAGAACTTAAACTGAAAATTAGAACTAAACCTTTAGCAATAAGAGAATTGTACAAATGCCACAACAGTGTATCCTGTCTGAGAAATGTATTTCACAATCTGTTTTCTCAATCTGGAGTGTGTATCTTGAGATCAATGAAAATAATATTGTACAAGCGCTAAATATACATACTAAATACAGAGGATGATAAATACTATAAAAATATTAAAAATATGTTTTTTAAAAACCCAAACCATGAATAATCTTACTTTTTTTTTTCTTTTAGCTAGACTCAATAGAATTTGATGCAAGTCCTAATTCAAAATTGAAAAGTTCAAGGAACTTGGTGAAAGCCTTCAGGTCTATGGAGAAGCCAAAGAGCAACTCTACACAGTGGTAATGTTCCTGGCACATCACAACTTGGGAATATTTTCTGAGGACACTGATGGATTGTATCATGAAAGTAGACACATATCTTCAGGCACCATGAAAAGAGGTTTGAGAATTCTAGCCAATACTGTGATGGCAAAGTTTGTTTGTCTTTTTCTCCTCAAATATGTGGGAACTTCTACTGAGAAAGAACAAGGGCAGACGAGGATTTGATCAGGAAGCACAGGCACTGTCTTTTGCTGTAGTGTCTATTGACATGAAGATTGTGTCTATATTTTTAGTTTCCTTCTATGAATTTTGCACATGTACAGCATGACTATAACTAAACAGCAATGGCTGTAAAAGATAAACAGCTGCACAGCAACTGGCAAACAGAAATTGTGAAAGCAATTTCAATATTTATGTCTATGTGCAACAAATAGGAGACACTTATATACAATTACTGTAGAAGAAATTTTTGCAGGAGTTAAGAGTGATCACTATACCAGTAAAATTCAAAGTATAACAAGAAACATACAGATAGCCACATGGCAATCTATTAACTTCAGGATATCATTTGGAAGATGTGAACAAAATATGAACAGGAATAAAAAAGAGATCCTGTACAACTCCATATAGATCACGGAGTACTCAGCATTATGGAGCTCTCGCAGTGTCAGAGAATACTTGCATATGGTCTGGTATAAAGTGTGGAGGGACTGTTTTTTTTTTTCCCCAATAGCTAAGAAAAGGTGATAACATATTCAATGAATGAGGATTAAATAACAGTAGTAAGAAAGCACTTGCAGCACAAGTGAGAGGAATGTTTGCAGTTAGTTCAGTTCTCCACATTACGAGTGAATATTATGGAGAACAGAGCCTGCATTAAAATTCCTCTCGTGTCAGGGCTGTGATAGCAGAGCAGTTAGACACTGCAGGGAGACTGTCCTGCTTATCATTCACAGGCTGTATCGCATTGCTCTTTATTTAAAGTTGCAGTCTGCTACTTTTACCAAACAACTCTGTTTTGCCTTTACTGTCTGTAACTCTGTGGCATCAGTAAGATTTCATTTTAATTTGAATGTCACTTTAAGGTTAAATACTACTGACAAGATAGCACAAAGCACTGGCACCTTTACATCAGAATGGCAAAATCTTCCTGCTAATCAGAGACCAGGAAAGGTAGGTGCAGCTGTGGGAATGCCTAAGGCTACACCTCTTCCCCACAGCAACTAGAGATGTCTCAAGCAGAAAAGTTATAACTGGATTGAAAAAAATATTCCTCAAAAAATCATAAAACTGAAATTATGAAAGAAGTACTGACATTTTCTCATCTAAGCAAATAAAAGTCACACCAAAATCACTTGTGGTTATGACATGTGTAAGTTTATATTTTTACATGTGGAGTTGTACCTTTTCTATTGTTGTATTTGTAAACTTAGCATCATCCACAGAATTAACACGTTAAAAAGGACAAAAAAGCAGTTGCACAGAACTGGAATAGTAACCTTGAGGTTAGTCTTTTTAATAATATATTACACAGGTTCTAAAATTCAAATTTCTCAGCTGCACTATTGTTAATTTCTATAGGATTAATAGGAAAAAAACACTAAAACCAACAGTTAAAGGCAGCTGATATATCCCTTGTCAGCAGCCAGAACTCAGCAATTAGGTAGGAGATAACCAGAATGATTTACCACTAGATTTACTAAAGCATCACTTTTTCCAGCTCTTTTAAACAGTTTTATAATATTCATTAGGAAATTTCATTCTAGCATGTTTATTTCTCATTTCCTTCAGTGTAACCTCATTTTACCACTCTCTCTTTTCTTTTTTTCAGCAGTTTTAAAGTATCTGGCATTATATTTCAATCTGATAAGTGGTTGAATAAACTGCAGAGTAATCTATCAGGAAGTTAATTCCAGCTGTAAACTACAGCTTGATTAATCCGAACAGGTAATTATCATTTGSTATTTGATGTATATACCAAACACAAAACAGATGTGTTCCTTTAGTAACTGCCTTGGAAATGCATCACAAAGCCCAATCTCATGCAACAAGGATGGACACTTCTGGTATGTCTCATCTTCAAAATACCGCTAGGACTGTGAACACTACTGCCATGTTTCAAAGCATCCCAAAGGAATGCATCTTATGCTCGTATTTGTTTATAAATGGCCCCACACTGCAGGGGTTTGAAATAACAAAAAATAGGGGTTGTTGTCACAGTTGATGTAATCCATCGTTAAATGGTCACTGTCTCACAAATATATTTTCTTGAATTTGGCTTCCTGAAAATACATATGAAAAGTAAGAAATTAGGCTGTATTTACAAATAAGGAACTATATCATGTGAGAGTGGGCAGGACAAAAAGTCATCAAAGATAAACATTTCAACATAAATTGCTGCAAAATGATCACATATGATATAATAAATGTATTTGGCAACAAAAAAAGGAAAACCCTAAGTAGAAGTAGGAAAGTCATCTTGCCTCTATACACAGTCTCGTTAAGATTACTACTAGAATAGTGTGTCAAGTTGTGTGTACAGGCTTTAGGAAATGTGAAAATACTTGAGAGAACTTAAAACAGAGATTCAAAACTGATCAAACAGCCAGGGCAAAAAAACTTAAGACATGAAGTACTCTGTGCTAGCTTGCACAGAAAAATTTGGTACAGGACAGAAACTTTTATTAGAATTGCAAGCAGAAATGTAACAAAATCTAGCTATTAGATGCAAAAATTAAGCAAATTCCATCTTGAAGTAAAAAGCTATTTCTAAACAGTACATGGAATTGATCACTATAGCAGTATTCAAAAGGAACTCACAGACCACCCTTAAACTAAGTGTCCTTAAAATAAGATTATTTTTAGAACAAATGCTTCATTCCTTTCCATAAAGGAAAATTCTATGGTTTGTACAGACAAATCAGAGTAAATACGCCTTGTGATTCCTTCTAGACTCTGAAACATAAAATGAAAAAATATAACCTCTACATAGAAAATAGAAAAGAAAARAAAAAAAAAAAAAAACAGAATACTTGAAGAAGACATTTAATCTAGCCAGAGTATCCTTCCTTTCCTTAAAGGTAGCATGATGAGATTTCAGATTTATCAGGCATAGCAGAAACATAAGGGAAGGTGACAGATTTCTGCTGATTCTACAGCAGGTTTCCAATGCAAAGGGAAAGCCAGCAGACGCACTGATGTTTTATGAAAGAGGTATGATTCCATTTCTGTGCCACAGCTCCTTTAAATATCCTAAGACAAATTTGAAGCATGGTGTTCTGTTCTGCAGGATTCTATAGTAGTTCATGGAAGCTGATGTAAAAGTCAACAAATAAAAGGCAAAGGGTACTTGGAGATTCCTTAAAGCCTAGATAAAATATCTCTTTACATATGTTGAAAGCAAACTAGTTATCTCCAGAGCTCAGGAATACTTTTTAAAAGACTCATTGTTTCACCTGCTAAATTATATTTAATTAATTATACTCAAATTGTGGGGCAAGTGCTCCCCAGAATCTTCCTTATAATCCCAGTCTCTTGATCATCCTGACTGTGAAGCAGATGAAACTTCTTGTCCTGTCTGTTCACTCAGGTCTCCTTCCAGCCTACTCCAGTCTGATCCTGACAAGAAGTCTGAAAACATTGAGAGTGTGCACCGAGAGACACTTTATTCTTTTCAGTTTCATTTATGATTTTTTTTTTTTTGTTTAATTTGACTGCACAAATTGAGTGCTCCTTTTTAAAGATCTAGCTCTGCAGGAATTTTCTGCTACAACACTAATATATTCAACCCACAATACGTAACAATTCACTCATTTTCAAACCCCACTGCTAAGTCTTCAAAACAATAATGTTTTCCTAATTTTACATTTTTGCTTTTAGTAATATGCTTAAAATATACCTATCCAGCAGTGTGTGCAATAAAAATTCAATCTCATAAACACAGTACAGACTAGAAAATACTTTTCATCATAAGAAATCACTGCAGCTGAGAAATATATATTTCTCCACAAAACAGTAAATCAGACCACATCTGTGAGCTACTTACTTGTGTAAGTGAGCTGAAATCCTTGGTCAGTATCAGATCCATTGGTATTAAATTCTATCCACAAATGGTTAGAGGTGCTATTAAGGATAACTCCTACCATGTCATCTTTGGTGAAGGCTCCCAGAGAGCGGGAAGAACTGTCTTTCCCATCATACACCTGGTAGAAACAAAATCACAGTACAAAACTAGACATCAAATTTAAGTATTTGAAGTATTTTAGTTTATTTTCATAAAATACTTCCAAAGTTAGCTGTGTATTGTAAATGGTTTCTCAAAAATATTTCCACATAGTGGGGTACATATCACTTTAAAAATATCTTTCTTGGTTTTGCAGTTCAATGACATATAGAATATTTTACCACCCTTAAGGCTTTTTATAGTCTTTTTTTTTTTTTAGTTTTGTGAGCTTATCTGGAATACATTTATTATTTATACATGACTATCTTCAAAGATTTTATAACCTCAGATTACTTTTCATGACCCCAAAACCATGCCATTTCAGTCACAGGTGTCTCTTCTGAAATCATCACAGAAGCGGGGCTGGAGAGGGCAAACCCCATTCTACTCTGTTCTCTCCTGTCTGGAGATATCAAAGGCAGGTATTAAAGCCAATCTGTCACCTTTTATTTCAGACTCTGAGCCTGCAATAATCTTTTTTTACAGTCAGTTTTAATAAAGAAAGATATCATTTGATACGTCATCAAAGAGACGTGCAAGTCTATTTCCAAATTAAATGTTGAGATGTCATTTACTACGTTACCTTATTGAGAAATTTCAATGTAAGACAAAATCGACAATATTAACCTCTGTGATTTTTCAAATCCCTGAGCTAACACAAATGTGCTTTTGATTGTACACAAATACAAGAACTTAGAGAAATGACTTAGTATTACTGGGGGCTGGAAAATTCTTTTTGCTTATTTTAAAATTTTCACAGCTATAATGTCCCAAAATAGTCTTCTGTGCTTTTTTGTCAGAAAATGAATTTAGCAAGCTGATTTCTTATTTATGTTAAATAAATTACCTGTGTTTTTTCTTCGGAAAATAAGCATTTTTTAAGTGTGGTTTTTATTTCCAAAATGTGGATACTTGTACAAAAGCAAGTAACGAATCTGACCAATTGGTTTCTAATACACAGGAAAGGATGATTTACCCTGATATTCTTATATGGCCTAATGTGACYGTAGATATCTAGTGCAAAAGCCACAATCACACTAAAAATAGCTAATAACTACAACTTTCCTTTTTAAAATATTGAATATTTATGCTTAAGGTTTTGGTCATCATTTATGTTTCATACATTGTTAGCACACACTTTTAGACATCCAGCTGTGAAGGTGTTGTACTTTACTAAATGTTGTAGATATTCTTACTACCCTGATGATCAACAAGTTAGATAACAGTATCTCTCAAGATACATTCAGGTATAACTAAAACACCACTCACGACATAAAAATGAGGTGAGAAGAAGAACCATGTGAAAGGAGCAGTAAAAAAGAACTGATTATTTTTAACCGATGACTCTGGTCCCATAATTGCTGATGTTACAGACATAACTGGGTACATCTCTCTTCTAATGACTGAAACAGTGTCAGGGTACAAATTTAAGCACTGGAACTCAATTGTCTATACTGATAACTTCCTTGACTTGTCCCCGGCAAAGTTTCACTTTGGGCCAGGCAATATTTTCCCAAATAATTCTTGGGCACGGAATGGCAATGAGCATGGGCCAAGGACCATTCCCAATAGGCAGGCTGCACGCAATCACTGTGTTCTGGTATATGGAGGAGATCTGTCACATGTGACTGTCTCCAGAGCAAGAGGAGAGATGTGTGAGACACATTTAAAACACTAGTATAAACATAGTCACTATTAAGCCATCTATAGTGCATATTTTTAACTCATTTATGAGAACCACTCTGAAAATACAGTTCACATACTATAATTACCAAGTATACTTTTTCTGCCATAAAGAAATAACGAAGATAGTTTGCAAAATAGAGGCAAGATGTGGAACTGTATTCTGGTTTCACTGTTGGCTCTAGCAAATTTGCAGTGATTGCATGATGAAGATTTCACCCACAGTACTCAGACTATAGGATGATAAAACTTCAGGTGGCAGTTAAAACAGAGAGGTCAGGATTCTGAACTCTGAGTGACCGAGAAAGCGTAAGCTTTAAAATAATCAGATGACCCAGGTACTCAGTTTAGCCCTATGCCTCAAAATGGTAACTCTGTTTATATTTCTTTACCTGAATAATGATTTCTTTCCCCTCAATTCAAGTCCAAACTTTGCCACAGCTGCAAGAACCTTTGCTCACATGTGTAGTAACCTGCAAGTGCTCTCCTTGAAATCACTAGTCTTGATCATTACTCATGCACATAATCTTACTGATATCAGAAATTTTTGTAAATTGTCTGCTGTTTCTTGTGCACCACTTAACCTCAATATACAGCTGAATTTTACAATTACTACTTTGCCAGCAGTAAACCTGGTGGAATATATACAGTTGGAATTGTTTTTATATTTTAAAAACAAGTAAACAAACAAAAACAGGCTATTGTTAAATGTTTTCTCCCCCAGAACTAAAAACATTTACTGACTCAAAAACTTTTATTCTAAAAAAAAAAAAAATTAAGTATTTTTATTTTTCATCTTAATTACAATTTTTGCTCAGCTAGACTTATGGAACAGAAAAAAATATATATGTATACTAATATCCCAATCTTAAAATATGCATTTAAAAATTATAGCAATCTGTCATGGAAAGATTTTATCTCTCCATTGTTGAGTATAGAACCTCAAAGGTGGCTTGTTAAAAAATTTAGCCTCTAAAAATGATATACCTAATGCACTTAAAGTTGGACATTCACTAAAAGCACTGTTCACTTATCTTCAACAGCTGCAATCAGCACAGAGTGTTTAGCTGTGCATAAACAGATTGTAACAAAGAGGATCCAGTAGCAAACTGAGCTGTACTTGAGAGAATGAGCAGATCCTGAAACCAAAACTCTTCTGATTATGTTGAAACCAAAAACATTATATGGGGCTTGTCATGCTTTAACTATGTCTGGAGTATCCACGAAAGGAAGACAAACAAAAGACAAATACAGCTTTGTTTCTGTGAGATCAGAAATTATTTCATGAAGATTCAAGAGGCAGGCTTGTCTTAGAGCAAAAAGCCTGATGACTTTTTTGATCACCAAGGCACAGATAATTATGGGTCTTTGTGATGTTTGAGAAATCCTAGTTCTGGAAAACATAGATTAGGGTGAAATCCTGCACTCCCACTTGCTGTCTAACAGCTTGAAATGAACAAAATCTGTCTCCCACAGTGTTCAGAGTCCCTATAGCTACAGAGAGGTGAATGTAATGATCTAGGCACCAACTGCAGGGAGAGATGGCTTTGCTGCAAAGTTCTAAATATCTTGCTTTATACTATAACCGATGTAAAATATTTTGATAGCATTTCTTGTCAGTATAAGAATATAGCATCCTGAGCTGCACAACGACTGCAACCATATTTGAGGGTTATTAGCTCCAGATTGTGTATAACCTGTTCTAACCCTCATTGTTCTAAAACTTTGTCAGGTAGCCTTCCAAACAAAGGTCCTAGAAGACAGCTGAAATTAACAGCAACACTGGGCAAGTGACCATAAAAACAGATAGAAAATGAAAAGCTAGATTTTCAAGCTAGGCAAACGTAAATAAAAGGAAAAATAAGATTAGGAGTTAGAAGTGGCACATCTGGAACACTAAAGCTATGTTTATGCCTGTCAATTAAACAGGTCCAGGGTAGGAGTAAGGGCACCAGAGCTCGATTGTCTACACGATATTTATTGTTAGAACATGCCTGGCACACATTTGATGTGGGCGTACTAACACTCTCACAAGTCTTTTCTGAGAAGGTCTCTTGAGAGAGACTTCCTGTACATCTTCCTGACATCGCTATGCATCTTCCTGCACATATTCCTAAGACTTTAGGTTAAATTCTCAGAGAATTCTTACAGATCTCTCTTCAAACAAATAGTGATATTATACATTTCTGAGATGTTATATATCTTTCCTGCAAAAACAAAGATATCAGGTGTGAAGGTGTCCTATATTAAACCTTAATGCATCCCATTCAAGCTGCTTGCAAAGCAAAGTGTTGGGGCTTTCTTCTGTGCAAACACAAACACATCTGGTGTTTATATGGTATCTTGCTCACATTTAGGGTGCAGATACGAAAGTAAAAATGATTTTGATACCTGCAGCTCTGCCCAAGGTGTGGGGGAGAGTGTTTCTGGAGTGGTGTGACAAACGTGTATGCTTTTGGAAAGTGTCTTAACCCAGTTGCTCAGGCTGTAGGTCTTGCCAGAGACTGTCTTTTTCACATGCTCAGATCTCCTTCCCATGCATATCAGGAAAGAAAAGGGAAGAAGGAAAAGAAAGAGAGTAGATGGTATGTATTTGCCTAAAATAGGATATAACCAGAGCAAGCAATGACAGTTCAGACACATTTCTGAACCACTTTAGGGAATAAGAGAAACAAAATAGAGTGTTCCCTGAGAATGAAATCACCCTTCCTGCTGAAAAATGAGGCACTGTAGTTCATAAGGTATTTCTCTTTTTCCTAATTGATATAAAAAAGGCTAATTTCTTCCAAAAAAAAGGAAAAATAAAATGGAAAAGGAATACAGCAGAGACCTCTGAGAAATCACTGAGGAAGACATATTTGCAATCCTGTATGAGGGAACAACTAACACTCCAAATGTGCACAAACAAAATTGACAGTTAGTCCTCAAGATGATGCAGTATTAGCATATCCTTGAAATATGAGTGTTGGAAGAGCCATTATCTTGCCTCTTTATAAAGACTTTGTAGTACCAATTTCTTGAGTCTTCTGTATAGTTCTGGTCTSTGTCTGTCTTGAAGAGCACAGTGAAGTTATGGAAAGTACAGACAAGGGCAATGATTTCAGAGCATTTGTCTTAGAAGCAGAGAGTAAGTTTGGACAGCAGAAGGCCGAGCAGGCATATGACCGAGGTTTACAAAATCATGAAGGCATTAGAGAACGTGAATGCAAAACTATTCACCAAATCCGGCATTGTTAGAGCAAAGGGGTACACTGATGAAACTTTCTGATGCTGATTTCAAAGGGATAAAAGAAAGTACAACTTTACACAATAGGGGATGAACTTCCAGGCTTTGTTGTCACAGTGGAGGGAGATAGTGCCAACTGATTTAAAGGACTAACAAATTCAAAGACAACAGGTTCATAACAGACAATGAAGAGAATAAGCAGCAAAGTGTTGTCTAACTTAATCCAACAGCTATGAATGCTGGGGGAGCATAAGGGGAATGGAGCGGCCAGGCTTGTATGTTTTCCCTAAATAATACCTCCTATTACCATTAGCAGAAATAGAACACTGTTAAATGGAACACTTGATCTGACCCAACAAGGTATTTCTTATGTTCCTGAGATAACTGGCATCATTTTGAGAAACAAACATTCTTTTTCTAGATGGCTTTCTATGCTAGGTTATTGGAGTATTCTCTGCTTTCAGCTAGCATATTTTAAACTATCACAAAATGCCTCTTTTTTAGTGGTAATCAAACGGTATCTCCTTATGCTGCATGGCAAGACTAGAAAGAGCATTTCAGTCAGTCTAGAAGAATATGTTCCATAAAATAACTAGAGAAATCAGAGGCTGAATGGATAAGTTTATATAATCTGAATACTAGAAGTATCTTAGCCGGACTATCACTAACATAACCAAAGCCAGGACATAACTTCAAGCATTAAAATTTAGTTGCCCACACTGTTTAACCCCCAGCACATTTTGAGTCAAGATTTTGGCCTAGGCCAATTGGCAGTCTTCCAGATGATGCCTGGGTAAGATTTGGGGGCTTGCATAGGTCRAGAGCTGGTTCCAATGGAACCATCCTGTTTTGGGAGCGGAGAAGGAACAGAGTACATTTTTATAAATACAAGTTATGGAGAGGCTGTAGGGGAAGAGAGTTTAATTGTATAAATTCAAGCTGTGCTGTGTCATTTGCCTTCAGAAACAGAGAATAGGCCTTGTAGAACGGACATAGCCATAGTTTTGCCTCTGTTTCCTTAGGATCCTCAGCAGTAATGTGACAATTTGTAAGTGTAGATGCTTACAGATCTGTAAAAAGAAGAAAGAATCTAACAGATTGCTTGGAACAACTTTCTCTCAAGCAAATCTTTCTCACATCTCCAGGGAAGAGCTCTAAGTATGCTTGCCATCCATATGAAAGGTTCCAAATGATAATTGAGTTTCTTGAATGTTTGTTCACAATTTTTTAAGAATTTCCTCTTCAGATAGTCTGTTAAATTATTTATAAACTTAGTATGTGCAAAGCTATTGGGAGACTTATGTACAGTATCCAAACAGCTCAGTGAGCAGTTAAGTTCTTTGCTGTCTACTGCATCTATTCATATTGAAAAGAATTTGGGGGATCTGCACTGTCAAACCTTGGAACACGGGAGCAATAGACATTATTGACCATATGGTTTCCCCACTTACTCAATTCTCTTCGCTCTGGAAGAAAAAGCACGAGCCAAGTTCTTGCAGTGATTCATTCAAGGTGCCCACTCAAGCATGGAAGAATTCATTTTGAATGATTTTGTTGATAAAGATGGAGAAAATGCTACTCTTCTGAATGTAACATTCTAACAGTGTTGGAGATTCCTAAGGTTTTGCTTATTTCATGGTCAAATCCAGTTTGTACTTATTAAAAAGAACAAGTTTATCAGCAAAGATACAAATTCCCATATTAGTAAAGCCAGTACTTAAAGGGCAGCTCCCTTTTTTCTTTTTTTCTTTTTTTTYCCTCTCTCTTCTTCCTTATATCTCTCAGTGCATTGTACTTCACAGGAAAAGTGTAAGTTCAAATTATCACACTCTTATTTACATAAGGAGACTCTCAAAATGGAAAAATGGATAAAAGTATGGCAAACAATATTTGCTTCATAATAATAATATATTTGAAATTACTTATGGAAAGCATTCAGTGCAAATAAAAATAGCAAAATCAGGTTAGAAATGTAGACAGTAATTTCTAACACATTAAAATGGGTTGCTATGAAGTTCCCAGACAGCAAGTTGCTGACTGAATTCTGACTTATTTGATGATTCCAAGTGGTAATTAACACTGAAAAATTACCAAAAAAAAAAGTTAGAGAGTAATTTAATGCACGTTCAACACTTCAGACGAATTTCATGATTTTCATTACATACAMAAAATGCAGCAGCAATTATTTAAAAAATATATAGGCATACTGTAAATAAGCATACATTACATGTTCAAAATCTTTATATATTAAGGATGTGTTTCAAAGGTTATCTCCAAAGTAAGAGTAAAAGAAGGCAAACCATCTTCCGTAATTACATTTTGAGTCATTATTACAATGCTGTAGGTTAGCTGGCTTCCTTCTTTTCAAATGAGTAAATGAGTTACTTTGAAACAAAATTACCACTGCTGCAAAAGACAAAGTAAGAAACTAAAAATGTTTCAAAAATGTGCCATACGCAATTAGAAACTGTCCTTTTAAAAATAATTACAACACTACATTTATAATATTACTGTGAACAGAAAATCATACAGACACTTGTAACTCCCAACATAATAGTTTCACATTTTAGGTTTTCTTTTTAGATTGTATCTGAGTGTAAATAGTTGAGAGGCACTACAGAGGCAAGCGTGGGACTCTGGATGGTGCAGCCCATACAAGAGGGGTTTGCTCTGGGATGCTCCCCGAGAGTTAACAAACCCCGGGTGCACCATGGCCGGAGCAGCCACACTGTGGGGTTGCTGCAGCCTGGGGGCGCACCCTCTAACGACCCCATCACTGACAAGTCCAGACAAAGGGGAAGTGACACCGCAGACCCACACCATAGACACCTCGCAGCTGTGGAGCCATTCCCCACAGAACAACCTGTTAATGGGCACGTTGCTACCAACCTGAGCAGTGTTGTGGGCTGAGCACTAGGTCACCTGTTGATGTGGGTGCTGCTGTTGACTGAGGCCACAGGGCCTTTGTATAGCTGTGGGCTGGCATTGTTTTGACTGGGTATAAAAGAGAGTAAGCCACGTGCATTTGTTGTGGACTTGGACCCATGGTCAGCAGGCCTGCGACTTGAGGACCCACTGGTCAGTGAGGATGCCCCGGTGTCAGCAGTKTGGTGAGGAAAAACCAGGGAAAACTATACTGGAGGGATGGCCCATAAGGGACAAGAACAGCTGCTGTACTGTGCACCCACTGCTTGGAAATCTGGGGAAGACTATACCGGAGGGGTGGCCCTCAAGGAAGGGGCAAGAGCAGTTGTTGTACTGTGCACCCATGATTGAAATGTAGAGCTCTGATATGTATATATATTTTCAGTTCTGTTATATTTCTAGCTTTGCTGTAGTTAGCTTTGTTATAACYTCTTAGCTCTATTAAATTCTCACACTTGACAAATGATGATCTCTCGAGTTCAGTACAACTAATCACGGAATCTGAAAGAATCCCGGACACCCCTCTAGTGGCACATCACAGTAGTTTAATATTTCCATAAATACCATTGCACTCTTAATGTCATATCACTCAGTGTTATATTTTCTTTGAATCTGGTATAAAGAAAAGTGATGCTAGAATTTAAATTCTGTGTGAGAAAGTGAAATGAAGATAAAAAGAATTAGTGTTAAAATGAGTTGTCCACACATATGAGTGTTGAAGATGGTAGAAACTGAAACAATTTTCTTTTTACCTTAACAATATCTCCCTCACGCAGCTGAAAGCTCCTGGCTCTCAGACGGATTCCTTTTCCAGCCTCTGTTTCAATTTTATAGATACATTCATGGTTGTTGTCATAATTAGATGGAAAATTTGGAGACAGCAGTGTTCCTTCGTTTCCAGAGACAGTTGCTCCACATTCAGCTACAGAAAATAGACACATTAAAAAAAAAAAAAAAAGTGAATTATCCATTTCAAGAAAAAAAAGGTTATTTTCAGTAATATTTACACTCTATGAAAACCCTAAAGTGCTAGTGGCTGTCTAGGAAAAGTATGTTTCTTTTGGACTTCATCTTTTGGACAAACTCCTAAAAAACCCTGCAAAGTTGCTATCTCCAGCATTTCACTGGATATATTTATTATATGTTTTGTTTTTATACTGAAGAAAACTTGGGTCCTTTTATCTAGTCCCCTTTCCCTCCATTTTATTCCTTGGTCCTACAATCAGACTAACCTGTAATGTGGGTTAGTCTGATTCCATAAAAACTGGAAGTTTTGTTGAAACATAGTTATTGTGGTAGCATATCAAACAAATGTAACATTGCTTGCACTTAATCCCCTGCTCAGCTTTACAAATAAATATTAGAAAAAACAGGGAATTAACTGCTGATATTAAAGTATCTGGCAATAAATCGAGAGTACTCAATTTTTTTTTTCCCACCCACCAGGAATAAAAAACAAAACCAAGAATCTATTGACATCTGTCAGGGCCAAGCAGACAGCTCCAGATAAAAGAGTAGATAAGTCTTTTTCGCAGCCATCTAGAATGAGAACTTATAGACACTGTCAGCAGTAGAGGTTTTTGTCATTACTCCCTCGTAAAGAAAAGGATAGAGTATAAAGAAAAGTGGCATGTTCCAGCCTGTGGACTCAGTTTGCTTTCTGAATAAAGACTAAAAATGTGTAATATAAATTTCAGTATGCAAACAGAAAACATCCAAAGGGATAGAAAAGAAAACTGGCATCCTGTTCAAGCAAACATTTGAGATACTTAAAAAAGAGTTAAAAACACCAAATGAAACATAAAATACTAATATTTATCTACAATCTTTTTTTTTTTTTTTAATACAGACACGCTTGACTGGTATTTAGGTCTCATTGTTCAGCCTAAAGATAAAATGTATTGTTGCATCCAGATTTTTACCTGAACATCATTCAGAGTTCATTCAGAGCTTGACATAAAGATAAAACAATTAAAATAATAATAATAAAGAAATGCAAAATCCTAAAAGAACAGGGGTTTTTTTTATAGCAAGGCTACTGGTTTAAAAGTTTGGGTTCTTCTCTCTTCTCTTCTCTCTTCTCTTCCCTTTCTTTTCTGTATATGTTAAATAGACCAGGACTAGGACTCCAAGGACATTAAAATATTCATTCTTGGAAGTGTATGTGTGGGGGGGGGGAAGGGGGGAGGGATTTACAATTTTAATAAACCTGATTATGGTTTATCAGATACATGTATAAGGAACCACTTTGAAAATGTATTCTTTAGAGGCACCAGAAAATAATTCATGTAAATATCTTCAGGGAGAAATGCATGTTTTATATTTATATAGAAATAATCTAAAAATATTGAGTTTAAATTTCAGAGGCCTTGACAGGCATTATCAAAATTATGTGTTTCTTGCTTTTGAAAAGACTAAAGAACATTGACTTTTTTTGTATTTTAGATTTACCTCCTATAATTAATTCAGTAAAATTCAAGAAAGAAATAAGGAAGGAGAGGGAGGGAAGGAAGGGAGGGATAGGAGGGTGGGAAGGAAGAGGAGAAGGAAGGAGGGAAGGAGGGAAGGACAGATGGACGGACAGAGGGAGGGAAGGAAGGAAGGAAGGAAGGATAAAATATAAATATTTCTATGTTCCCTTAGGCTGTAGTTGTGTCTTATTATCTACCTTCTTCAAAAATCTAAAATGCAGAGGCTGAAGAAGCAAAGAAAAAAATGTCTTTTTTTTCTTTACATAATGTTCCTAGAGTATTCTACACCTTGTTTCAGTGACTGAATGCAAACCACTAAGACATACACACCACCAACAGGTATCATAAACAATTCAGACAAAACCCATGAATAATATTCTCTGTGTCATAACACAAAATTAAATTAAGTTCAAGGAAGATAACCAATGGCAAAAATATTAAATATGATTCTCAATTAGAAAAATAAAATATAGAGAATTTATACTGTTTTCAAAAGGTACAAATAATTATCTTCATAATAGAAAAAGTATACAATGAGAYTTCCTGCATCTGGAATTGGACAAACTTCCTGTTTTAGGAGTCTATCAAAAGATCAAAACTATGACAACTGAAATCTGCAAATAACATACTGATGTATAAGATCACAGATGAACACGGTTACAAAGATCAGGTTAATATGTTAACATCCTTCTAAAGTGTAACGCATTCAGGAAAAAGCAGTCATTCTTTCTGTTATGTAAAATTAGTTACTTACTAAAATTCAATTACATTGCAAAATTCTTCTAAACCAAGTCTGCACTCTTATACCTCCAACCCATCCCATCGAATCACATTCTGTTTTCAGTGCATACTATCCTTTCTCAAATATCTTGCAAACATTTGACAGCTATGCAATGTTTGGGGAAAATCCTTCCCTTCTTTACCATACCAAAAGTTGTTCCTGACCTCTGATCAGTGATGTTTCCCAGCTCATCTCATATCTGTGCCAGTGAATCACTGGCACAAACAGCCCCCAGAAGGAAGCTTCCAAAGAAGAGCAAGCTCTTCTTTGTCAACTTCCCTTCCTCAATAGGAAAATTATCCAAAAGATGTGACAGTTCAAGTTAAGGTTTTCTTGCCACTTTCCACTACTGTTAAGATATTAAAGTAAGGTCAATTTTGATTGGCTTCCCCAATTTCTTTGCCTGGAGGAGATTTAGGTGACTTTTTTTTCAGTGAAATGCTAGCCCCATCCGTGGAAAGACTTCTTTCTATCCAGGCCATGAAAGCTTTTGGAGATGTGATGTCTTAATTCCTGAAATCTCTTTTTCACTTATGATCAATCACCATAAAGATCATCTAGAACCTCAGAAGAGAAGCCATGAACAGCAGTATGTAGAGCCTGTGCTAGGCAGTAGGAAGAGCTTTAGGCACTCAAATGGCCTCTGGGCCCAAATATTTTACACAGCAGTACCGAAAATGTCATGATTTTTTTCTGTTGAAATATCTGCAGTAGATCCTTTACCTACAGTAGTGTAGTAACTAACACATGAAGCCATAATGYGTGACATCTAAATTCAACTCATTCCTCTGCCTCTGGCAATTTAAAAATGCATCTTCTACAACTTCTGCTTCATATAAATGGATTAGAAAACCAGTTAGTCACAAAGTGAGCAAATGTGGACTAACCTCTTTAGCATAATGAGTATGGCATTACACAGAGGAAAGAAGACCACTTCTTCAAGGAAATTCATACATTAAACATTTGGGAAATAAAATTCTGAAATAACCCATGAATCAACATTCATTGTTGCAATGTGACTACTGAACAACTAGATTAGAAAAATACGTTCATATACCCTTCCCTTTCCATTGCCTCCAATAAGTCTTTAATTGTTTATGCAAAATGAAACAACAGTCTTTAGCCACATGGGCCAGGCCATTCTGCTAGGAGATATCAAATATAGTTTAAAATCCTTTTTACAGAAATGAGGGGAATGAAGCCAGATCTCTTGAAAACTATGAAGTTTTGCTTAAGGGACTGATATGGCTCATCCAACTACTGTACTTGAAAAATAAAAAAAACCTCACAATCTCCACTGAAAGATTTCATGCAACCTTCCTTATCTAGTACATGTTCTCTGAGTAACTACTGATTTTACTACCAGAAGTAATATAGACAAATCCTATCAGATGATCTTGAAAGAACTCTTTAGTCCTTGGCTACAGAGGACTTTTTCTCTTTCATGCCATTACATCACTTCAACACCTTCCAGATTCCTGCAGAGTTGCAGGGAACTGCCCTCACCTTAGGCATATAGATAAAAGAGATAAGATTTCTGGATGCCTCATGTCCCTATACATGAGAACCTTCATTTCTGCTTGTATTTATTAAATAAAATTTATTGAATATCAAGCATGTGCACCTCTCCTATAAAAATCAAGTATATCAGCATTAGCATCTATATGCCTCCCAATTCTGCAAGCATTGAAAAATACAGAATTTGCCATGAGAAATAATGCTTATCGATCTTCAAGTAATTATTATTGATATTCTGTTACCATACTTTGAACCACAACCTTAGCTTGTAGAAATTTTTGCGAATTTAAGTGAGTAGATACATGAGCATATACTATCACTTATATCCACTGGATGTGCTGTATGCAAATAGCACTTTCAGGACTTGGCCATTTAATTGTAGTCTTTAAAGGAAGGGAATGTATTTCATATTGCTCTTTTTCAGATTATGCTATATGTTTAGATGAGTAGAATAATAGTAATGCAGGTATAATTTAATAACTTAAAATCTGCATCTATTTAAATTAAAATTTTCTAGATAAATAAACATAGCACTTATGTATTATGATGTAATACAGATCCCTCCTTGAGTTTTTCCCTCTTTTCCTTTGATTCTGTGACAGTTTATTTGATTTTTCAAGATGCAACATAAATTGATTCAAAGTTTATAGTATACTATCATCAATGTGGTCAGTGGTACTCCAATCAGTTCACTAACCTAAACAGACAAGATGTAACTATCATTTGCATTCTTCTCAATTTACTCAGGTATTTTAAATATATTTTGGAGCAATAACCAAGAAATGGGTAATCCAACAGATTGTTTCAAAAGAAAACGTGTAAAAGTCTGTCCTGAGGGGAACATATATGTGTGTGTGTGTGTGTGTGTGTGTATATATATATATATATATAAAATGTATGTATATGTGTATATATGTGTATATAAAACCCAGTAGGGAATTTTATCTGAAGAAAGCAACAGTTTACACTACTTCCTTAGAATTCAAAAGAAATCAAAGAAAGCTTCCATTCAAAAGGATAGGACAGACTCATCTTTGAGATATACTCTAGGAAGGACACAGTGGGATTCTGGTAACTTGTCCACAATTGTTTTGAGACTGAGGGGGGGAGAAGAAAGAAAAGCATGTTCTCCCAGAAGTAACATGAAATAGAGACTACTCTGTTCTGACAAGACCTATCAAATWAGAAGTTTTATGTTATTTTGATAACTTTTAAAACTTTGTTAGAAGATCACTGGAGATGATTAATAGGACATAGACTATAAATAAAAAGGGAGGATGATTTTAATATGAAACTTTATTTAGACTGTAAAATAATCATACTTTAAACACTGTGCAAGAGTACTAAAAAGACTCACATGTTCAATCTATCCCAGCCAATCTAGTCCTTAATTTGAATTGGAATTACAAAAGAATCATTTAGACATGAAACAAATAAGTATGTATCAGTATTTTCACCACAAACCACTAGATTTTAAGTGTCTGTAACTTAAAAACAGGGAACACCTTTTGATGAGCTTAGTGAACATCTGAGCATCCTCAGGTGAGGATGAGAAGTAAGGGATAGTGACCTCCTTTAAGGATACCTCCTTATTTATGCAGCAAAATTGTGCTGTCATTTTAATGCATGCTAATTTAATGTAGCTAATTTAAATGAAAATGTGCTTGTAGCGCTACAAGTATTTGTTTGCCCTTTTCTTTCTAAGCAAAGAATAAATTCTCTACACTAAACTTCCAAACTCTCTCTACACAGTCGATTGTAAGTATTACAGAATCTACTGCCATCATGTCTCAATGGTTTGTTATATAGATTAATCTAGCATGTACTAAAAATAATTTTGCTCTGCAAATGTCAGCTTTTTATATGGTTCTAGTTCAGAGTCTTCAAGCTTCAAGTCTGTCAAACTATGGAAGACTGCCAAACCCTTGTATCTAAAATGCAAGGCCACTTATATTCATCTCCTTTACAAAACAAAACAAACAAACAAAAAAACACGACATGGTACTGGGTATACATTTCAAAAGGAGACAAGAAGATAAAAGCAGATTAACCTAACTCTATTACAGCTTTTGAACTTTGTGGGGTTTCTAAAGTTATTTTTATTTATTTATTGTGAAATCAAAAGGGCAATAAAGAACAATGTATCTACCTGAGAATTATCCCAGAGTATTGTGGAAAACAGCTATGTAACAATTCCCTCAAAGCAAACAGCATTTACTTATTGAGTGTATACTACCTATATCCAGAGGGAAAAGGTTTTAGAGAAGAAACTATATGCTTTATTTTTACTACAGCGTCTGAATAGTCTCTTGTAACCTTGCTGAGGGCTGCAGCAAACTGGAAAATGCTACCTTATTAAACCGTTCTTTTTTTCCATTGTAGTGAGAGCAATCTGTCTGAAACAGATACTTGACTCCATTCTTTGTTCTTTTGTTTAAAAAAGTCACTTAAATTTTATTTACATAAGTAGGTTTTTTTTCTTTCTTTTCATTCTCTCACTTTAAATTGGATAAAAGGAAACTGTAGAAGGTAGATCTTTTGAAGATCATCAAACTCTTCCTGAATATGAAAACAGATTCTATAAAACAAGCAAAACTCAGGGATTCTTAAAATGCTTTGAAATACAGTTCATGTAAAAAATGTAACAATAACTTTGTTTAGTGGAAAAGTTTGCTCTATTACTTTTCTTCTAGRCATCTTGCTAAAAGGCTTGACAGGATCTTAAGAAGATCTCCAAAGCAGAGATGAAATAAAAGTCATATATTAGCAGTCTAAAGGCTTATTTGCACAAAGCTCTTTTACTGAATAGAGAACACCTTTGCTGTATTTACAAAATGGTGTAGGAGTTCACAAAACATGAGAACAATTTGAGCTCAGACTGTTGATAGGTTTTGTTTATCTTTCTATTGGGTAATATTGTCACCCAGTAGGATGGTAATGTGATACTATCACCAGGGCAAAAGGGATCATAAATGAAGCCGAATACAATATGCTCTGTGTTTTCACACAACAGCAAAATTGCCTGACAATGAGGTATAAAGATAACATCCCTACATTATTTATCTTTTCAAGATAAAACAACCTTAAAATGTAGAAAGAAGGCAAAAGGAAGACCTCAGGCAATTGTTCCTTCTGAATTTAGGTGATTAAGATAAAAGGTCTCATATCCAAATCACCCCTTCCGTTCATTYTGAAAATAGAATCAGAGTGCCCACTATGCACCAGCTGAAATCCATTAGTGTTTCCTGTCTATTCATTTTTTAAGTCTGAAATAGAGACAAGTAAAAAATGGAATTATTATACTGCTCTATATTTTGAAGATTCAGCTACATTGGGACTCAGGTACCAATTTAAATAAATCTTCATTTTTATGTCAAAGAATGACAGAGAAGGATTCAAGAAAGGTAAAGACCCTGCAGTCGTGTTTCTAAAAATGCAATGATATAAGATGAAGAAATTGAAAGATACAAGATGAAGAAACTTAAATTTTTAAAAATCCCATTAAATAACTTCAAGTAAGTTATATGAAATAGAAATCTAGTTAAAGATTTAACAACTTAAATATGACAGCAGTTAAATACAGCTTTCCCAAACACAGTGGATCCTGGATGCATACACATCCTTCACACTGCCTTAAGATGCAGAGATTCAAATGCTGATGCTATTGAAGATTTTCTGCTCATGAGCAGCTACACATAACTTAAATGAGAACTCTCTCTGCATAAAGGCTATTCAAAAATGAATAACAATTTTCAGACTTGGTTTGACTTCTCAAAGGGAAACTCAAATTGAAATTTTATGCTACAGAGAATTTAAAGAAAACAGTGAATGCCAAATCTTAAGGGTCTCAAGAAATCTCCAGTGCTATTCAGGCTAACAAGGTTCTCACATTTCAGTCTCCATGGAAATTAACTGCATGCTGCAACATGACAAATTATATTAAATATAATTGATAATTTTGCAGTGAAGAGTAGTAAACTATTAAAAAGAAACAACTTATTAGAAAGTGTCAGCAATTTATTTTAGCACCCTATCATTAACTATTCAYGTACTACTTACTATAACAATTGAACATGATAAATTAATGTTATATTAATATGAATATCAATGAACAATACCTCAGTGAAGATTTTGGTCAAATACAGTATTAATGTACTATTAAAAATCAAGTGCTGTGTAAAATTTAATGAAAGAGGAACACCATTCAGATTTGAAATGAAAATATTAAGTAGCTGTTTCTTTTCAGCTCTAGGCTTGAAGTTCGTCACAGCTTGTTTTAGGAACACTCTATAAAGATGAAATGGCTAATGGGGGACAGAGAAGTAATATAGGTAAAAAATACACTATTCATGACAAGTTTATTATACTGATGCATAATTCTTAGATCCTGTGCAATGCTTACACTTGAAAGTCTAGTTTGAATTGAATGAGTTACTGTACAGATAGTATTTTTCATGATATGTCCTAGACAAAGATTTATAACAGCTTCTTAAGGAGACAGTGAACAGGGAAAACACAGGCAAGTAGACAGAAGAAGCATGCAAATCAAGTATAAAAAAAAAAAGAAGAAATCTAAATTATGGCAAACTAGGAAAGGAGATTCGAAGAACTAACTCAAACTTTTCCTCTCGTTATCATGGGATGCCCTAGGGCCTAAATCCGAGAAGAGGAAATAAAAGTGTTTAGTTATTTGACTTTTTTGTGAACAGGAGGAAACAACCATCTCTAGTAATATGCACAGTTCTACAGCCACAATGTTGAGTAGAGAGGCTAAGTAAAAGCTATTCACATTAGCCAAGGTATTAATCAGTTAAAAGAAAATGACTATTAAATACAATCAAGTATTTTCATTTTCTTGTCTTATAATTTTCTCTTGATTCTGCAATTTTGCAATTAATGTGACAGAATATGATGGCATAAACTAAATTTATTGTTTTGTACCTAAACTTGTCTTACAGCAAAGCTGTATCTTCTGTGATCTGATAAACATATATTATTGTACTATACCTCTCTGAGAGTAACAAATCAAACAGGGTGAAGTGGCAATCTCTGAGATGTATTCTGCAAAGTGAGAAGGTTTCTATACTTGGACACTGTACCTTGCAATTCACTGCAGAGTTCCCTTCACTCTGATAGGTTTCTAYAGGACACCTTTCACAAGTATGAAGGAAGGAAAAAATGGCTCACCCTTTCAGCSTTTTATCCACATACCATAGCATACCATAAAAGAATGCCAAAACTAAAAGATTAATTTCCTCATTTGTTAGAAGATCACTGCAAATGATAATGCCAAATTTTAAAAAGCACTTAGTCACCTAGATGATTTAAGTGTACATCAGATCCAGCATTCAAAACTTCAATCTAAACTCCTTTCTTACCCCTCCTCTCCCCCAGCTCCTACTAAGCAGCCATCTATCTCTTGAAATGTGTATACTCACTGGGTATCTTCTGTTTCATRTCACATTTCTGCTTTTGCACATAGCCCATTTCCTGCAAGTATGAGAAGCTATTTGCCACTGGAATCCACTAATTAAACAGAACTGCATTTAACTTCTCTCTGTGCTGACAAAGCCATGCCAGTGTGCAGAAGGGAATATAAGATTCATGAAGCCAGGGGCAGCACTCTGCACTGTCACATGACAGTGAAACCTCAGGACTATGGCACTGAGATGGGAGAATGTGTATTTCTGTGCGTGGGGGAATATTTTATGGATTCTAGCTCTATTTCTAGTTTACTGCCTGACATCACATTCAATTTAAAAAATAAAAGTTATCCTGGAATTAGAACCCATAACAGGGGACTCCTTTTTGCATAAAGCACCCTAACTAGAGTTACACCCTCACTTACAGGAATGCTTTCTCTCTTAACCTTTGTGTCTTCCAATTCCTTTGTGAACTGCAGCACAACTTCAGTGTAGAGATGGGTGGAAAGTTCCCACCTAGTCTAGTTTAAAGCAAACTGAAAGGTCAGAAAATCATGATGAAAAGTATAGACTCGATTTGCTACATGACATCTAGGAAATCCACTTTAGACACAGTTTTCCTAGATGAGTTGTGTGGCTCCTGTAAAAAAGGCTGGTGAAGATGACATGATAGCAGTCAAAACCACTTTTCTGGAAGGACCTGATTATGATGGTGTCCCTTAGGTAGACCTTAGCCTCAGAATCAGAGACTTCAGCAGACTTAGTTGTTCCACTTCATTTCTGTATCCCAGTAATCACCAAGCTTCTGTGGTTGGCATAGTTTTGGGGATGTATAGAAGTGCATGACTGCCTAGGAGCATCACTCTTGGTTCTGTACACACTCTAGGGGGACCAGCTCACTAAAAGATGGGCTGTACACTCAGGAAACAGTAGTCAGCTGTGAAATGTAAATGACACTGTAATAGGTAGGAAAAAAAGAGTTGTTGGTTGAAGAAAAAAGTGAAAAGAATATGTACTCACACTCTTGGGCAGTTTTGTTCAAGCAGCCATAAAATAAGTATAAATATATACCTTTGCAACTATGTGAAAGTAAATAATAAAATGGGAATAAATTATATATTTGGAAGTAATGTCAATAAATCTTCATAACCATTATTAGTAATCAAATGAGTATTTTTGAAAACAATTGCACTTTTTGCTGGAAAACATTAGAATAATAATTGAAGCAATAATAACAACAAAACAAAGAATAATAATACCAACAACAGTGGAGAATTTTTGCCTTCAAGCATTGGCAAACCAGCACAGAAGACTTATCTTGAAAACTATCAAAAAAGAAATTCATAGCACACACAAAAAAAACTCCAAGAGAAACAAATTCTAGGAAAAAGATCCAATATATTTTGACTGTAATGGACTATAATTCTTTGGACAAACTGAATGGAAGCAGCACAGCATAACTACGTACAATTGGGCAGACGGACGATGGAATGACCTCCAATACAGTACAGCACAAAGAATAACTAAGACGTCAATGAATGAAGGAGGAAAGCAAGATTACTGTTTTCTGTTCCTAAACCTCAGCTAGACAAAAGATAATCAGAGGAAGCTTGTCTGTATTCCAATAGCTTGTTTTTACCCACATATAAGCCATACTAGCAAACTCAAAAAAAGTCTTTTTAAAGGATAATTAAATATTCAGAAATAAATTTTGGAAATTAAACTTACAACACATAAATATGCCAATTACAGTACTGTGCCAGATGGCAACATTAGGAGTCTTTACAGGTGACAAACTATCTCTCAGAATAGTACAAAACCAGATAGCTGTTTCAGTGCTCTCAAACCTAAAAATATGGGTTACTTTAGTGACTTTTTTTCTTCAAGACAGTGTGTATATTTATTTTCCTCGTATTCTTGTGCCAGCATTGCTAGGAGAATATTTTTACCTTATCATTATCTATAGGAATTTGCTCCTAACTCCCATTAATTCTGTGTGTTTTACACACAGTTACAAAAAAGCAGAGTGTTATTCTCTCAGTTCCCTTCAGTCATGAGTTCCCCTCAATTATACTAAATTTTGAGCGGAAGAATAAAAGAGAACACTGTGAATGTACATTTAGACAACATATTTCAAAGCACAGTTACATAAGGGCAGTCAGCCAATTTTTCTCCTTGAAAAGATTGGCCATGTCCTTCATACTGCGGGTGATTACAGACAGTACTTGCTATAGAACACTTCTTGGAGTGTTCTCAGAGTCCCTAGTTAAGCACAGACTGCAGGATAACTCTTCTGAATACAATCGTTGTCTCTAGAAAGATAGGAAATAGTTAGTACTTTCGTGTGAAAGACTGAAGCATCTCATCTGCAGACATCAACTACTAGCATATTTGACAGGGAAGTCATCATTGTTATTTGAGTCCTTCTGCATAAACTTTTACAGGAAATGAGATTTCTTTATGAATGACACACTAGCTTTCTGTTACACAACTGAATACAGAATACAAAATTCTCTGCGAAGTGATCAGCAGTCCCAATCTTTCTGCAGTGGGTATAAGAGGTGTGGAGGAAGGGGATCCTCCTGAAAAGCCACCTCATGCCAATATAAACTGACAGAACTCACCTAACAGCTAAGGTATGGAGAGTTGCTTTAACAGAAGAAATACAACTTTAACACAAAAAAAATAGGTTAATCTGCTGAAATGTGGGGAAATCACTCACCACCTTGGGTAATGAGTGTCATATTTTTTAAACGGCACAAGGGGGACCAGCCCTATGAGCCCGGATTTTCTCCAACCTTTTTAATTTAACAGTAAGGCTTTTTTCATAAGTAAGTTTAGTAATGAGCAGGTGATTGTAGGCACAAAGGGGGAGGGATCCAACTGGAGGCCACACTCAGAAACAGGGTCTTTAACCAGAGCGAATAAAGCTAGACTCATCAGATCTCTATTCATAATGACCTGAAAGAATACTGCATAGCCACTTGAGCTATGCAGGGCATAGCATGGCTGAGATAAACATTAAAATCATTGCAACTGAACCAATTACAGGGCCAGAAGGTAAGCAAGGCAGCTAAATTTGAAGGGGTCTCATCCTGAATGTGATGGAAATAATAATGAAAACAAATACTGCCATGTGCCCCAGAAGGACTAAAAAGTCCTTGTTGATATGTAAATGTTGGTGTGTACATACCTTGCACATGAATTTGGTCAGTGTCGAAATGACAGTGAGGAAGAAAGGATCTAGAGGCTATTGAATCCAGTAATGTACTTAAGAATTTGGGCCACTGAGTTGAGACTAGATTTGATTTCTAAACATGCACTCTAAAACCAACAGATTTCAGTTCAAGTGGGGTTTCTTCTCACTCTTTTGAGAAAGAAGTTGTTTTTGTCTGAACTATTCATTAAGGTAAGAGAATATCTTCACCCTTAACATCTTAGGTGCCATGACACAACAAACAGGACCTCTGTAAATGTTCTTGGTGTTGTGAAAAAATCACATGAAAGCAACTTTAACAGAAGGGCACTGAACGTGTCTCAGTTCCACTCAATTGCTTGGCAAAGAGCTTCTTTCCCCACATTTTCCCTGTATCAAAGTTATCTTCTAACTTTCCTTCTTAAAAGATCTCCTTTAATACTCTTTGATTTCCCGTATTTATAGCTTTACCTCCTTTTTTTGTTTCAGCACAAGGCTGGCTTTAAAAGAACCCCTTTTAGGGACTATTTTCTTATTGGACAACTCCCTTATTTGACTTGGAGGGCTGCAACCTCACTAACTGGAATTAAGAATTTAAGCAGACCAAAAGCTAAAATGGACAATCAGAAATACCTTTGGGTACACCTTTCCTCCAAATCAATGTGCTTCTTCATAGGTCTACCAGGCAAATATACCATCCCTCAGTCAAAGCCCAACTCATGCCTTGACATACTTGGCTCTAAGGAAGAACAGAGGTACCTGGGAACATTCCTATGTTATGGGCTATTTTTCTATATTGTTTAGAGTAGAAAAGATTATCATCTTCACTCTCTCTGAAACTTTCTGGCCCACACTGGCAACAAGAAGGGCTTGCTGAATACTGGATCCTCTGTCTTGGCACCACTCACTCTGTTAGAAAAAGGGATAAGCACCACACTGAGAGCATATACAAGTCTCAAGATCTTTGCTTCACACATCTTTCTTTGAGAACATTTACTTCTTCAGAATATTCTGCACAGTATCAGATGTGTGCCAAACCCGCCTTTCTGGATTCAGATGACTTGGAAGTGATTCCTGACTTTCTGTGTTATATCTATAGTCTGCTACTTTCTTAACAAAATTTTAGGGAAATTTTTGTATTTGAACCACTTCATAATCAAAATTCGCCTAAGAAGCCATCTCTTGATTGCTGGGAAGACGAAGCATATTAAAAAAAAAAAAAAGTTTCCTCTTCTGGATTCAGCCAATGTCATCAAAGGAAAAGGCACAAAAGCAAAGGTTTCTGGGCAGCTGAGGCCACTCTCATTGTACACTATTTATTTATTAATTTAAAACAGTGGTGCATATGCCCCAAGACCTTAAAGCTGCTGATGTATGGGTCACCGTGATCTTCCTCTGACCTGCTATAATCCCTATATGGATGTTCTGCAATTTGACATGGAGCTTGAGCAGTAACAGCCTTCCCCAGKGTCCTCCTTGTCCTTGAGAAAGCCCTGGTCCTCTTTCCAAGACAGCCTCCATAGGCAGCAGCAGACAATGCACTACAGCAAATACAGACTCACCATGACTATAAGCTTTTTTTCCTGGAACTCACAAAACAAGTTTTTTCTCTAGATCTTATTTTGGAGCCCTTCTCAGAACTATCCTACATTATTAGGTTCATAGACACAAATATTTATTGATAATGGAAGAATCTCTTCAAATGGAGAAAAATCCTTGAGTAACCCATGGTTAACCAGAGTCCTGCATGTATTAAAGGTACTATAAATAAAGTAAATGAAATAGTCTATTGCCTAAGAAAGAAGCCAATAGCAAGGTATCAGAAATCAGATGGCATTCATTTTTTTTTTCACTTAAGTATTTTTTATCTTTGTACATGAGACCTACCTTTGTGACGCTATATGAGGAATGACTAAATGGGTAATACTCAAAGAAGAGCAAAAGTAGAAGTATTAAAAGAGTTCGCAACTACTTAGCAAGATGTGTGGAACTACTTCTGTAAGTCTACAAACTGATAACTTTGTTTATTCCAAGTATGTTAGTACTGATCATTTTATGTATTTCCTATGCCTAAATATATAGGTCTGGATATTCCTTCTGAGTCAGAGAGAGTGCAAGCACAATACAAAATATACTACAATTGAACTTCTGACTGATGGAAATTGGTTCTGAAGACTAACCCAGGAAAAGAATCTTCAACATAACATACACAAAGAAGGAATGATTTAGTTCAATATTTATAGAAAGAAAAAACAATGAGAATGCACAGCATTGTAACACTATTTGTTTCAAAACTGAACTATGATTACATGGAAGATATATGTCCCCATTCCACGATTAAGAAAAAACAAACAAAAACACCTCCAAAAAACCTGTTGCTTACAGAGCTTTTCACCCCAAATCAGATAGATTATGTAACTACACAGAAAAGAGAAACATGTCTGAAGAGTACAGAAGAACTTGGATTCTGGGAGTGCTATGCATTCTTTAAATATCTCAGAGAAACCATCATATAGGCTTAAAAATTAATATGTACAGACATTATTATGAAAAGAAACACTAATTAAACCACACAAAAAATGAAAGTTTTTTGTCAGAAGGCAAAGTGCTCAGAGAATATAACAGACTGAGTTAAAAGGACTATTGAGATATATTAYTCTGGATAAATGCCAACTGTCTATACCTAATTTATAAAAAAAACTTTCTTGATCAATTAGGAATGGGGATCTGGTACATGGATTTAAGCAAAGATGTCTTCAAACCAGTCTACAAATGGATTCAAAACTGAACTTAATAAAAACAAAAATGAAATGTGAGTTCTCAGTTAATAAATTTGCTCTCTGTATGAATTACAGACTGATTGGGTATACATATGATTGGATCCATAACTCTAAATTATGCATGGGAAAAGATACAGGTGATCAAATTTGTGTCTGGCATGATAATTGGATACACTACCCTTATAATTTCATGGCTAATTCAATGCCTGATACTTAATTAAGTTAACTATTGATACTTAGGTAACCTTTGCAACAAGTCAGTCATATTATGGGGATTACTCTGCGAGCATTTTCAAGATATTGGTTATGAATCTCTCATTACAGTACATCATGTAGGAATGACTTTCTAAAAGCTAAAAACAGAAAAAAAAATGAAAAGACATATGACAACAATATAAGGTGACAGATTCCTACAAATCAATAGGCTTAAATATTGCTAACGGTTCAAAAAGTTTATKATAGCTGAACAAAAATGAATATGTGTGTTTGAATGGGACACAGAGAAGCCTTCCAGAGAGAAAAACAAGAACAAACAAACCAATCCCCCAAGAACAATTAACTTACTGAAGAGCCCATAGATCAAAGAAGGTACTAATTTTCATAGAAAATAGTATTTCCCTATTACTTAATGTACTTCAGACATGCACTTTGATTCCTCTTCAAAGAAAATTAAATTTACATCTGCTAAAAAGTACTGAGCAGAAATGTGGGTAAACAATTTCTTATTGAATTTGCATACTGAAAACAGTAACTCTTTGAGCCTTTTGTTTGAACATCTTGTTTAGATGAATGTTGGCTGCATGTAACTTCAAAATAAGTATTTCATAAACAATAATGGTTCAAAATTTATAATCAAATAAGACATGAATGAGATTAAGCAATATATTGACATATTCAAACATGAAAATGAAAATATAAAATAAAAATTTAGATTTTATGAAGTTAGGTTAACAAAATGGTAATTTTGAATAAAATCTTCAACACCAACTGTATATCTTATCATTTTAGCACAATTCTCAGAGTATAAAAATTCATAACAATTATTTGATCTTTCCAAGAATATAAACTGAGTCATATTTATTTAATTGTACTCACTAAATTTTCTCTTATTCCAACAAATGCCTCAAACCTTGTGTATAAAAATGTTAACTAAGGATTTTGGGAACAAACATATAACTTTTCAAATAAGTAATTCTACTTAAAAGGTATTGAAGAATATATCAGAATAAAAGAAATCTTACATAAAATGAGCACATTTCGTTAGTTTTTTTTTCCCTTAAGTTATTAAAGTGTATATAAAACCGGCAGAGGTTATACTTTTAACACATTTGTTGTCACCTTTAAATTAATTCTTTGTGATTTAAAAGATGTCAGTAAACAGTATTTTCATATTTTTCCACTGCTGTCACAACAGTTAGCATATATATTCACTCAGTGCATACTAAATACTTTTAAATATTTATTCGTTTCTTCCCAATGCAATTTATAGATTCTTTGGCACTTTCAGCAGATAGAATTCAAATAAAGAGGCAGCAATAGACATTTCTTTCTCCAGCAACCAGATGGGTCTTACAGAAGGGTGGACTACTGGGATCCCCCTTACACACTGCCTACCACACGGAAAGCTTTCCGGCATAACACACTAAGGTTTTGTGTTTCTTACAAGCATTTGCAAGGCTTGGTTATAAAGACAGGTCTGGAGTTTGTCTCAACCTTCGCCAGGGTGAAATCAAAAATGATTGCAATTTTGCCCCCACTCTGGGTAAACTGGAGCTTGATACTCTAAAGACAGGTTCTGCATATGTGGTATTAGCAGGGATTCTCCTTTGGGATGATTCAGAGGGGCACAAGAAATTCACTACTAAGGCTACCATTGAAAGTGTCTTTTGGGTGTCATATCTTCATTTAACTGTGTGTTTAGAATAATAAAAAAGAAATATTATAAAGCTTGGATATAATACTGAACTTGAAGATCAGTGATGCAGAGCCTTGAACAAATGGCTTTCAAATAAAATACAAGGGTTTCCCCACATCTATCTTCAGAATTGAAGCCTTTAAGGAAAAATTACTTCTTTGCAACTACTTATGACTAACTATCAATGATATAATCAAGAGGTTGTTTTTGCTAACTTTACACAAAAATAGTAGATAATCAGAATTAATTTATAACATTTTGCTTTTTAAAGTTTAATTTATTTTAATAGCCTGTGGCTAGAAGGAACTGTAATGATGACTTAGCCTTGTATAGAATTTCACCCAGAAATACTGGATTAAATTATATACTTTAGGAAAAAAAACATTTTTAGAAAAATTACCAAATTTTGTYTGAAAAACAATCAAACTAAACAATAAGGAATCCAGCAGTTCCCAAAACAACCGTTCAGAGGATTCACTAAATACATTTATCAGAAACTGCAATTGATTTGAAGGTTGAAATTTTATAACTGCTACCTGCAATCCCTGCATCTTCTCACACCTTTGTCAAGAAAGCCTAGGAAGTCCTCTCATAGCATACTATCTTTCTGTGTATTAATGCTACATGTAGTATCAATTCGCTTTTCACATTAGATCAGATTATAGAAATAGCTGCACACAGGTATATGGGAGAAATGGGAATCCAAAGTAGGCTCCATGAAACATATATGCAGGCAACCAAATGTGATATGTGCTGGATTACAGAAGCATTCTTTAGCTCTGGAATTGACCTCTTAGGCAGAAGTCTTCATAGAATACATACCCTAACAAGATACATGACATAGGAGGGATAAAGATGTTGATGCAAGACAACAGGAACTAACAGGTCACTTGGGACACTTTTGTCAATGACTTTTAAAAAAAAAGAATCAAACTCCCAAATTAATGAATGCTTTACACCTTCCTATTTAAAGAATGTACAGAAAAATTTAAAAGAGCAGATATTAATGTGAAAGCATGTGAATGAATCAAGAGAGAGGAAGAAGTGAAAACCTATAAGCCCAAGGTAAGTAAATTACTGCATAAATGGACTGAGACCGTGCATATTTAACTTATCTGCTTGCAATAAATTTTCTTTACAAACATAAAGCTCTTCTGTTATGAGCAATATGGCATATGTGGTAATTCATCTAAATATAAAACAAGCCAGCTAGCATTATTAGAGTCTATGAAAAGGCTAACGGTAAGACTGCCAAGCTATGTGATGGGGAGGAGGCATAAGCAGGTAAATGAAAACTAGGATTTTGGTGTCAATTTTAAGAGAAGGGGACAAAATTCAGATTCATGAGACAGATTCAGAAACCAAGATTTAATAGCTTTAAGGCAGTGTGACGGTATGCTCCCGGCTGCCCCAACCTGACCTCTCCATAACCCCACTTGGCGATAATCATCAGTAACAGTCGTGATGGCTGCATCCGATTCAAGTCGGAATTTGGGGAGACAGATAACAGCACATACCAAGGACTAATTGAGCATGCGCCAATCCAAATACAGCCAGTATGCAAATATGACTACGAGTCAACCATCTTACCCCATAAATAGGTGGCAGCCCAGAGCCCGTTGAGCTCTCCTGCACAGCAGTTGGCTTCATGGCAAGATCCCCCCTTGAGCAGGGACGCCTCTCAAGGTTACTCCTCGAGGTTGAGAGATCCCTTACCCACGACAGATCCTCAGTAAGTGACTAATAGCGCACTGAAACTTTGCTAAGTTGCATCTCTGATTGATTGTGCACATAATCCTTTAGACATAAACAGYTGAMCAAGTCTGGGACTAAGGTTGGATCCAGCTGCACCTAGATTCCTCTGAGAAGGAGTTTGGAAAGCAAGGGGGTCCACTCTGAACCTCGYGACTCAACGGGAGGGCCTCCTTGACAATTTCATTTGTAGTTATTGTTCTACCCTCCACGCAGTAAATAACCAAGTGTACCTTGCCATCGAACCTTGTTAAATCACKGTCTTATCTCAATAAAACATATTGCTGCTTCTCTCTTATGGGTGAAGTGCATCACTCATCTGTGACAGACAGGTATCTGCATATGAGTTCAATATCTTAGCTCCCAACAGTCAATGCAGCTCTAGCCAATGCTTGTTAATGATGCCTGATTCAGTTGCCCACACATAGGCATCTAACCTCACCTGAGATGACATAAGGTAACCTGCCTGGAATTCAGATGCTACTCCAAAAGAACAKGAAGCTCATCTAAATCCTGTCTGACCCATGTGGGTGTTTCACCTCTAATGGCAGCAATTCCCTTATGACCAATTCATCTCACCCTAAACTAGACACCTGAATTCTGGCAGCTGGATTGCTCTCTAGGCTTTCTATTGACTTTATTGACTTAATTGCCTATAAATGGAATTTAAAAATCTAGCTCACATGTGCACAGCTACAATGCAAACAGTCAAATTTAGATGTCTGGATCTAAACCTGAATCTCATCCACTGTAAAATACTTGCAGGCTAAGATCCCCTACTCATAACCCATAGCACTGGAACCAGTTGGTGATGGACAGCTGGCGATGGATTCATAGCTGTCCTCCAGGGAGATAGATAATGAGGTTGTAACCTCCAACTTTAATACCTATTTGTGCTTTTTATTAACTTTTCTTCATGTCCAATCACCTTACAGTCTTTTAGGGCTGTGGGGGGKTTTTTTGAGGCCGAGAATATGATTATTTAAATATACAGAATAACTTCCTGTTCCACAATTTTTGTTTGTGTTTTGTAAGGTGTAAAACACAGAATCACACATTTTAAACTATTTTATTGCACTTTGATATGACTTAAAAAATGAATAGCATTCACAGATATTTTTATTAAGTAGGAATATCTTTCTTTCTTAAAGCCCTATCCTTCTGTCAGTCCTCAAAATATATGTCAGTGATTTGCTTAGGAGAAGATATGTTTTATATTAGTTTGCTTTTTAATCATTCCATTTAATGCTTTCTATAAATTATATAGATATACAGTAAAGACATTAATGTGTTGACTGTATAAGAGTCAGCTACTTCAAAGAACTTTATTAATGAACAACAGTTGCACAACATGCAGCAGCTTTTATTTTCAGTTTTAATTGAGCACGGATATAGCCTAATAATATCTTGATAAAGCTAACAGAGAACATTACTTATTAAGAGTCATCTTTTCTTTAAGAACAAATAAATAAGGAGCTAATTTTCCATTCACACACATAGATAACTACGGAATAGCAGATCAGTCTTAAAAATTAGGGAAAATGAAATGCATACAAGGTTAGATGTCAGTGTGTGAATATTGTTCTAGTGAAATCTGAACACTTTAAATCTATACATGATGATGCACACTTGGTTAGGCAATATTCATAGACAAAGAGTATTATGTAGTCAGTGATACGTATAAGAGGAATCAAGTTGAAAATGCCCATAGACTTAAAACTAGGATTTCCAAATGGATAGCAAGCTCCATATGATACTGACTTCTCTCCCATCTGTTACTTTCTTTCATCATGAGTTAAATARGCTAAAGTTATTAAAACACAGTTAAAAATACTTTTTCCATAAAATATATCGTATATATCATATAGTTTTCATTTTAAATATATACATATATATATATAAATATATATGAAAAAAACATAGGAGATAAGACTTTTTTCAGATATAGAGATATGTTCTTTAAAAGCAAATAAAATAAACCTGCCAAGGGTGAGTCTCTCCCTTAATAAAATAAAATCCTATTTAAAACAAGAACCCTCTTAAGGCAATCCATTTAGAGGTGAGTTGAAGTATCTGACATTTCAGAAGCATTAAGTTAATAGGAGCTGATCAGATTCGATTCACACTGTGGTGGTTCATAGCCCACATGTAATGCAAAACAGCAATCATCATGTGATAAAACCAATCCACAAATCAAATACAACAACCATTTGTTTTTTTAATAAATTCAGACCCAGAGTTTCTCCCAAAAAAGAGCTATTCACTCAATCTGAGCTTATAGTTATTGATTTTTAACAACAGCACATTCTCATTTCAAAAATTATAATAAAAACACATTATAAAAAATCACCCTTAAAACCAGCTTGGGGACTCTACAAAAGGCTCTTTTCACCTCAAAGTTTTAAACACCATTTCTTTACCCTGAAAGATAAAGTGGGAAATTTTTCTTTCTCATTGTTTTTAATAAGGGCACACATCTACTTCAGTTATTGCATTTATATTTTATCTTGTAACACATTCTGATCTTATTTTCCAATAAATTCTAACGAGTAATGACAGTTGTTCAAAAGCTAGTATCATTGTTAAGTTCTTCTTTCTAATATTTGTTCTCTAAGTAGAAGAGACATGCACTACTTATATCCTGGACTGACTTGAAAGTCTGTAAAGCTTGGGGACCAATCCTTTCAACCCAAGCAACTTGTTATCTACCCAGTATTCTGATACATGCCATGTGCTATTAACAATTTGATGAATGAAATGAAAGCATGTGACCACCTACCCACACACCTTGGCAGAGGTGCACTCCATACACGCCGGCCACCACCCAGGCAGGTAAGTTTATTAGCACCTTCCAAGCGATATCCAGGGAAACAAGAAAAGATCAAGGAATCTCCAACACCAAAATGAAAACCAATTCGCCTACTGAAGGCAGGAACACCAGGATCATCACATGGCTCCAGATCATATTCTGCAAACAATAAAACATAATAGATTAAGTACATGGGACAAGTTGTCCATGCTAAAAAATGTTAAATTAGTTGCATAGTATCAGTACAGAACACTTGGAAATACGTCTTTCAGAGCCATTTTCTCTACTTAAAAGTAGTGCTGTTTTTATATTTCTATTATGGTCATGCATACAGTAATTATATACCTATTGTGTCCCACCTGCACTACATTTATTTTCTTAATTTCAAGGGCTGTAATCAGCTTGTATCATGAGTGGTTCACTATAATTTTGTTTAATTGCATCCTTTGTATATAATTCTTGGTTCATTTCCTCTGAATTCCCAAACAGCTTTAGGAGCAAAACTTATGGTTTAAAAATTCATTAGGTAATGAAAAGAAATTGAACAAAAATCAAATGAAAGGTCAAGTGAATGAGAAGATGTATGACCACGTTTTCAAAAAATGTGCTTGAGTTTCGTAAGTAAAACTATACTCTCAATCAGGCATTCTCTGTTTGCATGCCTTTTAGAAATCTCATAGATGTCACTTAATTGAAAACAAATATATATGTATTTTTTAAGAAGATTCAAAGGGTCTGAATTTGTTCTCTCTTTTGTAACTATGAATCAGAAATAATCCACAGAATTTGGGAAATCTACATGAACATAAAACAGTTGTAAGAAAGAGTAATACTGCGGTCCTCAAAATGCCTCCTAAAGTGTGCAATTGTCTTTTCAGCACTACTTAAATGACCTGTTTAACTAACAGCAGATGTATACAGAACCATACCTGCACTGGAATTCTCATTATTCTCAGAGGGAATGATACTCTTGGATTAAGAACAGTATATACTTTCCACTTTTGTTTGCACTCATAAGAAGTCATGCATTTTTAAAAAAACATTTTAAAAGAACACTTTTTTGTAAAGTAAATCCAATCACTGAAAGAATTAATAGTTAGAAATTTAAGGAACATTAAGTTAAGCAATTTTAAGTTAAAATTTGCACAGCTGAAAAGTCAAACAAAAATATAACCCCCTGAATACAAACAAATAAAGCTGGCCTATCTGTCAAATAAAAATACTTTGTTATTTTTCTGTCATGTAACAATAAAAATATCATGGAAAAGGAGAATCGTACTTAGCAAACTGCAACATGAAAAACATGTCTTCTCCCATGTCCTATCAATTAATAATTACCACAGCTATTTAAATAGAAATAGATAACATTTAAACAGAATCTTAAATACAAAGAACAATGTATGTTGGTTAYAATAAATACTAATATTATGTCAAACCAGCCAACATGAATCCCAAGCTCTTTTTTTTCATTATATGTATTGAACAAAAATTAGCAAAAAGTCATTTACACCTGGCAGTATGAATGCATAAAGAATATAGACATAAGTTCAATTGTTCTTGCCTTTTCTTGATGGATCATCCTTTTCCAGGGAATAGGAAGAATTAAAAAAATTAATTTGTGGAATAATCACCAATTATTTATTTTGTCAGTCAGCAAAATGACATACAGAGAATAATTTATAACTCTGCATCACAATTAACATTTGTGTCTAAATACTCTGAAAAATCAGGGTCCACTTTACTACCTTTTATTTTGGTGGTAGAAAATAGTATAAGTGAGAAATTAAATTAAAATCAGAAACAGTAAATTTCTGTTTCCTATACAGGTAGCCCAAAGAGAAAAGCCTCAAAAGGTAACATTAGTCATTAGGAACATCACTTTAGGCTTCCTATACAGAACAAAGAGGGAATTAGGTGACTAAAAATTCAGGTTGAGTCAAAAGAACAAATCTGTGGGGAAAAATAAGGTTTGCTACATACAGAGGGGCTACACTTAACTCAGGAAATATCTAAGCCACGCATTTCTGCATCCTCACAGAATATCCTGAGGAAGTATCACAGTATGTTTGTTCTTTTTTGTGTACTATTCCATATGTATTCACTACTGACTACTGCTAGAGATAAGATGTTGCAAAAGATGGACTTCAGCTCTGACCCAAAAAGACTTATCTTCTGTACTTCAGAATATGATACAAAAAGCCAAGAGACCATTTAGAAGAGTGCCACCCCTGATAACCGACAGAAAAATACTTTGCTCTTTATGTCACCTCTCCCGTTAAGCCAGGCACTTGACTCTAACTGAAATTCATGACCCTGAACTGTTTCCCAGAACCGGGCACCTACAGGGAACTCTTCATATTGATATGTGATGACATGGATTTTAATGACTTCTCCAAAAAATACTTAATAAAATACAATGAAATATTAATTTAAAAAGAAACCCACCCCTTGCCCATTAAAGTGAATACCCTAAGTGTTAAGTTAAAGAACCATACTATTTGTGTCTCCAATATGATGAATATTTAATTTTTCTCATTTAGACCATCCTAAAATATTCTATAGTCCATTTTCTAAAACATTTATCTTGGAGGTTGGATTGATAGAATCAAAACCAGTTAGTCAAAGGAAGAAACTAATCCAAAGTTTCTGAATGAGTGTTTTAACAGCTGACTTACTGAACAAAATAAATAAAGAAATCCTTCCCTATAGTAACCTTCTTGTGGGAAGGTCCCAAAATAGTAGAAGTGATCTATGAACCACTTTAGGTCCAGCAGACAAAAGTTTAAAGTTTTGAAAACACATGATCTACTACCTCTGCTCAGCACTATAAAGGCTGAGGTAGATATGGTTTGGCAGACCTTTAGGCACTTGGGGAAATTGCTGACAAAAATATAAATTCCAATACATTTTAGACTTCTTCAAGGATCACTAGCAGTTGAGTAGAGCTTCTGAATATCTAAATATGAGATTTGCATGTTAGAATATATGTAAACTGTACTGTAGACCAAAACCAAAATACAGATGCCTTCATGGTGCCTAATCAGCACATAAAAATCTGAGATGGTTACTGTGTTTTTTTGCTATAGGATTTAAAATGTTTCAAGCAATAGAACTTCATTATTTGATTTCTGACAAAACATCCTCTTCTATTCCCAAACAGACAAATGACAACATAAAATCTAAAATCCCACAGAGAAAAAAAATTTTACACTGCCTTATTCCTGGAATTAATTTATGACAGCACAGCCCAAATGTAAAATAGATGTGAGAGGCTTCTCAACAAGAATGAAATTGCAGTTTCAAAATTATTTGCTTTACCCCATGGAATGAATAGCTTCACATACCAAATGGTGGGAGGATGAGTGACAATAGGCATAAGCTGAAACAAGAGAGGTTCCAACTGAATATATGGAAAAACTTTTTCAACACATTGGGAAAGATTGTCCAGAGAGATTAGGCAGTCTCCATCCTTAGAGGTTTTCAAGATCCAACTGAATTTTTATTGTTATACTAGTATTATAGTATATTATTTTCTGCTAGTCTATTATTATATTGTATTATTATGTAATTATACAAATATATTGTTATTGTGTTATTATATAGATATTATATTAAAATTTACTGTGAATTATTTTATGATATTATGATAAATGAACAGCACAAAGATGCATATAGGAGGGAATGCACAGTTATATGGAAGAGACTTTAATCAAAAAAACAAGATCTCTTCTTTGATAGTTATAAAAATCAGAATGTAATTTGCCACATATTAATTCATGTGTATCTACCTGTGCTACAGTATACATAAAATATCCATATTTATCCATTTGCATTTTTACTAAAAATAATGCTCTGTATGTTAGTTCAATTCTTTATGTATGCAACTTGTATATACTGTCACTGCTACTTTTGAAAGTTTCTTTCAATGTGAAGAAAAACAAATCCTGAAAAGGTTATTTTTTCTTTATAACCTTTGCAGGATTTTTTTTTCCACTGCCAAGATAATGGAAAATAAGCACAGCAGTACTGTCACTCTGTTGTCAAAAGCAGCTTTCAAAAGGTAGAACAGAACAAAACAGTGCGTATATGGCACAATAAGAATGAAAAAAAATTCTTTGCAGACTTGATGTTTTATCTTCTATTTGCATTACTGATTTCTGTACTATCAATTCTGTGTTTAGTGGGAGAAATTTGTCAGGTGACATTCAATTCAGACTAAGCTCTTCTCACTAAACACTGCTTACTATGAAGAAATACATTGTGATTGTGTGAAAATAAGAAAACAGTCACGGTCATTTGTGACGTAAAATTAATGTACCTGATAATACTTCTCAGAACATTTATTTAATATATATGATGGCTACTTGTGTATTTGCTGTAGATAGAGCATAAACCTTTGCTTCTCATTGAAAAATTCGGTGATCCATGTATTTTGTTATTCCGCAATTTTTCCCTTACACCTATAATGATATTTTGTGCATTTTTCTGCAAGTTACATAGCCCTCTACCATTATGAGCTATTTATAAATAAACTACCAAAGGTAATACTTAATATTTGCATTTACATTCCAAACTTCTAGAACTCTGACCTCTGATTTGGTTAGTCCAAAGTATCCAGAATGAATGCAATTCAGCATCTGATATAAGCAGATCCATCACCACTACTCTGATCAGTAAGTTTTTTTCTTTTTTTAAACAAGCCAGCCAAATGAGATGTATTATTTGTGAATATCATGTGCACCTGACAACACTGCCAGATCTTGGACAAAATATATTAATTTTTAATTTTTCTATTCTTGAATATGGTGTACGAGGATCTGGTATGTTAGTTCCTTATGTGCTTCTTCCACAGAATATTCATGCACAAAAAGAAACATGAGCATCTTAACTAGTGGATGGCTCATTCATATTCAGTATCTGTAAATATGCTACGTTACAGTAATAGAAAGAAGCACAGATAATTCTTGCAAAATGTAGTCTAGTCTAAATAGACTGCAAGTAAGAAGCAGTTAAAAACTGAATTTTTCAATTCCCTAAAAGAGGAATTTGTAAAAAATATCAGAACTTCTTCAAATATCAAAGCCTAGTAAATCATTCCTTGCAGTTTTATATATACATTTTTCTATTCCAAAATCAGTCTCAATTTAAACTCCTCTGTGACTCTGAGTTAGCATACTAGTGCTTTTCCACTCTATTCTTCCTTTATTGGAACTGTACCAGTTTCTTTCTTCTGAAGCAGTCCCCTCTGCTTCTGTACTTTTTTTTTTGCTCCATCTTCCTCCAGCCTTCTTTTTCAGTGTTGTTTCATAGGTTCCCTGGAACCACGGAAAACTTCTCATTAAAAGATTCTCATCACCAACAGCTTCCGTCTCAATCTGTCAGTCACCTATATAAACCTTAGCCAGTCTTCTAAGATAGAGACTATATATTTCTATTGACTTTTTTCCATATGCTTCACAACGTTTCCCCTAGCTACAAGTAAAAATATTATCTGGAAACAGTTTCTGGACATTTAGCAGAACGGAATTTCTTACCTGAAAATGTTATGTTGAAGCCTTCGTAAGAAATTGAAAAATCAGATATAAATCGAAGCTGTGCTGTAAAGTTTCCAAAGAGGCCAGCTTTAATTGTAGGGGGCAAGACCGAGCCAGTTAACCTGGCTACTGGTTCTGTGAAGCTGCCATCTTCAGTGATGAGCAAATAGTCATGAGAGCTCTCAAGGTGAAAGGTATGAAAAACCAGCTGTACACCTTTAAAAACATTAAAAAAGSGCAAAGTAAGGCATTTAACAGCAAGTTTTTCTCTTCCCTTATACATACGTGATACAGATCATAAATTTCAAATGATATGGAAAGATTTTCAGAAAAAGTAATACACAGAATCAAAATCTGAAATTCACAGAACAAAATTTGCAAAAAATACATAGGCTTAATACGTGGGTTGCAGATGTTTGTTTAGTTTGTGTGTAGCTCATTCCCATAAGACAATTGATGAGGTYCACTTTTTATCTGTATAAAACAGCCTGAAAATTTAAAATTCTCTATATATGTTTTATTCAAGTTGCTCTAATAAGCCCCTTTCATTTCAGTCTCTACCACCATCTCACTATTAACCAGGAGAGATACTTTATTGTTTAATAATTAGCTACATTTTTCGATTCATTTTACTTTCTGCATTTCCTCAAAACCAGTTCTACTTTTTGTCTCAACTTGGGAGAAGTACCCATATAGAACAACTAAATACATACAAGTTTCGTATAGTCTTTCATATACACAGGATAAAATTGGCTGGGACTAGCCATTTACTCAAGTCTTGATTGCTTTTCAATCATCAGTTTCCAGTCCACCAATGAAAGAGYTGTTTTCCATCATGGTTAGCTTCCAAATACGACTATTTAGTGTTGGGGGCAATATTCTTTATATATATTACATTTTAAAATATCATATGCATCTTAAACAAAAATCCTATCTGTAATGAGGTTTTAAACAGTAGAGAGTGTGAAACATCAAGTATACTTCACAGACTGATGTCATGCATAACAAAAACTTTTCTTACCGTATGTGATAAAAAAGGAATATACTCATTATAATTCGATTCAGTGGTATGCAACACASATCATCAGTGCTTCCTAGGCTTTTTTCATAGTTCTTTTACACATATCCCTAATGGATAAACTGCCAGGCTTAACTGTGTGTCCAAATGTTGCTCTATAGTGCATATAACAGAGAGATAAACAATTTCTGAAATTATGTATCTGAAATTTAAGTTTACTAACACACTGATCAAATGTGCTGCTTGAAACTTACCAAAGGAGAAGACCTTTCAACAGGGCCTTGGGAGTTTTCACTAAATATTTCAGTGCTATTTAAGAAAAAACAGTATTTTCATACATTTTGTCTTTTCTACTTTCTTCCCATTTTTCTGAGAGGTACTAAACCAAACAAGTTTCCTCAGGCCACTGCTGAAAGAATGTTTTCTTTTCAAAATAAACACAAACTAAAGACATTACAACATCTGAAGACATGTATTTGGGGATATTAAACTGAAACTTTTCTTTTTTAGAGAATAACAAAGCACTTATTTACCTCCATCTGAAAAAGGCATTTTCATTGTGTTTTTCCACTTGTTTGAGGTTTTTATACATAAAGATTATATATGCATATGGAATTCATATTAGATTCTTACCCTTGCCATGTGACACTTCAATAGTCCAAGTACAGTTTAAGGAGTTTGGATAAAAATCAGGAAAACCTGGAGAAAGAACAGTTCCACTCTTCCCATGAATGTATCCACCACATAAAGCTTAACAAGAGAAAAACAGGGAAAAAATCAAAACAAAATAAAAGTCATACAGGAAGTCCTGTTCTTTGCAAAATCTAAGTTAACTCTTTGAACTACTCCTTTATTAAAAGTATGGTCATGTATTAAAATCAGCAGAGTTAATTGGTCTGAAGTGATCCCATTCACATTTGACAATAGCTTGTTTACTCTTAAATTAGCCCATGAAAAGGAGTTTATTTTTCAATGACAGCCCTTCCTCCTAGTTAGCAGAAGACAAAACAAGTAAAACTTTGTTCCAAAATATTGAAAATAAAAACTCATATTATAGTACTGTTTAAGAAGTAGGATTAAACAAAAACTATTTTTGTGTGAATTAACTATGAAATCAAACATCTTAAGAACCATGTTTCTTGCACTGTATGCTTAAATAAGCATTTCACAGCACATGTAACAAACAAAAATATTTAAGAAAGAAAATGTAATTTCTTCAAAGAATAGAAAAGTTTTCTCAGTTCGATTTCTTCTGTGATATTCAGGAAAAAGAGTGCATTTTCCTCTCTTTCAGAGATTCAGTTTCTCTCATCATAAGTAATTTATTTGGAACTGAGTATTTTGAAAGACAAAAGAACTATGCTAAAAACATTTTATGTATACTAGCATTTGCTAAAGTAGGCTGCTCAAATTTGCATGGCATATTAATTAAAGTTTAAGATTTGCATTTTATATACAGCTGAATTGCTCACTGATCTTATAAACACAGCATGGTTGTGCTTTTTTCTCATATCTGTTGCTGTCCAGCCTTTTATGTTATTTTAAAATTTTAATAAACTAAGTATTTTACAATGCAACAACAGAGCATTAAGACACTTTCAGTTTTCTCCCTCAAACAGACGGGTAAACTTTGCCATAAACTAAACAGCAAATAAATATGAGAAACTGTGCAATAAACTTGCAGTAGCTGAGTAAACGTATATAAACATATATAGTATGTGCATATACATATACACACAATATGCATGTTTGCATTATATTTAAAGTTCTGTTTTCATTTCATATTATACTAAAGTGTTTATTAAACACTTTTTTAAGCTTTTTTTTAAATTTAGGTATTACATATATTTATATATAAATAAAAGGATAGAAAATATTTCTAGACTGATTTTGCCTGCATATATATTTCTGAATGTAAGCATGAGTGGCAACATGCATCACCAAAACCACAATAAAGATATGACTGATAATAATGAACACAGAGTAACTAATATAGATATCCAGTTAATAACAGCTTAACTGAACAGTAGCATATACTCATTCAGAATCCCTATTATCCTGTTAACATCACAGGAGAAAGAAAAAATATTTGACTGTGCAACATTCCTTAAGGTAGGTATTAAGTATTTACAATAAATTTACCTAGTTATAAATTTAAAATTAAAATATGTAAATAATCTGTTCTTATTTAGCTCTCCGTAGAAAATTATTTTCATGTTCCACATTGAGATCACAATATTTTGAGACTGAAACATTATTCAACAGTACACTTTATTTAGAAGAAACTTTGGCCATTGTGTCTCAGTACACAGTTGTCTTTATTCCTTTGTTGGTACGAAACAGAGTAAGATGCTTTTCCCAAAGGGCTTTCTTCTATTTATTTCATTTCTGAAGTTGCAATTTGGAAAACATCAATAGTCTGCAGGTGGCTATATAATGCCACCTCAGCTGGATTGAGGTTGAAATCAATTTCAGTTAAATGTCATATTCAAAAAATTTGAGTCAGTGTCTTTCATCATATGTATAATATCAATTACCAGTAAATAGGGCAAATGGAAAATATTCCCTAAATAATGATGACCTAAAACTGTGAGTTTTGTCTGGTCTTTTTTGTACTTGTTATATATTTAGCCCAGCTGGACACGTGACAGAAAAAGAAGAAACAGAATGGAACACCTGCATGTTACATGCCTATAAGCCCTACTCCAGAAAGGCTTGAAATGCTCTGCCATACAGTTACGCTGAAAGTGGGTGATGGCACTGGGAAATAAGGACCCTCTTTCAAAGAGTGAAGGTTAACTGTGTCCTTCTGTATTTCAATAGCATTCATTTGTAAACAAAAGAATTAAATATTGGCATTTTAATACAAAAATATACTCACAATTTATAATACAAAGTAAATTGAAAAAGAATAGCATACTATTCAAAGTTAGGATCACTAAAATAGTCTTCCTCAAGCCATTGTAGCAAAGCCAACAAGCAAACAGAACCCATAAAATTAATGGAGGAGTGTTAAAAAAGCTTTGTTTATTTTAAAATTACATTTTACAGAAGATTTGTGATATCTGTTTCAAAGTTCATCAACTGGGCTAAGCACATGCAGTCTAAAATTTATTGCAAAATGCAATTTAAAACATTTTTTCCTCTGTCCTTCCAAAGGAGGAACAAGTTGTCATGCTTAAAAGGTGAGTGCGTTTGGATAGTCGATTAGTTTTCTTTGTGGTGATTAACAGCTTTGAGTTATATGATAATATTTTGGTAGCTTATATGTTTTGTGCATAGGGTCAGAAGCCCGTAGTGAAAATTGGAAGCCTGAATGAGAGTAAGTGCCCTGATTTAACAAAATAGTTTAAATCAGAGTTACAAACTGAAATACTTTGTTGAACCTAACTCTAATTTTGGCCTTTGACATTCCCCTGTAATCAATGGAAACCTCRGACCTGAAAAAAGGAATTAGAAATTCACTAATATAAGTAATTTACTAAAGCAGAGCCTTTGCTGATTTGGGCTTGGGTCTTAGCTTTCAACATTGATCTTTCATCACTGCCACAGAACACAGTTATATCTTAACAAGGAAGAAAGCTGACCAGGGTAAACAGGGTTTAAAAGATAATCATTTAGCAAATAGGAGGGAGAAAATAGGAAGTTCTGGAAAGAAGTTTACAGAAAGCTGCTTACRGAGATTTTTCGAGGACACTGGGCTATTCCAATTGAAATACTTCGTTATATTTGGATCATATTTTCTGTAGTTTCTGTTAGAGGTATTTTGTAGCAACTATACAGGCATTTCATGAAAAAATCAAGTTGATTCTGTACTTTATAGGAAAAGAACTTTAAAAAAATCAATGATAAAAAGAGTACAAAAGTATTTGCTAGTATAGTTCAACATTTGAAAAAATCAGCATGTATGAACTGCTTATACATTAGCTTGATTGCAACTTCTCGTGAAAGCTCTAAATAGCTTTATATGGCACATCCCCTGAAACAAGCTCTAAGCCTTCCCATGTAATTTCTTTCTATCAGTAATCAAGATAAACCCAGCTCTTCTCACCTGTAGAGGCAAACATGCCTTCCTACAATGACAAAAGGAACAAACACATGCATACATGTTTTCCAATTACAACACCTCTGGACTATCATAGTCAACTAACACTGGAGACTTTAGAAGCACATAAAAATAGAGCTCAAAGTAATTTTATCTTTTTTCAACTTTAGTTCCTCCTGCTTTTTCTGTAACTGCTGAACCGCAGAATTATAAAATTACAAAGTTCACTCCTCCTCCYGTATCTGGCAAGGCACTGAACTGCAATTTAAATGGAAGGGGCCATATGAAATGCACCAGTTCTGCTCCTCCACTGACAGAAAACTGTGATCCGTCAGGGTAAGGATCAGCCACTGCTAAGAACTGGTGCAAGTATCCACTCCTCCTCTCACTCTAAGGAAGACTCAGCAGAAAAAAAAAACCAACACAGCATTAGATTCTTACCATCATAAGAAAAGCAGAAATGTCACAGCTTCTTTATTAGCGTTGAGACAGAGATACTATCTTATGCTTTAGGGGAGCTCTGAATTGTTCTAAAATAATGTTTCCCAGAAATTCACTGAGGCATCACAGCTCTTAGTACCATGTTGTCTGTAAGGTAATCCAAATTCACAGGTGCATGAGAAAATGGGCCAGCAGGGTTGTCAAAGACAAGAAGCTGCCAAGGAATAGTTGTGGAACAGTTGCATAATACCAGTGATATTCCACCTCTATACTACTTTCAGGGTGTCCTCTCTTTTCACTTCATTCAAGCCAAGTATATATGGCTTGCAGCTTTTCATCATCTCAAGATTCTGGTATATAGCTTAAAGATCAAGCAGGTGACTAATTCTTGCTAAAACCATACTTGAAAATTGTTTAAAATTAGTTCTAACACAGTCATTTACGATAAGAATTCTCAGCTGAGTTAGAACACTCATATATGGAGTAGAAACGAACAAAGGCATTTTACTGCAATTCCTGAGCACAGCTTTGCTTTGGTCACGTAAGCATGTGGAAAGGAGACATCTGAAGTGTATTTTAACTAGACCTCATATAATTATTAATAGTTAATAAATACTGAAGGTTTTTTTCTTTCTCTTTTAATTTACAAATACAGAATTTCAAAACAATCAATTTCAAATTAGAAATATGCCAAGAAAATTAACTATATAGATAGACCATGAACTGTTTTGGTGTCAAGTATTTTAAGTTTCAAGTAATCATTTTGGTGTTCAGCATTCAAAGTTTAAAACTTAAGATATGTTTATTAGTTTGGTTTTAAAATATTAGTTGAATGGCACCATTTTCATTCATAGTGGAAGAGCAGCACCCTCAGAGAATTCTAATTTTTCTGTTAGTGAATAGGTACCTGTAAATTTCACTGAACATTACAGTACTTGACTGAAAGCTGACAGAGAAATGTGAAGCATAGCTTTTACTAACAGCAAAACCATTTTGGAAAAGTATGGACCTTGGTGTAACGGAAGGGAGGTAGTAGCAATGATAAGCTTAATTAGTTCCTGAAGACAGAAGATTAACTTTCTTGGACTTTAAAGCTGCTATCTGAAGAACCTGACACTTACCATCACAGCTGGGTAATGCATGATTCCACTGATGGTTTCTTTCACATATGAGTGGTTCTTCATCGCTCAGTGTATATCCTGGATCACAGCTAAAAGTTACTGTAGAGCGGATATTAAAGTTGTTACCATGGCGATGGCCATTCACTGGAATCCCTGGGTCAAGGCAAGAATCTGATTCCAGAGTAACACCTGAAATACACGGATTTAATTTGTTTAGTTCCTTCTTTTCCTTTTTAGACAGTAAATAGACAAATTCCAAACAAAATACAAAATGAATAAGTGAGACAGAAGAAATATCCCCCAAAATATACTTGTTAATATTGCCCAAGCTCTGATGTAAGATATAAAGCACTTTGCTTAGCTTGTTGTCACTGACTCGGCGCATAGTTTTTCAATATTCAATCTCATAGAACAGAAAAGCCTAAATAAAGTAGGAAAAGATTGAAGATTTAAAGTATTTTTATTAACCAATGAAAGAAAAGGACAAAATAAGCACTGAACATCTACAACTATAGGAAGTTATTAAGGTTCAGAGTATTAATACACAGTATTTTCTTTTGCTAGTATATAAATCACATTCAGTTATTACATTTCATCTATCACATTTCTGATACTCTGGGAGGATTCAACTTGTCTCTGTGATAGTAACGTTTATTTGACTTAGTAAAAAAGCACAATGACAAAAACATACAATCGATGAACTCAGAAACCACTTGTTAAATCCTACAGATACAATGCTATACATCAAAAATAGACGGAAAATGAACATAGCTTACATAGCTGTTGTATAACTTATCTGACAGAAATAGTCTTTAATAATTATGTCTTATAGCAGAGATTGAATAGTGTGTGGTAAATAAACCTGGAGCTATATGTTGAATAACAACAACAAAAAATACAAACMCCAAAATACAAGCTCATTAAGTGAGCACTATCCATTTTGTTTAATGATAGCAGGTCATAGTGGAATTTCATCATGTATGAGTCATAATGGATACACACAAGAGAAACAAATAAAATCTCTCCACTGTGATGAAAGGCATTTCTTTCATTTATTTTCTGTTACTATATCGTGTTCCTGGAAAAGACAGTGACCGAGTTCAGTGGAACCTCTTCAGAGGATGGGGATACTGTTCCTTCTTCTACAAGAAGCTGAGCATGGTCAGAGGAAAACCTGTCTCTCTACCCTGGTATCCGACCCTCTCTTTCCCACCTTGCAGTCACAAATGCATATTTTGCAAATATTTAGAAGTGACTTTTAGAAACTAATTTAATCACTAATCTAATCACTCATTCGATTTTCTAAAGAGGGAAAAGTAATTTGTTGCTATAATGCGTGGGGCATGTAACAGCTACACAGTTTAATATTCTATATACTCATACATATTACACACCTATACTTTCCCTTTCATGGATCAAAGAGTCAAAATTATGAGAAAAACAGAGTATTAAAACGTAAGATTGTTAAGAGTAAATTTTAAAGAATGCTCATATGATACAATCATTGCATAAAATGACTGAAGAAAACAAGTCTGGTAAGAGGAACAGGAACCAAAACCTGGCTGAGGGCCGTAACCACTATGTTACTCATCTACGCTAGCTATCGGGCAGTCGCTGTGTCACTCAGTGAATTCCAAAAATTTTCTGGACAAGGCAAGCATTTCAGCTGGAAGCTGGAGTGCTGTTCCTTGTCATCAGCATAGTTTTATCCAGAACACTGATGACACAGATGGCAAAAACAATTTCTTGAAAGGTGAGAGATGAGTATTTCCTAATAAAAGACTTGAGCCAATGTATCCTGACATCTAGGTAGGCTTAATCTAACAAGGGGAATAGTGGCAAATTATTTTTGCTTCAAAAAATGAGTAGTTTTCTGGAGAAATAGAATAGGTGCTTGCTCTCATAAATGGTTCCAAGAACGCAGAACCAGAAGTCACACAATTAAATCAGGAGAGTCCCCATTCTCTGGCACCAAGTCCAATGTGTGACTCAGCAATCACACAGCTAAAATCTTGTCCACCTCAAAACCATACGGACTTGTCCATGCTGCCTGTTGAGAACKATCTCCTGCTGAAGCTATCCCTAGAACTATGCCCAGGTACTGTATGCGAGTGTGTCAGTCAGCATGGGTCAAAACCACACATGGGGTTGTGCTAAAAGTTAAACTGTATGAATGACTGCAAGAATGGAGCCAAGGCGCAAGCACCTCCAGCCCACTGGACCAGCTCAAATGGTAAGAAGTATTTCCCTGTAATCTACCAAGGGTGAACTAGCCTCATGGAAGTGCAAGGCTGCAAATATACTCCTAGTCTTAGTGTTCTTCCAGCAGTTGTTGTGCAGTGATAAGTGACTGCATTTGTGCAAAACTGACACTAAAACAAAGTGTGTTACAGCACTAAAAACTGTGATACAGTCAACCGATTTGAAATATGCTGTGAGAGAAACTTGTAATAGTGGTGTTTTAAAGGCAGGGGGGTAGCAAGGATGACTAATAACAGGAAGGAAGGGAGAGAAGTGGAAAAGAGTGAAGGCAGTCAAAGAGGAGGGTAGAAGAGGAAAGGGAAGATTAGGCTTATGCTGTTTCAAGATGTTCTTTCACTCTTCCTCCACACAACAGCTGAAAAACTCTTTGTCTGAAGAATGTCTTGAAAGTATTTTCAACTAACAGAGCATCTGCCACATATAGGAGACTACTCTGGCACATACTAATTTTGTTAACATGTGGTAAAGCAGTCACTTAGAGGTGCAGTACTAACACATCACTTACATCCTGCTCTTAGTTAATAGGCAGCACAGGCTTTTTAACAGAGCTCTGGGCTCAACTCCAGTACCAGCTGCAATTCTTACCTATTAGACTCCTTAGAGTGTTATCATGTTTCCCTTCCCGCCTGCCAAGACATCCCTTTTAAAGACTAAACAAAAACAGATCTTTCAATGGCTCCGTATGTGTCGTATTTTCCGTGTTCGCATCCTCCTGATTTTTTCAACAGAGTCCCAAAGTGCACACAATATTACCTCTAGGGTTACCAACTGAAGTGGAATAATTATTTCCTGAGTCTTATATAAAACAGTCCTCTTAATAAAATTTGCCTTTGCTGTATTTTTTTTTCTTTTTCTTTTTGGTGATTCACTAGAGCAGTCAGTAGATTTGACTTTTTACACCACTATTACATTTTTCTCTGTATTATTTATGCTCTATGTAAACACCATATCCTTTTCTACTGTATTTCTATTTTACATTTGTGAATATCATTTCTCCTTCCCCTTTATGCTTAGCATGCTTTTTTACAGAACTTCAAATTTTTAATGTCAGACCATTTCTTCAGTTCATCCAGCTTGTTTTGAATGCTAACCCTACCCTCTGTAGTACTTGCAGTGATTGCAGGTTGGAATCATCCTCAGCATTTCTAAGTGTATTAGTTATACAACCATCAAAACTGTTAATAAAAATATCAGATAGTATTGGATTCAGCCCAGACCACTGTAGGATACCTACAAATTTGAAGTTAGACAATAAACTATGGATAGATGGATGGTTTTTGCACAAGAGTTTTCAAAATTTTTGGAATAATTTCATCTAAATCAAATTTTTTTAGTTCCTCTGTTAGACTACCAAAAACCTTACAAAAGTCAATATAGAGTTTTTTCCTTCCCTTTTCCTTCCCACATCTACAAGACTGGTTATCCTGGCAAGATAAAAATTAGATTGGTTTGACATGATCTGTTCTTATCAAACACAAATCATTTGTTCCTTATCACCTTATTTATCAGCTTGAAAAYAGTATCTTTACAAGAGACAAGATAAAACCAATAGCCTTAATCCTGTTGTTCCTCATCTTTTCTTTTTTTTTCCTTTTTTTTGAAAGTTGTATGCCTTTCTGCAATCATCTGGAACTTCCCTACAGCTTTGAGTTTCCAAATATAATTCTCAGTGGGGCAGAGAACAGTGAATTTCTTCAGTACCTGATGAATAAAATATATTTAATTATCTAAACATTGTCTAATCTCCTCTTTCCATATGCTGTATTCTTACCTTGTTAATTTTCATTTAATTGTGTTAAGTATATGTTCACAATTAACCTTTTCAGTTTATGTTTCAAAACAGCAACAGAACATTTAGCCTTCCCTGTGTCAGTTGACATTTACTTGCATTTTATTAAGTAATAACTTTTATTTTCTTCTTCTCTTACTCTTTATGTATTAACAGACATTTTTATTATTGCCTTTTCTGTCTCTTGCTAGTTGTAACTAATTATATGCTTTAGTTTTTCGAATTTTATCCTAACAATTTTATCTGTGTTATTTTTTGATGGACATCTATAACAATGTGTGCCTGTATCAAGCATTTACATGATTATCTTTTGATTTCCATATTATTAAAAAGCATTTTTAAATAGCTATAGTGGTGCATAATACTTTTTCTTTCTCTCCAAAAGTTACAGTTTGCTACTGGGCCTTAATACTACCTCTTTTATTAATGCCTTTCAGAATTCCTTCCTAAGGATGTCTACCTACCAGCTCCCCAAGTCTGGTGAACTTTAGACTTCTGAAAACCATTGACATTATCATAATTGTGCTGCCCTCAGTCATTCTTTTCTTAAAAATCTTCAACTCTATTATTTCATGAATACTTTCATAAAAATTGCCTTTCTTATTCAGGCTCTCAGTTGGTTCTCCTTACTAGTCAGAGTAAAATCAACTGTCGAAACAAAAAGTTCTTCCCCCACATTCCAGTAACTTCTTCAGTTGAGTGTGTCATGCCATAGAAAATTTAATGAATCATTTCTTCATATTCAGACTATCCACAAATATTATTTTTTCTTCAAATAAAAAAGTATAAGGAAGAATTTTGTTTCTATGCCATGATTGCTAAAACTGATTCTGAGCTTTCTGAATGACCTTGACACTTTGTCAAGCCCAGGAAGACTGCACATTTGTGCACCTAGAAGTTCTTTTTCAAAAGCAAATCTAACCAATCAAACACAATTTTGTAAACTGTGAATAAAAGATTAGCTTTATATTTTATATTCTCAGGAATACTTCATTTATAAGAAAGCCACAACATTAATTTTGCTAGATTTTTTAAATGACCTAAAATTAAAGGTTTTACAAGGATCAGCCACAGTTACACGCACTAATATCAAAATTTGTTTATCTTTTGGGGTTTTTTTCCTACATAAACTGTGAATAGCCTTTCTGAACTATCGTTGACTATAGAGCAATTTCCCCTTATTATTTAAGGGAATATAATCCTTATCAAATATATATTGAGGTACATGATAATATGGGATGGTTACTGTCTCCAAGCATAACCAAAATATTATCTCTGTTCTATGTTTCAGATAAACTCTATTTCAGAAGGGAATGATAACCTATGAATAACCATGGACTTTTAAATAAAGCATCTGGATTTAAGAAATAATTGCTCATTTGTCTTTAAAATTGATCTTTTTTCTTGTTCCAAGGAAAGATAAATCTCAGAAATATCTTAAGGAAAGGTGATTCTACATTATTTCCATCTTTTTGGGGTCTAAAAAAAGGGCTAAGATTGAAGAATCCACCTCACAATATGAGGAACTGCAAAAAACAAAAGATTACAGATTTCCAGGGAAGTTGAGAGATAAAGGACATATACGTTAGGGATGAGGCATAGTGGTCAAAAGCATACAGATGAAGTATTCTTGAAAATACTTTATTTTTTACCAGTAGCTTTACTTAAAATATATATATATTTATTTATTTATTTATTCATTTTTATATTTATTTTTATATTTTTATATTTATATATATAGATTTTTTTTTTGCTTAGATGCATAATAGTTGATCTACACTGCCTTGCATTAGCTATATTAAAAAGGTCATCAGAAAGCTGAATTACAGACATTGCAGGAAGGGAATTAACAAGCTACCTTCAAATCTGAAGTACTGCTGAAGGGTCACATTTTTATTAAAGTTTTATCATATATTTGTTTTAGCTTAATMGAATATTACTGCCATGTCAGTAGCAACTCAGTATATGTTATGCTGAGATTTCTCCTATAAGCAGGATTAAGATCCCTCTGTTTCACAGTTCAGTGATTTAATTTATCTTCATATTCATGACTATTGCTGGAAGATTTTTAGGACACTTCCAAACAGAATAGTTATTTAAATTTCCAGAGATAATAATGAAAAACTTTTTTTAAACTTATGATTGCCTGTCTTTTTTGCTACAAGTGGAAGAAATGTAAAACATACAAAGATGCTGTGATATCTTTAAGAGAAGCAACTTTTATAGTAATGACTATTAGGGCCATCAAAAGATAATTCTGGCCTCTCTCCTCTTTCTGGCAGACTATGCAGTACCTCCACCGGGTCTTTCCACTTGGTTTTGTTCTTTGAAGCTACTGCCTTCATCTGCTTAGTACTGCCCTCTTACCTGTTATTATAACTAGCTTTTCCCCAACACGCACACATCTGTTAGTAAAAGAGACAGGATCTAGGAAGGATAGGAGTCTGATACCTGCTACAGGAATGCTTCAGGAGCTCCCGATGGTGACTAACATCATTAGAGCGGCTCTGGGATAAATTCCACTTGCATGARTATGTACAACTCAACACAATGTGTAGACAGTTTTTGCTCTGTGAGACCTATTATCAAAATAAACCAACATGGGCAAGCACTGCTGCTGTAACTGAGTTTAGCAAGCCTTGTGGAGTAAAAGCACTGACATAGGTATGAAGTGGTTAGCAAGCTGCTTCTGCACAGCTTACTCTGTGCACTTGGACATACCCATTCATGTTGGTGACAGGTCTCTGCTTATATCACACTTTGTTCTACAGCGTGGACTACAGTGCAAGATTCAATTTCAGTTTAAGACGCTTACACTAATGCGTCTACAGCCATGTTTGGTGTTTAAGTTCCTTTCATAGTCAGTTGAGATCTGATTAATATAGACAGGGGAAACTATGGAGCAACTCATCTGGCAAAGTCAGTAGGAAAGAAATTTAGCTATCTAAACATAGGTTTCTATGCCATTGGCTAGTGCCATCCTATCATAGCCAAGATGTCTGCATGGGGCTGGTAGACACGGCAAAAGACTTGCACAAGACCCACAATTCTCTAGAGCAGCACTTGGCAACCAGGTGGAACACCTCACGGTACTTAAAATAACACTAACCCCTCCATGCTTAGGCAACTGAATGCAGACCCTGGATTCTACTTCAGGATAAACTGAATTGTTCCCTAGACTCTACTGATTGACTAGATCTCCATTACCCAAAATGGGAGCTTAGATGTGTGCCTCTAGAAAGTTCTACATAGATACTTAAATTTAAATGTCGTAATCTGCTAGCTGAATGTCACTCACCATGACAAAAAAGCATAAAAGAAACAGCAGCTACTGTTGAAAATGAAGAAAGGATGTTAAGCTTTTTGTTAATAGCTATTGAAATTTAATTGCCAGATAATTATTTAACAGAAAATAAAATTCATGAAAAATTAAACAAACTCACTCCTAAAATTGAGAACTGAAAATGAGTTGCTTAGTTTTAAATTTCATTTCATTTTCTTACTCATTTCTTAGCAAAAAATAACAGAATTCATTTTAAATATCACTTCTACAGAAAGAAAAAGACACTTTATTCAGGGAGTCAGTCTGCACAGGAAAAAGCCTGTGAAATAAAATTATAATTTTTGTTATGACTTTTAAAACTGGAAATATATTAGCTTTTTATATAAATAAGTATAATAAATATGTCTTCATTCTATACGTGGAAATTATATGTAAAAGAAAATAAAGTTCATTTATTAGCCTTTTGTCATTTTTACTTGTTAAAGATCTAACTGAATTTCAAGGTTGAAAGTGCACTAATCATATTTCACTCTGCCATTTTTATCTGGCTACCTTGAGAAATAGCGCTGAAAACCTAGTGTCATGTGTGTGCAAGATTACAATTTTCAACAAAGATAAAAAGAGAATATAAGAATATGATTCTAAATCATTTCATATTTAGACCTTCCTTTTTAATAACAAGTAGGAAAGATATTACTAATTGTTTTCATTTTTAACAGAAGACATATGCCTGACATTTAAAATATAACACAGTTCATTAAGAAATATCTTACAAAACGTAACAGCAACCGTTGAGATCAAATACAATATGGGAAATTGAACAGCATCTGCACATAACTTATACAGAAACCTACCTATGTCTTTACATGTTCTAGCTGCCTCGCAGTTTGCAATATTCCTACCCGCTCAGTCATTGCCTCATTCAAAGCTAGAAATATTCAGAAAAATCTCCAAGTTTTGTCATAGCTATGAAATATAAGTTTGGGCATTCATTCCAGATGCAATGTGAAATTAAATTTACTGAAAACAGGTTAGTTTCCAGACAAGATCAGAACAATTGATGAAAATAATACTACTTGCTGAGTAGAACCTCAGTATACACTCAGTCTATCCAGTATTTAAGTGAATCATATAAAGACCAATGTGAGTTTAGTCAATTTTATATACGCAATTTTATATATCTAAATCTTAAAAGAAAAAATATGCCATTATAGTGATGCTGGAGTTCACAGGGAGATATTATTATGTTCTGCAATAGTGTATTATAACCACAAAAAAAAGAGGGAAGGAGAGAAACCAACATATCCTTACCCCTAAAGGCCAGTTTCTGAAATTATTCTCCATTTGGCTAAACACCTGGTCTATAAGCAGTCAGAATAATATTGAAGAACTCATGAAGAAAAAATTCCCAGAATTAATCAATATTTTTAGGGTAATCTGTTAGTATAGTATAGGTAAACCCAATTTATTCTTAGACAAATATAATTACTGCAGTTTACTTGTTTTCTCATTTTCAAATTGAATGTTATTTCCAAAACTAAATAAAAATCTATTAAAGAAATATCAGACTTACTCTCATAATGAATTAGGAAGCCAACACTGGAACGACTGTTGTCTGTAGTGAACAGCAGATACATGTAATTGCCAGTACTGATAAGGAACTGGGGTGCTTGTGTTCCATGGTATTCTCCAATTAATGGTGATGAGTTAGCTGGCCCATCTCTGACCTCCAATGTATCATAATTAACTTCAGTCTGAAATCTGAAAAAGAATACATAAGTTAGAGAGTAAGCAGAGGAATGGCGCTATTTTTTTTAACTAGAAATCCAACCCATGTGCAATTGATCAAGAACATCATATATGTAAAGATCAGAATTTGCACAGACCATCAGAGTATTACTTAGAACAACAACTAAGGAAGGTTCTCTGTGTCTTTTTGCTTGTTTTGTTTTGTCTAGTGACATTTAAAATTTATAAGGGGTGTAATATACTTCAGATCAATGATATGACTGGATTTCAGAAACATTCAGGGGGCATCTGGGTAGAAAACGGTAAATTGTCTCAAAGGAAAATGCATTAGGAAGACCCTAGAARTGTCTCACTCTCAAGTTAAATAGTAGTTGGACATCCTAGGAATATCTTTACCCATAATATTTCATTATTTCATTTCAATAATTTTATATTTGATGTTTGACAAAAGCTGTTTCACACACTCAACCATTCTTTTTTTATTCAAAGATTTTTTCTAAAAAAGTTCACTACTTTATTATTAAATAATTAATTTTGTCCTATGAAGTAAAATCATGCAAAAATGCTAAACTGAGATCATCATCATTTTGAAATTTGTATACAATGATGATAAGCAGAATCCCATTAGCTTCTCTAAACATGCTGAAGAAACATATAATATAGACAAGAATGGAAAAGAAGGAAGTGACTGAGGAGATAGTTGATTTATAAGAACAAATAACTTCACAGTCAACAGCAGAGTCCATGTCTCTGTGTCAATCACTGAACCACATTACATTTCTCCATTTCATAAAGGATGCCTGCGTGTGCAGTCATCCACTGCTAGTTACTCTTAAATCAAACACCTCACATCTGTTTTCTGTAGATGAAACTTTGACTGATATTTTTCACATCAAATTTTTTTCAAGACAGTTTGTGATTATATCAGATATTCTTGTGAACTGCAGGATCTAAAGCTTGCACATCAATTTTCCTGTCAGCAAATTTTCTGCTGTAACACAGACATCCATGCTGATCTGAACTTATTTGCCTGCACACACAATACCCTTATTTTCATAAGATTTTAATCTTCCAGAGCAAGTATGAAAAATATGCTCTGAGATTTTCTGTTCTTTTCTCATAGGGTTGATTAGTTCAACTTCTGAGAGTAAAAAAACTGTGTCTGTGAAATGTAACATTTTTTCAAAGTGAATGTCCTTCAGCTGTCTTGTCAATATGGGACACGTTTAGTGGGGAAAAGAAACTATGTTCTTGTTATTAAAGACAACTGCAAATTATTAAACATTTGAGAAAGGGGAAATCTAAAGGGCATTCCTTCAAAGTGTAAACAAACTTTATATTTTGTAGGTATTGATGACAGAATTAACACAGTTCCCCAGACAKGCCGTTATATTTTACGGAACAAGCAGCATTAGTCACATAAAATCATCCTCACATATGCAGCAGTATCAGTAACAGAAAGACAAGATTTAACACTTAGCTCAGCAGTCTCCATAGTTTTTTTAATCTCTCGTGAGTCCCTGAAAACAGAAACACACTCAGAATTATAGAAGTGTTTCTTTGTCTGCTTACCTACCAGAATGAATCATTTCTTGGAAGCTCTGACTTAGGCCCTTATCTTCATGTTTCCCTTTGCTGTTCACACAGAAAACTTTCCACATTCATGGTGCTTTCAACCAAGCTATGTAGTCTGTTTGGGTATGCTAGCTAAAATCCAGATGATTGCTTTCACTCCTACCTATCCATTCTGATGATGAAATACAGAGGCTACATATGTACTAATAATTTAAACATGCTCAGGACCAGCCTTTGACACTGAAGCTATGCTATTAAATAGATCCATTAGTCTCTCAAACAGGGAAATATTATTTAAATTGCCTGTGGTGAATAGCTGTTTGCCCATACTAACTCCTGATTCATGCTTGATAATTGTTTGAGAAAGTGTTAGTTGGCAGGTGCCAAAAGTAGGTTAGAGACTTTTCCAACAGTCTGTCAACACTTGAGTTCCTGGGTCTGGGAGTGCCCCCTGGTACTGTTTAATTTACCAAAATAGATGGTCACAGAGGGCATCACTCGAGTTCTAATATTTCTTCAGTGTCTTTCCATAACTTCAAAGGTTACACAGTGATTCACCAGCAGCACAATAAGGAAACCAGCTGCATATAGGTAGGCTGGTTTTAACACTTTTTTATGTTCCTACAGAATAGACTCAAGATCAGTATTTCAATATTTTAACTATTTTAACAGTTGTGTTTGTGAAAGAAACTAATTAGGAACAAATTGCTCTCAACCAGCAATTGCAGTTTTCTTAGCAGGGCAATGAGATAACAGTGGATTGAAGAAACTTGTAAAGAGAGAGAAATCTTAACATCACTCCTGCATCAATTGCTACCCATTACATTGATCTTTATTTCCAGCTAGGTTCTTGTTCATCTCAAACCTATCAACTTATTTCTAGTTAAGTTTTCTTTTTCCCCCTGCTTTTTTTCTTGTGTGTTTGTTTGATAATCCTTGCATATCACTGAAATGATACACTAAGATAATTTAATATCAGAAGTTCCCCACCCTTTACTTGAAGTAATTAATTAAGCATCACTTAACTTTCTATTTTAATGTTTATTAGAATACTTATGTTGGTAAATGGTATGACTTTCTCCAAGTGTTCAGAGAATTTTTAAAAGACTTTAATAATACTATGTTATACAATTTTTTTAATGTTGTTAGGTTTCAAATAAAGGCTTGCTTTTATCTACTATCTAGAGAGTTTTCATCAATATTCAATGTAAAAAAATTCATCCCTTCAGCAGTTACCCTTCTAGTCCATTCTCTTATGACTTGAATCAATTAGACTTTATTCATTCATTGCCCTTGCACTATAAGTCATGAACTGAAATACAGAATGTTTCAATAGAAAAAGTTCATAGGATTTTTCAGTCATTTGCTGCTATTTCTGGAAGTTTTGAAGGTACTCTAGTAAGGCACATTTTTCTAGCAACATAAAGGCTCACGAGCTAAAAGGTGAGCTCATTTACATTCTGAAGATCACACTCATGGTGCGCAATTTCATTCTGATAACTATCTGCGGATGGCAAGACATATAGCAAAGTATAAAAGGCTTCTGTTTTCCTGAAGCTAGACAAAATACTTGACAAAATATTATGCTTGTCAATTAATTAACAAAATCAATTAATTGATTTTCTTTTTTTATTAGATACTGATTTTGCTTACTGATTTATAATTTGCTAATGTAATATCAGTCAGGAGAGTTTGGTTCTTGTAAGTAATAAAAAGGTTTACTATCCAACTTTTGCTCTGGGTAGCAAAGCTTACATGTTAGCAATAGAAAAGAAGAACTTTATTGGGTAACGAGATATTATTATACTATCACTATATTCCCAAAGCATAAGACTTTTAAAGAAATGTATTATGCCATTTAGTAAAGCTATAAAATTTTTTAACCCAAAAACACTGGCATAAGGCACCGAAGGAAACAAGGAAAGGCTCCTTCTCTACTTGCCAAAAACAGCATGCTTAACAGTAATATTGATTTGTAACTGAAACATTTAGGGAAAGCAGACCAAAGCCTTCCTTTAATAATGCTGGTATAAAGCTGAAGCAGATTAATTGACTGTCTGCTCTACTTTCAAAATCATACTGGCTCACACTTCTCTTGTCTGTACCAGGGTAAAACTAACACTATTGTTTGATTTCATTCTGTGAAATGAGTATGTGTGTGTATCCGTCTATTTAAAGTTCAGTAAATGCAGTGATTAAACTGGATCATAAGGCACAGGATCCTATCTTCCCCATTAATATACCCAGAAATATAGTGGTCACACTAATAAGGTCACAGAGTCAAAAAATGTGTAATTACAGGCAACCCCTTTTCTTTTATACAATTAAAATGCTTCATCTTAGAACTAATATGGCTGTTTGCTTTCACTACAGTTCACTACATACGGACATTCGAGAACCTCAGATCTCTGATGATTAATTTTAAACAAAAAGGGCAAAGCTAGCAAATAAGCGTAAGCTTAGAATGAATACATTAAGGCTTCAAAGGAGGAAAAAAAAAGTCATCAATGGCTTAAATTCTGGAATTTCCTGCCAAATGCAATGAAAGCAAACAACCTTAGTAGCTGTAAGAGGCAATATGATAATTTTATGAAAGAATTGTATAAATAGTTCCTTCCTTCCTCTGGTGTTTGTTATTCTATCTGTTCCCTCCTAACTTTAATGCATTTATAATAAGAAAGCAAAACAGGACTGAAAAAGGGGTATGATAAACTAAACAGACAAGCTACATTAATTTTTTCCCCTAAAGTACTTTTCATTCCCCTAATCATGTTCACAAACCTATGAATATGTTAGAAGTTTTCATTCATATTTCTTGACAAAAGGTGACCAGAACTTTAACAGTTCGGTGGCCACTGTAAGGTCAAAGCCCTTCATTTTATATATGAAGATGGGATTCTTTTTCTTGTATGGTTCACTTTGCATTTACTTGATCTACATGCAATTTTAATGCCCCGGCATTCAATCCCATAAAATTCTTCAGAAATTCTTCAGTCATCCCTTGTTTTTAATACCCTGCATAAGTTGGTATTATCAGCCCAGTTCTCTCCTTTTTAAGATCATTTCTGAACATGCTGAGCAGTGTGGAGCACAGCACATAACCCTGTAGAACACCTCAAATTTCACTGTGGGACTTTTACCCTCTGTTGATAAAGTTTTTATTCATATAAGGTCCTTCCCTGTATTAAAACGATGCTTAGCTTTTTAAAAGCAAGATAGGTTGGGAGGAGCCATCACAAAATGTGGATTTTGAAAACCCAAGTAAACTATATCAAATGTATCTCTATGCCTTCTAACATCATCAAAGAATTCCAATAGGTTTCGATATAGGATTTCTTTTTCAAATACCATGTCAACACTTTCTCAGTGTAACATAGTCATCCATATTTCCACCAGTGCTACTCTTTGTTATAGTTTTCAAAGCGGGCATCCCACATGCAATTCCTTAAGATCTCCATGAGAGACTTTTAAAAGTAGCATCGTATTTGGTCCCTGTAGTGCACAGGTATCAAGATAGCTTTAAAAGAACAATTGCACAATTATGCTTTGACCCTGTACAGTCACTTTTACATTCTTCTGTTCTTTCTCCATTCATTTGCCTCCCTTTCAAGCTCTGCTCTCAAACATGAGGTTTGTGATACTGAATCATTTTGCTCCACACTGTGAAGGTGAAACTAGACACAGACTATTGCCTCCCTTTGGCTGATGGCAGAATACAAGAAAGCCAACAGTACACATCTGAAGCCTAGCTGTGATCCCTCTCTCATCCCTTTGCACCATTATGTCACATGGAGTTTTCTTTTTTTAAGCATTTCTTCTTTCTTTGATAAAAATTTCACAACTTTGATAGATTCTTGTATGGTTAGACAAAACGACTGGTGAGGTCTTGATGACTTCAAACTATAAAGAGGTGAAACATGTTGCAGTTTGCATTCCTGGTCCCTAACTGCACGGTCCTGGCTCCATACAAGAGCAAGAATAAGATGAAAATGATTCCCCTTCACATATAGATTATTCTTCTGAAAGAAAGTTGCACACTAGACAGAAACATAATCTGAGTGTGTTCCAGGTCCAGTTTAGGTCCACACTGGAATAACTTTTTTTGCAAGATAAATTGGGATGATTATTTAGATAATATTTTAAAAAGAAGTTTCAATCTCTGCTGCTAACAATACTCTGATGTCTGCACATCTTTTTCTTTTTTTTTTAACCTCTGTCAGTACACAAGGCAAAACCTGCAGTATCCAAATAAACAAAACACTAATATCCACTGTGCTAACATACAGAATGCTATTAGACACTGAATTAATGCATGATGCATTATGCTCAAGTGTTAGAAAAAATTCTGAATGGGAAAAAAATTATGTATCCAACATGCAATGCTCAGAACTTTTTACGCAATTTCTTTTTTCCCTAGAAAAATTATACTACATGATAATAAGACCTGATCATCATCAGGGACAATATACAGTCGTACCTGAATATTAAAAGTAATCAAAAGTCCACAAGATATCCCTACTGATGTACTAGTATGTTGACATTTAATGCATGCCTTTTAACCGTAAATAAAGACAATGTAAATACAGTTTTAACTTTAATTTTTTTCCTTGTGGAATAGTATTGGAAGGACAGGAGTAGCATGGCACCATATGGCAACCATTTTTTTCTGGTCTGGGTTCTTAAAGAATATTTTTCTTCTTCAGTATTAAAATAAATGCATGTGCTCAGACCTAACCTGTTGTTTGACTTTATGATTCTCACCTGTCAAATGTGATCTTAATGGAATGTCCTGGTCTTGCTTCGATCACCCATTCACAATTTAGTGAATCCTTATAATATCCTGGCCATCCTGGTGGCAAGATAACACCACTCGACGATGTCAGATGTCCACCACACGGTGCTGGAAGGCAAAAGCATGTATACTTGTCTCACATACAGTATTTCTAATACAATAAAAGATATGACAAGAACTTAAAGCAATCAAATTGAAAAGCAAAAAAAAGAAGTAGAATATATGACAAAAATATTTCTACATTCTGTTATGTTATGAATCTTTTGTTTCGCTCAGCCTCATAATTACTGCATCATGTCTTGTCATAGTTTATTACTCTGTACATATCTTAATATATATAGCATGGGACTTGATTCTGCCAGCCTGCCTTCTGTTGAATGGCAGCTTACTTCATTAATATCAACATAGCATCATCTTTTTGTTTTCTCAAGATTCCACATTTATGTGGAAACAGCAGAGAAATTTGTTCCAAGTAATTTATACAGTTCACTGTTTTGATTTTATTATACCATTAACACCTTATTGAGTAATGATTCAAATCAGTGGAACTTGCAGATATCCCATAGAATCACAGAATTTTACAATAGCTGAAGTTGGAAGGGTCAAACCCTTCCAAACCCAACATCTAGTCCAAGCCCCTGCTCAAAGCACGGTCAGCTAGAGCAGGTTGCCCTGGACTGAGTCCACTCAGGTTCTGAATATCTCTCCATAACCTCTCTGGGCAATCTGTTCCAATGTTTGACCATCCTTACAGCAAAAAAGTTTTTTCCTAAATGGAATTTCTGTATTTCAGTTTGTGCCCATTGCCCCCTGTCCTGTCACTGGGCACCACTGAGAAGAGTCTGGCTCCATCTTCTTAATGTTCTCCCATCAGGTACTTATACACATATTCTCCAGGCTAAACAATCCCAGCTGTCTCAGCCTCTCCTTGCATGACAGATGCTCCAGGCCCTTGATCATCTTTGTGGTGCTTTGCTGAACTCACTTCAGTATGTCCGCATCTCTCTTGAACTGAAGAGACCGGAACTGGACACAGCACTYCTAATGTGGCCTCAACACTGCTGAGTAGAGGGAAAAGATCACCTCTTGACTTGCTAGCAATACTCTTCCTAATGCAACCCAGGAAGCTGTCGCCCTTCTTTGCCGACAGGGCACACTGCTGGCTCATGTTGTCCACCAGGCCCTCCAGAGCCTTTCCTGCAAGGCTGCTCTCCACCCAGCAGCCCCCAGCCTGTACCAGTGTGGGGGGTTATTCCTCCCCAGGGGCAGGACTTGGTATTTCCTTTTGTTGAAATTCATAAGGTTCCTGTCTCCCCCTTTCTCCAGCCTGTCAAGATCCTTTTGAACAGCACCACAATCATCTGGTGTATCAGCCACTCCTTCCAGTTTTGTATGCAAACTTGCTGAGGGTGCAGTCTGTCCCGTCATCCATGTCATTAATAAAAAGGTTAAATAGTATTGGCCCCAGTATTGAACCCTTGGGGACATGACTAGCGACTGGCCTCCAGGTAGACTTATGCCACTGAGTACAACCCTCTGAACCTGGAGGTTCAACCAGTTTTCAATTCCTGTCTGCTTATCTAGCCTGTACTTTATTAAGGGAGTTTTATTGGCAGGGGGGAGAGTTGTCAATGAGGCTCTTATGGGAGATAGTGTCAAACACCTTACTAAAATCAAGATAAACAACATCCACTGCTCTCCCCTCATCCATCAAGCCAGTCATGTCACCAAAGGCTATCAGGTTGGTCAGGTATGATTTCCCCTTCATAAATCCATGCTGACTGCTCCAAATCACTTCTGTGTTCTTCATGTGTTTGGAAACTTCATGTGTTTGGGAATGTTTTCCAGGAGGATTTGTGCCATTGTTTTCCCAAGGATCAAGGATTGAGTCCTGTTGTTCCCTGAATCCTCCTTCTTGCCCTCCTCAAAGACAGGAGTGACCTTTGCTTTCTTCCAGGAACCTCTCCTGATTCCATGACCTTTCCAAGATGAATGAGAGTTGCTTCACAAAGACATCAGCCAGCACCCTCAGCATTCATGGCTGCATCCCATCAGGTGTCATGGACTTGTTTATGTCCAGTTTGCTTATAAGTTCCGTAACCTGATCCTCTTTTATAAAAGGGCAAAAAGTATTGCCACAGGGCTTAGAAAGTTACAAGTCTAGAGAGGGAAGATTTTTCAGAGTACAATCAGAGAAGGGTCAMAATAAGTTTGTTTTCAGGACAAACCTAGATGAACTGATTTCTTGGTATGGGGTTAGACAACAGCATATCGAACTGAAGAATTTTTGAGAAATACAGAAGCACAGCACAGGACTTTGGGGTGTTATATTCTATCAAAAGCTATGGAACAGTCTAAAACAGAAAGACTTTTAAGGTCATGTAAATTTTTCTTAGCATCATTATTATCTTAGCATTATGTATTATGCTCAAGTAGTTGGTGGCACCATTATCAGCAAATTCCATACTGTAGTGCACAGAATCTTGTCACTTGTCTTCTGTTTTTCTAAGTAGTGTAATACTATATGGAAATTAATAGTAACATAAATTTTTGAGCAGTAAATTAATATTTCTTGCTTTGATTCACTGTTTATAACAAATATTGAACTCAGATTATTTTGATTTCACTCAAGACTTGTACTAGTACGCTTCACTTACCTCTGGGAAGTTTTTCCACATTTAAAAAGGTAAAAAGAAACAACCCAAAAAAACCACAAAACACACAACGAATCTGTCTCCAGGGAAAAATGATCAGCCAGGAGAATGGTTATTAGATTACRTGTTTATAGTTGATGAAGAATGAAACACGAACAACCACAAGACTGTTGATTACCACTAGATTATAACGTATCACTTACTATCTATATTTCAGATATCATTTATTATAGAGATTGTTAAGTATACAGAACCAAAACACAGAAGAAAAAAACTAGTTGCTCAGAAATCTCTGACAAGTAGAAACATATTAAATTATTTCTAAACTATCCAGCAAGCCTGCTTGGTCTATATTATTCTCTAAACCTCAAAACTCCTTTTATATCATTAAAAAAGAGAATCCACATCAAAAAGAGAACACATCGTGAATGTAGTTTGAAAACTGAAGTTTTTCAAACCCCAGTCTTCAAAACTGAAAGAAACAATAGAAAAAATCTAATAAAGATTCTAATCCTTTCCTCGCTAAAAACTAGGTAAATGTCCCACAAGGCCCAGAGAAAAGATAACTGAGCTGTATTTAAGTACTTTCTCAGACATTTCAGTATTTGTTTTCTCTACCAGTTTTCATCTCTAAGCACTCATCATTGCTCCTTTGTCTATGTCCTTGTGGAAACAATCTAATAAAATTAGACAAAGATTACACTGAATACTGTATCAGTTATGTGCATAGCACTCAAAAATGAGAAAATACCTCTTGATGAAGAATCTCTCCCTATTCTCTGGTTTGGAGTGGGCTGGTTTTGCTCCAGGCAAAAAAACCTGCTCCCCTGAGTGACTCATTACATGGCCAAATCTGGAGAAGAACTCCTGCTAGTGCAATACTTAACTTCACATATACCACATATTATCAGACTGCTAACAGATTTTTTTCAGTATCTCTAAATTTTCTTAGAAATGTACAGACTTATGAGAACTGAGTTTCCAAATTGCTAAAATGACAAATATCATAAAAGTAATATAATCCAGACACTTAAGTTATGGTAATGACATTGAAATTAATGTAGATGTGAGATTTATACCACTTACAGTGTTTGGATTTGTTTCTGCAAAAATGTAAGATTTCAGTAAGTGCCTGACTATATATCTATTGTTTACCAGAAGATACACAACATTCTGAACTTTTATTTTAATAGAAACATACTAGCTATTTATTAAATCTATTCATACTTCTTGCCTTGTGACCTGTGGAGTACCCTCACTCTTAAGCATCATGGAGTCAGGCTTTTTTTTTTTCCTCAGTCTAATAATCTTAAAATAGCTCATCTTAGTCTGTTTATTCTCCTAGACAAGAACAGAAAAACAGATTTGGAATTTCTGAATTAGATATTTTGGGGAATATAATGAACTTTAAAAATATCTCTAAAAACGTACTGCAGGTTAATATGTTACAAAACTTCACGTATATCTTTGTTTTGAGGAAATTAAAAGTATTTTTTTTTAAAGGACATTTAAATAGAAACTTACCTCACTTTTCTATGTGGTAGGTAATTATATTCATTCTTCAGTATGCTACAACCAAAACTGTTATAAAAGCTATAACTCACTACAAAGTAATGATGGTGACAATCAGAACTTGAAAAGAATAGCAACCAGACTTTTACAATGCTAATTTATTCCAAGAATATAAAAGCAATCTATGTAGTCTCTATTATTGCTCTTCTCATTTGACTGGAAGAGTGTTAAAATAAGACAAATGAATAACTTCAGCTAAGGCAGTCTTATTTATGTGCAAAACGTGGAAAGTAAGCTAAATTTAAATAGTTTCATTATGCAAAATGTAGCTGAAAAGTAAAGATTGAGCCCTTACCTTCACAACGTGGGACAGTAGAGCTCCATACTACATTTCCATCTTGCATAATGCATGTTATGGATTCAGAACCTTGGGTCTTCACAAAGCCATCATCACAATGAAAAGAAACAGAACTTCCCAGAAGAAATCTGTCTCCAAAACGTCTCCCATTTATGGGAATGCCTGGATCATGGCACTCATTCTGACCAAAGGCTGATAATAAACATATAATAAACATAATCATAATAATCATAATAACAACAATAACAACAATAAAACAAAAACTCTAAACTTTGTCTCTTCTTTATTTTTATTTTAGGGTGAAAATATCCTCAGATAAGGAATAAGATTACAAGATAATTGAAAGAAAACTCTTCAATAAAAAGTCTGCATTAAATCCAATGACATTCACACAGTCACAACAACATACTTGAAATGTTGAAGCTTTTTAGTTATGTGTATCTTAGATACACAAAACACAGAAACACTTTGCTTAAATTTCCTCTAGACAAAATTCAGCTGTTTAGCTCTAACACAGTGAGAGGTGTGGTTTCACACTGCAGCTAATTCAGCATAAATATAGGCCACTGCTAAAAACCATAGCCCTCCTTTCATGTGCTGCTGACCCTAATGATCAGGTTTTCATCTGGCTAGTAAACTCAAGTGGCTCATTTTGATGCTGCTGGACAGAGCAGCCTCCCCATGAGACACCAAGAGCAGCCTGCAGCCAGCTAGTGGAGTGACAGCATGGAGTGCAACACACAGGGACCCACACCTCTGTGTGTGTGTGACTTTGTTGAGGGCTTTCTCACCAATGTGTGGATGAATGAGTTGCAGAGAGCAGCATGGATGCACACAAAGTTAGAACACCTCCATCCTCTTCAGGAGGTGCATGCAGTTCAAGAAAAAGGGGGTGAGTGCTTATGACCCTCATGTCCAGTAACTAACTGTGTGAATGTGTGTGTCGGGGGGGATTAGAACTATAAGAGGGCATTTAGAAATATATAGGTGTTTATTAACATTTTTTAAGTTTCTAGCATTGTGGTTTATCTGTTGAATTGCTCACATTGATCCTGAATGCATAGCGCACTGATTGTCAGTCATATTCTGTTAATGAATCAATTAACTGCTTCAATACAGATTTGATTGAAACCATGTGAGTGGAGCAGTTTTTCCCTAAAAATACATACGGTGCCCAGAAGCACTAGCATTTTGGCTGAACTTAGATTACCAGGCACTTTTCCTAAGAACACTAAGGACTCATAAACTAGGGATGCCCTCATCTACCATCTCTGTTTCCCACTGTGGCAGACAGATGTGCTCACAGACAATTCCAGCACGTACTGCATGTGCCAAGCTCCACGGTAACATCTATTTTAATGAGAATAGTGTAGTGGAAAGATCTTTTGCACAATACCTGAGTGACCAGGACTCTCATGGAGTTTGAKTCATGATTCTTATATTCCTGACTGCCTAATTCTCCACTTCAAACAAAAGCAGTAAAGATTGTCCTTATCACAGTCTGTCTTTGCTTTGGTAGAAAGATATACAGGAAAAAAAAAAGGGATCTAAATAATCTCAGACCGAAACAGACCTAAAATTTAGGCCTCACATCTTCTGGTGAATCTTTTAATCTATACAGTCTTAGGTAAGATGAGGATGTCTCTTTTCTCTTGCCACTCTTCAAAGGACAATGTTTATACTTTTGTCTGAAAGCTAAGGAGCAATTCAGGCAGGTAAGAGTTAAAAAGGGTTGCACACTGTGGATCCCAGTTTTATACAGGGCATCTTTTTAAATAATGCAGGGAAACATCTTGGCACAGGACAAATATTGTTAAATGACTGATTATCCTGATTGACACAAGATAGGAACAGCACAAGATGCAGCAAAGCAGACTTTATTGTCCATTAACTTCTTCCATAGCCTTAGAAGGTAATTTCTTCAAGTAAAAAAATAATCTCCATCAATTCTGTCTTTGAATCACTAATAAAAGTTCTATGGGGGGTCAGCAGTCTATGGCAAATGTCAGTGTTTTCCACATGAAGATGTGGTTACAAGACTACTCAATTAGAAAACAGTACTGTTGAATTATATGCTTTAATATAAACAAAACAACAGATGGGTGTATTAGCAATCAATGTAGCCTGATATTTTTTAGCCTGGTTTCCAAAAGGAGAAAGATTCATGCTTTCAACAGTTCTTTGTATGCGTTTGTCTGCCAGGCCCACATTTAACAACTTTTGAACTTGCTGACTAATTGCAACTAAATTTTGCACACTTGTGAATCGCATTCTCAAAGACACTAAGTTCCTAAAAATTTCATGGAAACTGTAGCTGGACAAAAGAATGATTCCTAAATTAGTGTACTCCTATGGGAAAGACTTCTGCATGAGATCATCTATGTTCCTAGAAACTGGAGAAATGACACAGAAGGTTAACTATGAGGTGTACCACTAAAAAGGGATCTGTATTCTTAGGGCTCCATATTCTTAGATAAAACACTATCTAACTAAAAAATATAATGCAACAGGAGAGCAGGCTCCCAGAACTATTTGTTTGCAGTCATATTTTTATTTTTATTCTTTTTATTCTTCTGTGCTTTTCAGATGGCCATCACCCTATTTGGGATCTAAGCTTAACACCTTTGTAACTTTATTCCTGCTGGTTCCATTGAGAGTTAGGTACATTAAAACACTTGCATGGGATGCCTTTAACTGAATGATCTGGGCTCTAGTTACATGCTCTGCATTTATGCAGTATCCACTGAAATAGGCCTTAAGTAATGAAGGGAGTTTCTCGGCATTATCACAATTTACTTATGTCTTCCAAATAAAAACATGTTCCACTCATCTTTTCATTATTATGAAGAAAGACAGCTTGAACAGAAATAAAAAATAGATATAAAAAATAGACATAAGATAAAAGCAGAGGATCTTACTTGTATAAGTGATATTAAATCCTCTTCCAGTGGTAGAGTGATCTGACTGAAACTCAAGTCTTACTATGTGCCCACTGCTAGCCAACTGAGAAGGGACCTCATTTCCAGAAAAAGTGCCAAGAGGTGGTAAATCTGAAATCCCATCATCTTTCACTGTAAGGTAGTCAAACTGAGGTTCTACATCAAAGTCATTGAAAATCAGATGGATTCTGCTCCCTGGCTCGGAGATAATCAACCAAACACAGTTCATGTTGTTCCCATACTCCTCAGGATAATTTGGTGAAAGAATAATTCCAGATGGTGTGGTGAAGTTGAAGAAACACGAGACTGAGAAAAAAAACAACAGATTCTCAAAATACTATCCATAAACATTACAAATGCTCATCTTTCTTTATATTTTCTATTCTTGTGGAAAATATTTTTGAAGTTTGAACCTTAAAGCTACTACACATGCAACCTCTAGGTGGCAACAAGTTTAAGACTGTCAGAACATTTCTCCAATCTAGCATGTCAGTCTTCTTGCACCTTCATGCTTTGATTTCCTCATGTGAGGCTACGTGACAGCACTAGAGGTTGCAAGATACTATTAGAAGCACACAGAGAATGCCAAAGAATGCAAAAGTAATGCCTGCTGTGTCAGAAACTGTATGAATTGATAAAGCACTAGGCTTTTTTGTTCTGAAATGAAAATGCAAACCCCAAATTTAAATTTTATTGTYCCAAAACAGTAAAGGAGTATGTGTGAAAATGTATTTAGCAGTCCAAAAAAAAAAAAATTCTTACAAACACAGCTGGGTTTGTTGCCAGACCACTGGTTGTTTTGTTGACATGTAATCGTTCTCTCTCCCACAAGTTCAAAAGCTGCTTGACATTCAAAGGTAAGTGTGTCTCCATGCAGAAAACTATTGCCAGTCCTTTTTCCATATGATGGAATTCCAGGGTCTCCACAACCTCCTTTCTCAATTTCTGAATATCAAAAAAATGTAAACACAATATTAATAAAAATGTATTTGCAAATAACTTATTTTTCAGTATCAGAAGTACCTTGAAAATATTTGGCATTATACCTTGAACTAATATTTATAACTCAAAATGAACCAAAAGGTAAAAGCTGTGAAAGAGTCTCTCTGGAGATATATTAATGTGTAGATCCAATTTCTGGTAATGAAGTACTAGTACTAAAGAATTTATCGTAACTCTCAAATCTGAAATTCAATTTATAAGGCTATTAGCAATATGATTAAATGTATATAATTTACTGGTAAGTTCAATGGATGTTATTTTAAGCACTGAAATACAATAAACATGAAATTGAGGAATTATTTTTATATCTCATACTTTAAATTAGAGCCATATTTTTGCCAGCTGCATTTAGCTACCCTGAAAAGAGATTAACATTTTACATGATACTTTCTAGATATGCTCTAGGAGATCTGCTATTTAAATAATATTCTTTTCTTCTGTAAACACTAAATATATATATATACAAGATAACAATACAAAAAACTAGTCTTATGAAATCTATGAATAGCAAGAATATTAGTAACAGGAACTATAAATATCAATTGTCTGTAAATATTAATTGTCTGTAATAAAACTATTTTATCACCTTACAAATTATTATAGAGGAGTTACTACATAGATATCCATTGAAGATGAAGGTTTTCTGGTTATTAAATTTAATGGTTCTCTGCTATTAAATTTAAAGAAGTTTTACTATTAATTTCCATTTGAGCAACAACAATAATAAACACTTTTGATCCAATAAACTGTGTTGTTACTTCTGTAGAAAAATCATGTAAACCTCATTCCAATGAAATCAGTGAGAAATTTCTCATTACTTAATGTTTCACAGTTCAATCCAAGGTACAAAATATGAAATATTTTAAGGATAACAAGAAAATTCAACTCACTGAATAGTATTAAACATTACTATCATCTAATACTATGAAACATGTCTCCAGCCAAATATCATTAAATCTTCTAACGTTAAATCCTGGCAGAAGTGTGCATCTTGACGCGCTAACTCTGATGGAAATTGTAATATGCAGGATGGCAGTAGGTATGATTTATTATGACAGTGTAGTCAATCCACTACGCTTTCATCCTTAAAGCAGTTGTGAACAGACTGCTGACAAATATGTTCAGAAAGGTTTGCCACATATTTCACAAGAGAACATGTTATTCATCAGGATAAAGGGACGTATACATTTTTTTCTTGGTAATATCAAGATCAAACATTGAAGAACAAATTAACAGTAACTATTCCATCTATGACTTCCAAGGAGTTTCAAAATCACCTATTTTATTTAAATAATTCTTTGTATGAGCAGAAAGCCAGAATGTATCAGATGAATGAAAACCATCTTCTGAGAAGTCCAGTACACAAATATGGAAAAACACCAGTAGAACAATATCATAAAAAACATTTATAAATAAGGATTACAAACTACATGTCTTCAGAAATGCCTGAAAGGAGCTTCATCTGCCTGTTCCCCCTATGAGACATTGATTCCTGCTGTCACAATGGAGGACTGGAAACTTGTGTGTTCCCAGTTTTCTTGAGCTCCACATTCCATGTAAAAATGTGGGAAGCTACAGAAAACCACAGCACTATCTAATCCAGAATGTGTGAACGATCGTCAACAGTCTTTTTCCAAAAATCCGCTGTGTCTCAAAGAAGATCAGGGTAACGCTGTCTCAGGAAGGAGCGTCAGGAGGCAAACTGCCTGCAGAGTTCTGCAGAGGCATTGCTCAGGACTCATCCCTTGAGAGAAAGCAGCATGTGTTTCTTCCCATGGTCTACAGAGCAAGTATCGTAGCATCTTTAATTAATGAATTCACTGAAGCAGAAAACAGATCAGGATGCTCTCGAACTCTTAGGAGATATATCAGGCCCTAGGAGAGGGCTACGGATCAGTGAGCCAAAACTTTTCGCAGAAATTAGCTAGAATTAAGCTTTCTGACAGGTTAAAATAGTAAAACCCTTTTTTTATAGGAAGATAATACACTATGTCTTCACTCAGAACTGAGTTTTTATAAATAGATGGGAGTGTGCAGAGGAAGGCAGGAAGTTCAGACACACTTTAGTGACAGGTATACTTGACAAATACTTAGTGCTTCTCTGTATCAGCCTTCATTCAAGAATCAGCAGTTTCATTTGGGGTGGAGGTAATATTTGGATACTTAAATACCTAATTTGCAAGCACAAACAAGCAGTTTAAAATATAAAAACTGATTTCAGGTCAAAAATTTTTTAAAATATTTTCATTCTTTGGAAAAAAAGGTTTAATGAAATCTGTTGTTTGTCTCATAAAATATATATATTTCAATGTTGAATTTTATCTTCTCTCTTAAAATACATTTGAAGGAATTTTATTAGCACATTATTTTTCATCAAAAAGCCAAATTCCTTATAAAATATCTAAATAAAATGTCTTAATTTTACTTATATCTCAAATGTCAGGGTTTGTGCTTGTTTGCGTAACATAAAAACAATTTACTAAACCTGCCACAAATTTATGAGATGCTTTTGAAAATGTATGATTTGCATTTTGACAATAGAAAGTTTTGGAAAATTCCATTCAGCTCTAGGAATTTAAATCTCTTCAAGTCTGGAAGTGACGACTATCTGCCTTTTCAGAAAATGTGCTTTAGTCAACAGCAAGTTATTCAGTTTAAGAGAAAGCATCTATTTAAAATTTAATGGATAGCATTCACTTCTCACTTTACATTTCAAATAAATTTGCTGGTATGAACATTTGCTGTAACATTCATATCATTCTTACTCATATTAAATTACAGGTATTACTATCAATCCCACAATTTAAATCATTTAACAATCTATCAATTAATTTTACTGTGTGACAAAAGATTCATTTTTTTCCCCTCCACAAAATCAATCGAAGAGAACACCCAACTTAGATGCCTCAACAAATTTCCACACACTTCTTAAGTTTTACAGCTATTTTTGCTCTTGGGTTACTATCAATTAATGCAAATTTAATTTAATTTAATCTTAAAAATTTTCCTTCCAAAACATTTGAGGAATATTAAATTACAAAAAGCTTTATCTTAGCTGGTTATATTTCTCATAGATAGACCGCAAGGATGTAGTGGTAAAGATGAAAAAAACTCCCTCCCCCATAAAAAAATATAAACTTTTAGTAATAGTCCCAGATAGAATGTTTGACTTTTTAAAGTCTTTATTAAAGTATTATAAAATATATATCCATATTAAAATTTTGCTGGCAACAGAACACCATATTAAATATTCTCTTTCTTAGTATTCAGGAAATCGTGAGGGGAGTAATGGAACAAAACGGATTAGGGTCAGAGGCAAAAAGAAACGTTTGTACGTTCCTCTTCACCAAAGAGGTAGCTTTCTGTCACATGTATTAAYGATGGAGCAAAATTTAGGGAAGACAGAGAGGGTCAAATTATTTTATACTAACACATAACAAATACTATTTGATTATATTCAAATGTAGAGTACTAGAGTCATGTAATGATTCCCAACATATTTCTGGCTTTTGCGATTTGAGTTTTTTATTTCATTGTCTCTTCTTGTACCTCTCAGACTTCTACTGGTTTGATCAGAGAACAAATTAAAAAAAGGCTATATTCGACAGTGCCTATTACCTCATCTCATSCCCGAATTATTCTCCTTCATCTTTTGGAAACAGACATCATATCACACGGCAAAAAAGAGAGCACTCTTCTGACCAAGTCAGTAGAACCTGTGTTGAGCTTTTACAGAAATCCTATAGAGCAGAAAAGGCTCTTAAAATAGTGAAAATGAAAATAAAAGCTATGTTAACCTATTTAAAGTGTGGCAATACAAACTCTATTCCTTTAGGATTTTTCTATATACTCATTCAATATTGGACTTCTTTTGATCTGAGACCTTAGAGCTGTGTGAACTTCATGAAGTCTGCAAATAAGCTCTCAAGCTCAAATCCAAACATCAGCTTCCTCTGGTTGCCAAAAATATTAACATAAATCTTATTCAATTGTTTCTGGCTTTCATGTACTCTTTTTCAGTAGCCTAGGGAAAGAGACTTTTCATCTTGTTTGTAAACTAGAAATATTTACTGAATTTTGGGGAATATTCTCTCTTTAATATTGGAAGAACGACAAGATTAGATTTCAGATGAGAAAATCACACACTTCTGAATTAAATCAAAGACCTTTCTCCCATTGTGTTTTCTTTCAAAGGAAGAATTATGGCAATTCTAAAGTGATGTTAAGCATCTAAATAAATATTATGAATACTACTTGAAAGGTGTCACATTGCAATTCAATTGTTTTTGATGAGAAGGCTTTGCATTACTTTGACCTAGATACCTGAAATCATAATAAAATACCTCATGGACTATAACATTTGTCAGCCTTGAATTTTTCAGTCTTGGTAGTAATTTACCTTTTTTTTTTTTGCCTTGTTGCTAGGTTACGAATGCACACTTAAGATCATTTCCATAATGTCATTATGTTCTCAGTCACATTATGTGATATTTTAGTGAATCATCATCAGATCACTAAACCTGTAGCTAGATACAACCTTAATCAGTAGAGTATTAATAGTATCCTCACATAGTAAGTTTAATGTGAATTATCAAAAATGTATAACACATTTGACATTTTAATAATTCAGATGTATAAATAAAATTTAAATTGTTTTAAACACATGCGGATAATACAACAATCAGATTTTTTTGTTGTGATGCTAAGTTTCAAAACACAGATACATAGGAGAGAAACATATGATATGACAAATGCCGTATTTTAATTATTCCAACTTTTGTACTACTTATTGCATACTGTGAAGTTTTAAGCTGATCTTCCCACTTATCTTGAATAACAAAATCTATTTGGACCAGTAGCACATTATGATCTTACAGCTTTTGTTTGACTAATAGAATTAAAATGTCAGGTTGAGACAATGACATTAAAAAGCTTACTTAATGAAGATGAAATAATATATATAAAGACAAATTCTGCAACTATAATGTGACATAAAACCAATATCTCTGTTAAGTCCATCATTTTTGATAGGCAGATGAGTTATAAATGGATAAATAATTAATGGGCTAAACAGACACTACTTCTATCCACACAATTCTCCTCTGTGTTCTTAGGTCATCACGGCTACAACAGCCCTATTAAATCACATGATAAACACTCAAAATCATAAGTTTCTTCAACAACAGGAACAGAGAGCATGGCTCTCCAGGGCTCCAGCATAAGAAAAACAGAAAGCAGAATCAGCAATGGTTTCATCACTCCTGAAAAGATTTACAGACTGTAGTTATAAAAGATTTGCATAAGTTTATATAAGAAACTTCTGATGGAGCAGAGGATTCAACAGAGTATACCCGAATAATACTATAATAATATACTTCAGCTGAAAATTATGCTGGAACTTTCAGTACTATAAGGCAATAGTTTAAGTTTAGGGSGAAAAAAAAAACAAAAAAAACAGACATTATAAAAGGTACCTTCTGTTCCGTAGGGAATAGTGATTTAAAAATAGAAAAGATCTAGCATTCTAAATACCTAAGGAAGAACAAAATACTACTGTTTAAATAAGACAACAGTTCAGCCTTCTTTGGAAAGCATGTGCAATACTAGTTCCCCAGTCTCGAAAAGATACTGAAGAATTATAGGAATTCAAAAACACTGACAAATGGAGAAACCCTTATATAAAAAGAAGAGATAAAGAAAAGCTCAGGATTGCAGGAGAGGACATGAGTAAATCTGATAAAAGTGAATGAAATTATGATATATATATATATATATATATATATGTTCCCTGTTTTGTAATACAAAGGAACAACTAGTGGAAGTGAAAATGATAAATCAAAACTAACAGAAAAAAAATTATTTCAGATAATACATAATTGGACTGTAATCTTGGCTATTAAAGCTAAAATGTACACAGAGTGGCCTTACATGATAATTTTATGGATGACCACAATTTTAGCATTATTCCAGTAAATTTCTTTAAGGAAATTTTACAGTAAAATTTATTATCAGTCTCCAGCTATAAAAAGGACCTCCTTCACAGGCCATATAGTTTCCAACAGCAACCTAAGGGATGTCTCACAATTTTTATGAAATGTTTTGTCCTTGCTGGTATTGAAAAGGTCACCGAACATATCCAGTAGATTAATTTTTGTTGCATCTATCTGGTTGCATACTGTATCCATACTAAAAAACAAACATGACCTTAGAGTCAGATAGATGGAAAGTCAGTATGAAAAATTTTTATAGGAAGTCCATTTATAGGAAGTCCAAGAGCACAGAGATGTATTGGTGGTAAAATAAAACAAAATAAAAATCARTGAAAATAATAAAACACATCAAGAAGAAAAAATCAACTCCGTTTGACAAATTTGTTCCACAAGTTTAACATTTGTTATGTACTTAAATATTCCATTTGAGAATGCAGAAAAATCATGCATAAAAGTTAAAATGCCGGCTCGTTAGCCTAATAATTTTACATGTCCAGGGGTAGATGCAGACAAAATCTGAATACAGATAAGACACAGACCAAATCTGAATACGGATAAGGAAGCAGCTTTCTGTTACTTGTTGCAGAAGAACTTATTGTAATGACTAACTGGCTGATGAAACAGCAGATGAAATTCAGTATCAATAATTATAGAATTATACACCTGGGAAAAATTAATTATGAGTTTGCAGGCAGAATGATAGGCTTTGAATTGACAGTTTCCTCCCAGTAACAAGAACTCTGGGATATAAAAGATAATATTATGAAACTGTAATCTACCAAAAATGTTAGGAATTATTAGGAAACAAATAGTAAACAAAACTGAAAATAGTGTTCTGATACTACATAAACCTGTGTCACTTTTGCATGTTGAATACTGTGTGCAGTTCTGCTCCCCCATATCAAAAAGGATACACTACAACTAGGAAAGGAAAACAAAAGAGCAAAGATATTGTTTCTATATAAGGAACAATTAAACAGATTGGATCTCACCTTAGAAACCTTTTTGGAGCAAAAGGAAACATACCATATGTATGAAGCTAAGAATTTACTGTTGGCCCAATTAATATTTTAACAGTTTAATAGTCCAAATTAGCAAAATTAATGTAGAAAAGCCTCCTTTATAATACAGTCAATATTGTTATACCAAAAAACAACCAACCATTTCCAGTATGTTTCTCTTTTCTTTGCTGTTATGCTTACCCTTCCAAAACTTCTCTGAATGCTAAAGTTGACAGTCTTAATCTTCCTCAGGAAGAATGGGGCAGTCTAAAACCAAGTCTGAAGAATAAAAACCCACCATGAATATCATATTCCTCCCAGAAAAGACCTCAGCGTCCTGATGACTTGTCGTAATCCCTTCAACTCCCCCACTTTTTTGTATGTTTCTATCGCTGTCTACTTCCTTCTCGCTGGTTCCCAGCTACAGTCTGAAAGTTGCACAATCATCTCCCCCAGCCTCTTCTAACATAAAGGGCAACTCATTCATTATTGTCTAGCATCAACATGCAAGACGACAAACAGTCTTTTGATCTTACTGTAGGTTTTTATTCTAATGTTTTGTGATAAGGAACATCAGGTTGCTTAAATTGCAGAGCATGTATTTCTTTACTAACAGAAAGAAAAGAGCCTGTCTATACAAAAGACTGAGTAGTGCCCTAGCCTAGAAGCTGGCCCAAAGATGTTCTGTGGAATGCAAGTTATGCTGGAAAATAGGAAGCACGGTAAAACGAAAGCGTAGTTGCATCAGAAATTATCAGAAGTAACAAAAGAATGAATCTTGTGAAAAGGTGAACCACAGAAAGAGGCAGAAGACAATAATTTCTAGAAATTCATTAAATGTAAGAGAAAAACATGAAAGGAGAATGAAGAACACTTTCTTTACCTCTCCAGAAAAAAACTATAGCTAGATAACAAAAACAGTTTAAACAAAATGAAATAAAGGGCAGGATAGGAAGACAACAGATTAAGGACTGTTTAGAAAATTTAGACATATTCAAGGTAACAGGGCCTAAATCACGTTGAAGTACTTAAGCAGAAGTAGTCTATGAACCGTTAACAATTATCTTCAAGAACATATGGAGGACAAGGGAGTCCCAGATGACTGGAGAAGGATACCTGTAATAAATATCATAAAGAGTAGAAAACATGCTGGTTACATTCTGGTTTAATCTAAATATATATTAGAACAAATTACTGAAGAATTTATTTATAAACATAAAACATTTCAAAACAAAACCAGAACAACAAAAACCCATGCAAAAAGAAATTGTCAAGAACTATCATGTCAAACCATAATTTATCTTGACAAGATAACTGGCTTTTTGAGTAAAAAGAAAGAAGAACTCATGTATCTTGAAATTAATACAGCTTATGATACTCCTACACAAATTTTCATAAGCAAAGTATGTACATATGATCTATCCTCAGTGAGAGCACCCTATGAAAAGCAAACAGCGGATTGAAAGAAATGTATTTAAAGAAAACTGATTAGCATGTCACTACCCCTTTGGAATAATATCTGAAATGCAGATGAACTCAAGAGTACATTTTTAGATGACACTGGAAGGAGCTGAATGCAGTCCGGAATATTGGGCCAGACATCAAAATGACACCATAAATTGGACCACAGACCTACCATAAACTGGTCTGAAAACAAGAAGAAATTCAATAAAGTTTGAATTTCTACTACTAAACTAAACAGCCTCAGGGCTTGTTCTTTATCACAATACAAGCTGTCATAGTTTTGAACCTATTCCATGTCTCTGAAACAAGTCATCTTCACCCAGACTGCTTTGCGGGAACTTCTCGTCCCCCAACTAGAAGTATAGGTATCACCTTTTCAGTAAACCCACATACCTTTTTGAAAGGGAAGCAAACATGAGATGCAATGGCAGTAGCTTTACCTTTCAATGTCAAAGAAGGTATTTCTTCCAGATCAGGGAACAGCAGACATGCTTTATGGTTTCCTTAAGTATTCACTCTTGCACCTTAAAACCAGGGTTATCAAGATCAGCAGGCCACAATAATGCATAAAAGAAAGAAGGAAACTGGAGCAAGGTCAGCCAAAAGGCCACCAAGATGGTCAGGCTCTRGAGCACTTGCCTTGTGAGGAGAAGCTGAGGGAGCTAGACTTGCTCTGCCAGGAGAAATAACAGATTCGGGGAGACCTAACAGAAGCCTGACAGTGTCTACGAGAAGGTTATCAGGAATACAGATCTACCCTCTTCACAGTGGTGTACGGCAGGAAGTAAAGAGACACAGAAATAAGGGTATAAGATAAACCTTCCTCTTCATGATCACAGCCAAGCAGTGGAGCAGGTAGCCCAGTGAGCCTGTGCAATCTCCATCCTTGGAAGTTTCCAAGACCCCACGAGGTAAAATCCCAACCAACCTGGTCCAATCTCATAGCTGACCCTGCTTTGAGGAGGAAGTAGGACTAYAGACCTCCCTTCCAAGCTGAATTATCCTATAAATCTATGATATGATCCTAAGATGCCAAAAATAATATATGCAAAGTCAGAAACCAAGCCCGCTACCCTAAGCTGATTAACAAGTCATACAATACTCAGGAAAAGAAGTATCTCGGACAGTGGCTCTTTGAGGACGACTCTTGCAGATCTTAATCTCAGAGAGTATCAATATGCAACATAAAAAAGTATTTTTTGTACATAACCTAGTGTCTGAAATAGACAAGATCTCACCTTTCCAGGTGAACAGTAGATCCTAAATATTAGGTTGGCTGGAAAGGGCCCATGAAGGACTCTTAATTTCCATACCCTGTAAGGTACCTGAAATGTCAAAGTATATTGGATTCTTGATTGTGGTCTGCATTTCTTATGAGGAAATTTCCAGAATCGAACTAATAGAATGTAATTTTGCAGATCTGAAATAGTCCAAACCAAGTATAAGAGATTTGTAGCATAAGCATGATCCTGCAGGCTAAACCTGCCAAGAGAGAGCTGACAAATAACTGAAATATCATGCTTCATTGCATCTTACACAACAATCAGAAAATCATGGGTCGTTCATATATTATTTGCAAGTCACCACTTGTTACCATCAGAGCAATTTCTTTCCAAACAGTAAAATCTTTTGATCTGATTGGGAACATTATGCCCACATCAGTTACAAACTATCAAAAGAAAATAAATCATTTTAAATAAGTTATTTACTTGCAGCCATTCTCAGTTACAACGATACACAAAATATCTTGACTTCACCACAATTCAAAGAGCTTTTTTTCTCCCCCAAATGACCTAGTTTAATGGAAACAAATACCAAATCTTAGCCAACAGGTAGATAGATTAATTTTGCTTTTATTATTTTTGGGAGTTATCAACATTTTCCAGATTCTCTGAATTTAAGTTTGATTTTTTTTTCCTCACTAACACCCATTCTTTGTCTTCTACTGCTCTGGTAATCTACCTAAATTCAACAATATACTGCAGGGGAACCACTCATCCGTCTACATATTTTTTAAATTGTAACTTGCAGCCTTCAGGCTAAGAATGAATTAATCAACAATAACTGCCCTACAAGCATAAATAAAAAATTCAATTAAAAATAAATACRATAAACTTTTCCTTTTTACTTAATTTAGAAGTTCATAGCAAAAATATCAGACTTCTAAAATATGTTATTTACTACACTTTATTATTTAACCATTTAACTTAATAAATATTTTCACAATTCTACACATATTTCAGATTGGAATATCGGATAAGTCAGTTTCATGTTAGTTTCTAGTCAATTGTTCTAAATGTAACAATTGCAGCTATTTCAGGAGATAGGTTAACCTTAAAAGAAGGTTTTAAAAGCTGAATAATGGAAAGATGTCATTACCACAGTTCTTGAAATCTCAATGTTTGTTTCCTCAAACCTAAATTGTAATCTAAGTTATCCCAAGAATGTTAGTTTAGCAGTGATGCAAAAATATTAAGTATGTAATTTAAGTAAACACTACTTGTTCTTAGAATTCACTGCTCTTTTACAGTCACTTAATACAGTTGCATTAATGGAGGTTTTTTTCTTTTTGTTCTGAAAAGAAGGATAGCTGGTATAGATTTACGTTTTATTTAGTGATAAGGCAAATAACTTCCGATATTGATGGACATTAACTCATAATAGGCACAGAACCCAAACTCTGTAATGATCATGTGCAATTTAGTTTGGTGATACTAAACTTTCTCAAAAAAAACCCAACACATTTCCTTAGAAACAGGGGACAGTACTTTCACTCCCCCACTCATACAGATGAAAAGAATTAACTTATTTTGTCCTGCTAAGAAATTTAAATGTATCATTTCTTCTTATATTCAAAAACATGCAGAAATGAAGTTTAAAAAACAAAAAAATTCTTTAGATTTTTATAGAGATAAAATATGTATATGCCACAGAGAAAAATGGAACTTTAACGAGTTATATTCTAAATACCACTCATGAATATGAGGTCTGTATCCCTGCAGTGTAACAGAAAAAAAAAGTCATTTTACTCCAGGTTTTGTTAACCTGAACTTTTTCTGTTTTAGTAATTTTTTTAAATTGTATTTCATATTAAAGTTTTTAACAGATTCCTGGAATATCTATGTCAGTAATCTACAGATACCATAACAGAGAGCTTTTCTTTCACATATGGCAATCATGGAGAAAACAAAGCTACACACTGCAGCACTTTGTAAGGAAGAATGGAGGAAAGAGTATATTCTTAGTTTCACCCATTCTTTCACTCTGGTGATAGGAATAATAGCGAGACCCACAAGTATGGTACAAAGATACTTCCATCAAGAAGCTTCTAAAACCATTAATGACCTTAGGCTCAGAAATCTGATGCAAATTGCCCATAGGTCCCTTATCACCACCTTATCATCGTCTTCTGCTTTTTATGCTGCATGATAATACAAAGCTGTATGAAATTCTTATCCTAGCTCAAGGAGCTACCGACTCACATAATCCAAAATTCAGGCCAGAACCACAAAATGTGAGTCAGTAGCTAAAGTCAGTTAAAAATCTCTAACACAATGACTTGCAAAGATCTCCGCAAAATCTGAGAAGAACCACTATGAAAGGAAGGGTTAAGGAAGAAAACTGGTTCCCTTATCTGTAAAACAACTTGTATAGGTTAGCAATTGTTCTCGGAAGCAATGTAACAACAGTTGTGTCTACTGAAACTTTAAATGCAAACAGAATTTTAACTGTGTACAAACGAGAGATGTTATTCGTGTTGAATTTGACTATATTTACATGGAGAAATGTATATAATTTGTCCCCCCAAACTAGGAAAGTGGTACTGCATAACCTTCCTTCATAACAGAATATCCTTGAGCATCTTTACCTAAAATTATCTCAGGTCCCAGCAAGGAAGACATTCTAGTTTTCTAGAAAGAAAGCAATGTGTTACCAATATTTTAAAAGGGCAAGCAAATTGACCTGTGCAATTATAGAACTGTAAAACCAACACTGACCCTATACAACATAATGGAACCACCAACACAGGAGTCTACTTCTAAAGGATTAAGGAATGAAAACATAATTAACACCAGTTAACATAGTTTTATGAAAAATAGGTCATGTCATACAAACAACATGATTTTTAAATTATACACCTGGTTGACACAATACATTTGGACTTCTTTAAGCCATTTAAATTAGCAACACATGACATCCTAATTAAAAATAGATATCATACAAAAGCAATTTAGCAAATATTAAGCGGATGAAAATCAGATAACGATAGTAACTCAAAGCATAATTGTGAATAAAGAATTATCATTAGGCAACAGAAGTGCTTCAACTAGGTTAGTATATACAATTTTTTAGCCCAATCCTAATAATTTGTTATATAAATGATATTACAGAAAAAGTTATTTAATAGTAATCATAGTATTTCCAAGATGGTGTAGCCACTGTGAAGTATACTGTGGGTGTGCATGTCTTCATGTGCATATATGCCCATAAAAGCACTGTTTTTCCTCATTTTCTTTTCAAAGGAAATATCAGCCATCACAATTTGAAGTATATAGCAGATGAGAATTTTGTACAATAGAATTAGTGTCAGATAGCAGGATCTTATTTTCTGTGAGTATCTATTACTGCACCAGATAATGCTTGTTCTTCCTCTTTACAGATAAGGAGTGAAGAGTCCAGTTTCACCAAACAAAATGGAAGATTTAAAGGGATGCCACATGCAGGGCATGCACTGGATGCTCGKATCTTCAAAATCAGAATGCTTCTGATACAGGTAATAGAAGCAGTCAGTGCTCAAATGAAAAAGCTAAAAGCTTCCCAGCCATCAGATAGGAATGCTTTGTTTGTACCACTTGGAAATTCTTGGAAATAGCTTGGATGAGACAACATTGGTGTGAAAGAGTTCTATCCTTTCTTTACCAAAGATTATGTAATGAAGTCCAGAAAAAAGGATCTTCAGTTGATTAGTATATGGAGCTGAATTAACTGCTGCTACAAACAGTGTTTTGATGGTAGCAAAAGACATTTTGATAAGGTTCCATGTACAACCTTCAAAACCACAATAAATAAATCTGTGAAGAATGATTTCTTGAACTATATGATGGACCTGGATAAACATGGACAAAGGTGCTCTGATACTATTTGAAATAGGAAAAGTGAGTACACTGCAGCTCAACTCACTATTATTAGTGTGACGTGGACTTCAGAAAACCTTAGCTTCACTTGAATCTTTCCAATAAAGAGGCAAGAGCAATGAATACTTTTTGGTCTGAAAACACTTTTTGAGGAAAAAAAAACATATATAGGCCCTACTCTCCCACATTCTTGCATAGCAAATCCTATCTTCCAGGGTTGCACTCAACCCAGCAGCTTCCAGTTGTTTCCTGGGGTGCACAATTTCCACTGAGGTTCCTAAGTTTCTTTCATCTGATGACCTTGGAGACCTTATTGCATGTTCTCCCTGCTACTCATGAAGAGCTCCCTGCTTTTATCTGTATCTTGTTGTATGATTACTCTTCGGGGGGGGGGGGGGTGTTGTACCTCCCATTTTCGTTCTTTGCTCCTATCCAGGATTACTGAAGATTCCTCCAATTCCTTCCTTAGGGAAAACGAACTCTCCTTTTCCTTCCAAAGACACCCACCTAAGCAAGGCTATACCAATCAGAACAAGGCAAACAAGCCATTTTCCTCTCTACTATCACATGCTTTTTAGGGAACGTAATCTAACATAAAACTACTCTGCAGACGAACAAAACAAGTCTTACACACTGTACAATATGCCACATGATCTTGTCAACATATGTTCACGCCTAAATGTACATGTAACTATTTTGCTGTGGACAGTATAAATATAAGTCAATAAATAAAGCAACTGTTCTTTTCAGTGAGAATACCTAATCAATTGAGTTGATGAAAGCAAGTTGTATCAGGAATCTTCAGACACCAGTTTGACTTTGCATAGATAGTCTGGACATCTCAGTTGGAAAATTCCTTTTAGTATCTTCTTTTTAAACTTTTACGGCCAGAACAAAAAGAGGAAGAAGGTTATGCTAGGGGCATAATCAGAGAAGGGGAGACCCTAATGGGGTCAAACTCTTCYATACCAACATTCGCTGTGAAATTTAAGTGAAAGGCAAAGATTAAAAAAATTCTAGTAAGAAGGAGGGTTCGAGTAGTATTCCAAACAAGACATATAATAAATACTGCTGCCAATAACAAGTGCATTGATCTGAGCTTCCCAAAGACCCACGAGTCAAAGGATGAGAGAGGGCATTCAAAGTGTACACTGCATCCTTCTCTATATTTTGAGCTAGCACACTCTTAGAAATTTCTGAATTGGTTATAATTCCAGAAGAAAAATGTGTCCGTGAAGTCCATCTAATAGCCTTGAATAATCTGTCCATATTTTGTTTGGCTTCTACAGTATCTTCAAAGAATAGCAGAGATCAAATTTAGAATGGTTTATGGTGAACAAAACTCTCTGAATATTTTTTGTCTGTGGAGGTCAACTGCACAAACCTGAAAAAACAGCAAATTGCTACAAGAAAGTCCTGTGCCTATCACAATTATGTATAATCAAATTTAAATACAGCTTTCAGAAAGACACTGAGGTACAAATAAAATACTTAACCCGTTCATCACAGAGATGTTTGCTTAAAAACAAAAATAAGCAGTTTTACAGTGTTTGACAGCTAAAGTGCAACTAACATTACGCTGTTATTTTTTCCTTTATGTTTTCATGCACACTGGAAAATACTATGATCTTAGAAAACCATGTGTCCACAAAAGTAAAACTGTTATGTCCTCCTTGTTCTATCCTGTCATTTAGACTACTTGGAGCATCAATTTTCAAGTTATGCTTGAATAGTTCCCAAGTAATTCATAAGAATTAGTGAAAATTAGAATTTAATTTTAAATGCTACAGTGAACTCTAAGAATCTAAAGACTAGATCTAGCAGAGAACACTTATTCTGACAAAAACAGCTACCTTCAAGATGTAAAACTGCCAGGAAACACAAGTCTACATTTATCTGAGACAGCTGTATGATTTTTACATACCTTTAAAATTTGATACAATGTATATACAGAAATGTCAGTCTGACTCTTATTAGTTTTCAGTTCGGAAAGAAGATTTCTGGATGTGTGTTGGGGTGATAATATTTGGGATCATGAGTCCAATAAAATTGCATTGCAAGCTGAGTACATTTGAGAAATGCTACTCTACCACCAAAATCCAGTAATTTTTCTACAGCCTACCAGTGTAACACAATAGAAGCATTAACAGATGCAGATATTTGTATTATGTACAATAAAAATGTGACTACACAAAAACATTTTTTTGCCAACTACTTCATGCAGAGGCAGATAAACATTAAAAAATAAAAGTCTCAACAAATATAAGACCTTGGAAATGACAGAACCATCAAAGACACTGATATTGAGATGCAGTAGATGCTACAGATAATAAGAAAATACAAAAGATTTACATTTTTTTTAAGAATTTGTCCTCTTAATCCTGTGAGAAAGACTATGCAAGTGCAAACATAAGTGTTAATACAACCCTCTGACAACTAAACAAACCCAAACACACTCACTCCCTGGGGAAAATGATTTTAACTGTTTTTATGTTTCAAAAGAGAAGACAAACAACCAAAGCGAAGGGCTTAAGGAGGAAAGTTCATCAAGATCAACAGGCATACCTAGGGACAGTGACTGAAACAAATTTACGTCTATCTGTATCTACAAGGATTCATGTAATTCATGTAATTTACACACTACAACAAATACTGTTAGTTCAGCTGTAGAACGTTCAGTGCTTTATTGCATGTTTTAACTGTAATGCTTTTGTTTTAAAGTAAATAAATACTCTGCTTTCTAAAAGTTCCCTAAGCACTGAATCATTCTTTTGGACACTGAGAGAAAACCACATTAATGCCAAGCCTACATGTGAAATGTAAAAGGACCACTTCTTCAAAATCTTGGCCCGAAGGATACATAATTTCCTACTCAAGACAGGATTAGCCATGGATATGCTGGCCTAGAAAGATCAGGGGAAGGGGGAAGGAACAGAGGATAGCTCTGTGATTGAATCCAAAATTATTAGAAATCTCATAAAATACATTTTTAAAGTTGCAAGATCATATTACAGATTTAATCTGTGGGCAATGCAAGTCATTTGTACTCTTCCCCAAATTTCATTCCATTCTCAAACTACATATACTATTTAATGCATTAATATCATGCTTTTCATCTATAATCAGGATATACTGTATGGCCTTATTTGCACAAATATCTCATTTAAGTAGTTCATTACTCTCCATTCAGAAATCTTCACTGTACAATGTTCTATGAGCTACATTCAGAAAACACTAGGACAACAGATCTTAGAAGATCCATTTTCTAGTAAACACTGTTACATCCTCACAATTAAAATAAAATTGAGTAGTACTGTATATTCAGAAGAGCGTTTAGATGCAAAACAGAGCATGCAAGCACACACAATACCAAATGAGACATCATTATAGCTTTTCAATAACCTAATTCAGCAATTCACATATTTAATAAAGAGTGAATCTTATTTTTATATACTATCATATATACAACAAATAAATTGAAAGAAAAAAAGCCTAAAAACTGTCTTCACAATGTTTTAGTTTATGAGCTATTGGTTTTTAAAATTTCATACACATGTAAATATAAATTATTTCATCTTGAAAAGCAATAACCTGTTTTAATCAAAATCACTAATGAAACAAGAGCAGTGTAAAAACGCTGCTCTGGAGAATATGATGACTTTGTAACAGGTGAAGGTGTTCGCATGTCAAATCAATTTCAGTCAAAGTGTGAAATTAATGTCTGATTAAGGACTGAATGGGTAAATCACACAGCTGGTGAAAGGACTTGGAAAGAATAAAGTATTATAAAACTTTGAAGCAACTCTTCAGTGAAATAAATCAATTCTTGACTGAGGATCTTGTTAATAGATACCTGTGTGCCTGAACAAACATTTTGAGCTGTTMCTTAATATTTCCATAGCTCTAACTTCAGTAACAAATATCAGTAGGAATTATACTTTTAATATTTGGAATTCAAATTTAATTGTCCATTTGAAAACATGTGATATCAGGAATTATTTCTTTATGGCCACTTGGAGTTTAACAAAGCGACATTTAAGAAATGCAATAAACGTTAGAATGGAGGCACAAATGATACAGAAGCAGTTTAATGACATAAATCTGACTATATCTTTTCATCTTCTCATGGTGAAACTATTCAAAACAGCCATAATATTTAGAAGCACATCGACAGCCTCATCAAAATCCTAAAAACTACATTTGATTTTAATGAGATGATAGTAAGATTTTAATTGAAGTTAAAAAGATGGAAGAATGCATATGAACAAAAATCCTGAAAATTTCTCGCTCCCAACAACAGCTAAAATGAATCTAGGACATAAAATATCATAATGTAGGTTATACTAAATTCCAGTATGGGTATCAGTTTTACAAAACAAGCTTCCACATGCATGCATGCACAAACACACACACAAATATATGCCTAAGTATGAAAAGAAAAATAATTTGGGGACAAACATTTATACAAATTAATAATTTCTATAAATTCATAGGAAACTATACAACAGGTATTAATTATTATGGGTACTGATATAACATAATGCTTGTAGACATGTCATTGTATACACAATGCCTAAAAATATACAGAAAGTATTTACTCAGAGATACCAAGAGAATCATGAAGTTTTTAAAACAGAGACAGCTTAGAGCTGTAAATAAAGTTTGGTACACAATTTCTCTTCCCACTGCAAACTTGCTATATGAGTTTCTTCCTTCAGGGTTGTTCTTAGGCCCGCCACTCTGCCTAAATCTATACTGCTAAAAAAACAGGGACAAGGAGCGAGCTTGAGCACTCGACCTCCAACCRTCTGTTGGTCTTCTGAGACGCTGCCTGGTGATGATTCAGGGGACATCAAGCACCAGGAACCACTCCCAATAGTCTGGATAGACRAAACTGCATCAGGGTTTAGTCCCTCTACTCTGCATAGTTGTCCCACCACTCCACAGACCTTGCATCTTCAGACATGCCTCATCACATCCCAGAATGTTCAATATATACTTTCAGTTTCATGCTACAAAAACTGACTGGTGGCCTGCAACGCAGCGCTCACATTGCTAAGACATTTTGAACTAACTGCCTCTCTCCTCACCCCAACAAAGTCACATAAAAATGCACGCACACATGCAATTTGTCTGTGGGTAAACAAGAAACCTCACAGGGCCATGTCATATCATGTCATGTCATGTACACAAATGTAGAAACGTACAAAGTCTTGAGACTTTCCGGGTGGCAGCAAACTCCACATTATCTCTTCTGGGTCCTTACTGAAAAAATCTGTCTATTCCCTTTTCCTGTAAGGAGCCTCCAACCTCTGCTGTGCTGTAACGCTCTCTCCTGCCTTGCGCATTCTCTCCCTGAGCGGGTCCTAGCCTGCACGCTAGAAGCTTCTTGCAGAAGGATGCTCAGGGACAGTGCTTTCACTTCATCCTTCCAGATAACTTTTTTCCTTTTTTTCTCTTTAGAGAACAAACACTTAACAAACAAGATATCATGAGAGTTTTCTAGATTTTTTCTCACAAAATTATCATGGAGGTCTGGGCCTATTTTTATTTTAAAGTCATCTTTTCTTCTTCTTTTTTTTTGGTGGGGGGGAGATGGCTACCCTAGAACTCAYCTTTTTTCTTTATCTGATATTGGCAGGGTATGAACATATCATTTCATTATATAATATAGAATATACTTCTATTGACAAAAATGAGCATGTTTCATTATCAGCTTTGAAATTGGAAAGATTATTGTATTACAGATTAGTAAAAAAAGTTTCTACATGAAATGATACACAGGATATTTTTTGTCATCAAATAGAAAGTTGGAAGTTTCAAACTGAAAATGTTATTAATAAATGTTTTTAAGTCAATAGGTAAAAAACTACTTAGAGATATAAAAATAATTCAAGATTAAAATATAAATTATAACTCATGCCAGAACATACTGTCATTCAATATGACACAATTATGAATGATACTAATTATCAGATTAAATGTTCCAAAACAATACTATTCATAAAAAAGGGAATCTGTTTTACAACAATCTCTGTTAGTCCCTCCTAACATATTGCTGTTATGTCCAAGTATTGATCTATTTACAAATAATCAAAGGCATTTCTAACAATAGCAGGTGGCAAAACATTTCTCAAACTGATGACTACCAGAAATAAATGTTTTAACCACTATTTGAAAATTATTTATCAAACTTTTAAAAGAATGTAAATACCTATCTATAAAGTTGAAGACAGAGAAAATTTTCATAAGAGTTTGGCATACTTTATACCTCTCTATAAAACAGTGAAAAAAACCCTCTCTTCTCTGTGAATAATACTGGGATGGAATTTACATCCATAAAGGGGGAGAAGGAGGACAGTGCAGAGCCACACCTATGTATATATATGAGTACATGTATATATAAAAACATATGATTTTTTCTATTTCTGTTATTTTTTAGTAAAATAATACAACTTCTAGACTTTGATGAACTATCTTTGTCATTATTTGCTGATAATTAAAAATTTATACTTTCTTGCAGGAGAACTGTTTAATCGGGTACAATAATCAAACAAGTGATATTAATTATGGCCTCTAATTTCACCCTATGATTCTCACAAGTTCACAGCTGAGAATGAAGTATGTTGCTGAAGATGCATGCATCTTTTTAAATGCATTATTATAATTAATTTTTAATTATGAAGGGCTTTAGTGTGTTGTGCGTGCATTATTTTATAATTTTGCAAAAATTTCTGTTAGAGTTTTCTAAATGTAACTTTCAGAAAGGACCATCAACTAAAGTCACCGACTCCAGACTCATAAATCAAGGCACACTAAAGCCCACACAGAAGTATACCCCTGTCCTCAGATTTAAGTTTGATACACCTCAGAAGATACATTTTCTTCAGAAGAATATTAAGTTGCAGTTACGAAAGGCCATATTATAACTGGAGGATTGCACTTACAAGGGGATTTATGGTAGCTTACTGAGTTAAATCTGTAGTTTAAATTTATTGCACTTTGTTATTTGCAACCTACCTGAGCATCTCCCTTCAGACATAACCAGAGACTTTTTCCATAAAGTCAGAAATAAAGGGAACTTCTATTTCTGGGAAGTTCTGTCATTGGCTTTGATCACCAGTTTTCATAGCTGGATGTAATTTAAGATAACTGAATGTGTCCCTTACATATTATAACAATAAATACTAATTAAGCTAAACAATTTTAAAGTTTTATGTAAATATACAGGCATACCTTGCTTTATTGCACTTCGCAGATATTGTGTTTTTTACAAATTGAAGGTTTGTGGCAACCCTGCGTCRAGCAAGTCTATCGGCGACATTTTTCCAAAAGCATGTGCTCAYTTCCTGTCTCTGTGYCACATTTTGGTAATTCTCGCAATATTTCAAACTTTTTCATTATTATTATATCTGTTATGGTGACCTGGGATCACTGATCTTTGATGTTACTCTTGTAATTGTTTTGGGAGGCCATGAACCGCGCCCATATAARATGGCGAACTTAATCGATAAATGTTGTATGTGTTGTGACTGCTCCACTGACCAAACGCTCCTCCATCTCTCTCCCTCACCTCAGGCCTCCCTATTCCCTGAGACACAACAATATGGAAATTAGGGCAATTAATAACCCTRCAATGGCCTCTAAGTGTTCAAGTGAAAGGAAGAGTCRCACSTCTCTCACTTTAAATCCAAAGCTAGAAATGATGAAGCTTAGTGAGGAAGGCACGTCGAAAGACAAGACAGGCCGAAAGCGAGGCCTCTGGTGCCAAACAGTTAGCCAAGTTGTGAATGCAAAGGAAAAGGTCTTGAAGGAAATTCGAAGTGCTACTCCAGTGAACACACAAATGATAAGAAAGCAAAACAGCCTTCTTGCTGATATGGAGCAAGTTTTAGTGGTCTGGACAGAAGATCAAACCAGCCACAACATTCCCTTAAGCCAAAGCCTCATCCAGAGCAAGGCCCGAACTCTCTTCAATTCTGTGAAGGCTGAGAGAGGTGAGGAAGCTGCAGAAGAAGTCTGAAGCTAGCAGAGGTTGGTTCATGAGGTTTAAGGAAAGAAGCTGTCTCCATAACATAAAGTGCAAGGTGAAGCAACAAGTGCTGATGTAGAAGCTGCAGCAAGTTATCCAGAAGATCTAGCTAAGAGAACTGATGAAGGTGGCTACAGTAAACAACAGATTTTCAGTGTAGACAAAATAGCCTTATGTTGGAAGAAGATGCCATCTAGGACTTTCATAGCCAGAGAGGAGCAGTCAATGCCTGGCTTCAAAGCTTCAAAGGACAGGCTGACTCTCTTGTTAGGGGCTAACACAGCTGGTGACCTTAAGTTGAAGCCAGTGCTCATTTACCATTCCGAAAATCCTAGGGCCCTTAAGAATTATGCTCAATCTACTCTGCCTGTGCTCTATAAATGGAACAACAAAGCCTGGATGACATCACATCTGTTTGTTTACAACATGGTTTACTGAATATTTTAAGCCCACTGTTGAGACCTCCTGCTCAGAAAAAAAGATTCATTTCAAAATATTTCTGCTCATTGACAAGGCACCTGGTCACCCAAGAGCTCTGATGGAGAGCTGTACAACGAGATTCATGTTGCTTTCATGCCTGCTAACACAACATCCATTCTGCAGCCCATGGATCAAGGGGTAATTTAGACTTTCAAGATTTTAAGAATTTTTACTAGCTTTTACAATTCCAGAATTTTTTTTTCAAGAAAATCGCTTTCTTTTTCCTTTTTTTTTTTACTGCAGCCCAATAATATTGCATTCTCCCTTATTGAAGCACATTAAATGTTTGGCAAAATTTTTAAAACAATGCTTTCTTTACAAGTTTATTGACTTCAATGACAATTTAACACTTTCAACAGCTCATTCACAGCCTTTTTTAGGAGGATATGATTAAAGAAAATACCAATGCTAGAATACAGTCAAAGGTGTATCAGCCACCACATCATTTAAACAATTCAATCATTACCTCTGCAAAAAGGATAGTTACTTAAAATAACAGAGACAGGAAAATAAAACTTAACATAAATGGCACCACTGGGGAGGCAATACGAAAGATTGACTTACTGCTCATTTAAAATCCAGTGTTTGATTTTTATTACCTGGATGCAGAAGACATGCATCAAAAGGCTTCAAAAACTAAAGGGCAAAATAATTCCCAAGGCTTGATCCTTCTAGTGAAAAAATAGACAAAATAGTCACAGAAACCAAATGCTATTAGGAGAATTTATCATAATACTGCTCAAAAGAAAAACTCGCAACATTATATCTGTTGCTGTCCTGCTGTGTTATATATTTCTTTCACACCATCATTTGCAGAAGTCAAGGTAACTTTACAAATGATGGGGGATGCTTAAAGATGCCAAACGATCCCAGCTGCAGATTTTGACACAACAGACTCTGCAAAATACTTCAACGCTTTCTGAAATATTCTCAGGCAAACCAGCAAACTGCAGAAAACTCTACTTTGGCTTGTAAAAGCATGAAGGGAGTATCTTCCTAGGTAATGTAGACTGGCAGCTGAATTCATGCTGTGGGCACTCTGGCATTTTCTGTATTACATACAAATACCAAAAAGACAGCAATGGGAGAAGGTTAAGGAAGTAAAAAGCTATTGCAAATTTCCATTTTCTTAAAATGATGCACTTGCTCTAGCAAACTTTCAGTTGAGCTGCATCTGCTAAGAAACAAAGGCTGAGATTCAGCTTTCTAAAACTTAGCTCGTCACTTCAGACTCCTTATACAGTCTTTGCAAAGAAAAAGCCCCTTTCATAGTGTGATTCAACTCATCATAAACTAGAGGTTTAAAACAGGTCAGATGTATCATATTTTAGACATGACTTTTTCTTTCCACTGATTTTCCATTAATGGGAATTTACATGCCTAGCTCACCAACAAAATCAACAAAGGAGTCTCAGTATGAGAGAGAAAATCAAAATAACAAAAAAACTAGTGTAATTGATTCTGTGTATTAAATAAAATGTAATTGACAGAATTAACAGTTTCCTAGATTGCTAGAGGTTTTCCAAAATATGAGATTAGAAGAGACTTTGTTCAGTCCAATTGGTGTGTTCAGTGCAAGGAAACAGTACACAGAAACAACTGCCACAAGCAAAAACAAATAAAAAACAACAACAAAAAAAAGATCAGATAATGTTTATATTTAATTCACTTCTGCATCTTATTAGAAAATGTCAGCTACATTTTTTTGTGCTGCTATCTAGTTTTAAATAAAAATTGTATAATGATAATGCTAATTTAAAAAGAAATGGCCACTGGAAACCTTGAATTAAAGTTTAATTAGAATCAGGAAGTAACATTTATGCTAAAGACAAACATACTGAATAATTAACCTGGGTGAAAAGCTACATAATATTTTAGTTTTCTGTACTAAAGTAAAAATGTCAGAGCTGTTTTCTACATGGAATTTATTTAATTATGACATGAAACTACTTTACAAAGAAGCTTGACTGAAAGGACAGTCTTCAGTGGCTGAGCTAAAACATAGCAATTCTCTCTTATTCAGAGACAACATGTTATTGTTGCAATTCATAATATTTTTGTGCAAACAGACAAACAAAGGCTTTCGACTTGTGGTAAGCTTTAACTTGTTGAGTCATTCACTGAAAAGATACGAATGCACATATGCCTAATCAGTCAGACACAGCTGCAAGCCGGAACAGAAGGTTGAGGAAAGCCTCCCATCCACAGTCATGTCATATAACTAAGAAAGAATACATGTGCTATACGCTGGCTGCACTTAACCAAATATGAAGTACTGAGATTGCTTAGAATTGTTTTTTGTTCTGAAGTTTAAGTTTAATAAGCTTGTTCCTCAACAATAACAAGAAAATTCAACATGTACACAGATACCAGGTTAGCAAACCACAACTATTTTTCCAACATACACATTCTTTTTCAGTGAATGAAGAGTCTCCATTTTTAACACAAGAGACTGCATGTTACACATTATACTGAAACAAGCTAATACTGAACAGCTAATCTGATTGAGCCATTTATTGTTTATAATAAACAGCCATTTGTTGTATGTCTGTGGAGCATAATTGAGCGTAATAATATCAAGACCTGGTTGAAGACTTTGGAAAGTGCTCTTATAAAATAATGAAAAGACACTGGAAGCAGGTCATAATTATATACTTAATTATGTACCCATATAATCTGTTCTTTTAATTTATTTGCTTTCATTATTTTGTTAATTTAAGAGTGAGAATAACAGTTATGCAGTGCTATATGCTTACCCTTTTTTATTTTCTTTGCTAAGCCTCTGCTATTGGCCATTTTTGAATAAAGGATACTAGCACAGATGGAAATTTGATGTGACCTGCTACACCTTGCTAATCTATAAACATGTAAGACTCTCAACCAATTAAAACATGTTCAAGTTCATATGCATTTTCTAGATTGGAAAGTCAGTTCCATCTGCCATCCCAATCACTGAACATTTTACAAAGCTCAGGCAAAGATATTCTCTGCTACTAAAAATTACTTTGAAACTGTTGTGATAATTATCAGTAATTTAGCATGCCAGTGTTAAAGCCTATTTTTACCCTATTAGTAACCTACTGATTATACTTTTTATTCCCTGAAAGAAAACTCCAGGATGTTGAAATATTTCAGAAATACCTGCTGTAGGCTTACCTGAACATTTGCCAATATACTCTAAAAGGTCAGATAATAACATAGGAAAACTTCCCTATCTGAAAACGATTGATAATATGTTGTGTTGGAAACTAAGTGACTGGCATTTGCCCATCCGCAAAAGTAACCTGGACTGTATGGAACTATGAACAGATACATTCATAGTGAAGCTCTATGACAGTTCTCTACCGAACCAAATTGCTTTATACTGTGAAATACATTTATTGTCTGCCCTCCAAAATAAATTTTTGAGTAGAGCTTATTATTTCTTGGATTTCTTCAAAATATTAATTATAAGCTTGTAATATAAATAACACAGGGAAGCTCCCTTAAAAACAAAGTTCCCTTAAAAAAGTCAAGATATAAATAACTGTTCATTACCAAACTACCAGGTGCTAATGACGGTGTATATACATTGCAAATTCAAGCACTCAAATTCATCTAGACAGTTGACTCCATTCTTMAGTTTAGTGTATAATTAAATCTCATTACCATTAGTGGAACTGAGACCTGAACAGCACACACTTGAATAATATGGCTGAATTATAGCATATAAAAAGAAATTATCAAAAGAAAACTTAATATACATGAAATGGATGAAAGAAAGAGAAAGACAAAAGCTTGGAATAGATTAAGAAGTTCAAAATTTTGCTTGATTGAATTATGAGGGTATTTTTTCAAATACTACATTGTATTTACTGATTTCCCTGAATGCACATGCCTAATTCTGAGAGTTCAAAAAGATAATTACTTCTAAAGAAAAGCCTAATTCCATGAATTGCCTACAGCATGAGTTTTCTGAAATCTCGAAGTAGTAACAAAGGTTTAAATCAATATTGGCAGTGCAATGGCATTTGTGAGAATCCTAATTGTATTTAAACTAGTGGTGTGTTTGTAAAAACCAAACCTTTAAGGTTTTAAGATTTAAGGTATACTAAGTGCTATAGCTGTATGTAAAAAAAATAAAAAATATAAAAAAAAAAATTTATCTGAGCAACTGAAATATGTATTTGAATGTATTCTTCCTTTAGTCTCAGGAGGAAAGAAGTATCTTCTTCCAAACAACCTCATAATGAAAAGCTTAAAGCTTTACTGCTCGTTTGAGCATCAGCACAGATTAAGGTTGTAAATGTCACATTTTCAGCTGCCCGCATGGCCTGATATACTTCCTGAGATCTCCAAGAATTCTTAGCAACTTCAAATTATTTATCATGTTCACGATTATACCACTGAGTCACCAGATTTCTTTTATAACACTATTATGGAACTAAACAATAGGCTAGTGAAATAACTTCATTAGTTTATATATAATTATGTAAAGGCAGAAATGAACAGTAAGTTCTAAACAAACTACCAAACAGATTTTGTAATATCAGTTATCAAAAAATCAGGAAGTCAAAGATAAAATATTTTTACTGGGCTGACAGGCTTAAAGGTTTGAACGGGAGAAAAATCCCAAGCCTAATAAAAATCTAAGGTATTCATGTCTAAAAGCTCAAGCTGACTGTGGGTCTGATTTGCTTCTCATCAGTGTGGTGTCGCTGATGGGAGCATTGGCATGGAAACAGCCTAATGAACAGCCTGCTGCACAATCCATCTTGGATCTTACCAGACAAACAGTAAGTTGTGGAACACAGGACCCTTTTTTGGCTGAGACTTTGGGTCCTTTCAGGAAGGTGTCCAGGGCCAGCTTCTTGACCTGACATCACTGTGTGACACATTGTCACAAAGTATAATGTGATATATCGTAGAGGTCCTGGCCTGGATACATAGGGCAATGACTATATCTATCTCATCCACATAACAAGAAATGTATGTCTGGACGTCTATTAAGAAAGCGCGTAAGTCTGATCATTTTCCTCGATCATGCTTTGAGTCTGCCCAAATACTACACCAGATCACAGGTTGCTGGACAAGTATGGGCATGAGTGGCCTCAGATCTGTGGTCAAAACACAATCTAAATGCAGTCAAAGAGGACAGGAAAAAAAAGTGTGTGGTCTAAATAGAATTATTTTAACCAAACATATTGTACCTGTTGAATCTAAAATTAGTCCCTGCTTTAGCCCATGAACAGCAACAGGTCTTAAGAAAAATTTGCTTGAAAGAATATGAATAGTTTTAGCACATCATTGGTAGAAATATACTTTGTCTACTGGTGTCATGAAACTAACCTATGCACCTCAAAACGATGGTATGCCCTAATTTTAGTATTATTTCATCCTGATGTTTACGGTGTATGAATACTATCCCTAAGCATACATGTAATGAAGTACTTACTATATACAGTAATATTTGTATGGATTCTTCTAGACACAGTCCACTGACAAAGCAAAAGAAACCATCATCACTGTTGTTATAAACAGTTATTGTGTAGCAGGAATGGAATTTAAGTTACAGYTCAGAAATGTTCTTTCAGCAAATTGTTTATTCATTAAAAATATGTACTTTCAGTCAACCCTAAAAATTTTAATTAGAGTACTCAATAGATACCACACCCTGTTCTAATGTATATTTAAAACAGTGATTATGTTACTCTTTCAGGAAGTGGCATATGAGGATTTCAGATATGTCCTTTGTGCGAAGAAAGAAACTGAAGTCTTTCATAAACTTACTGAACACCCTATCATTTAGGTAAAAGAACAAAATTGTATTAGTGACATGACTGGAACTTAAGAGTCCTGCCTTTTTATTTCCTTTACTTTCTAAGCATGTCTATCACTGAAATTCTGAAAAAAAAGTCTTAGCTTTAAGAAAGAAAGCAACAATCTAAATTCGTTATTTTTTAGTTTGAACGTTTCCTCAGTTTTTCAGTTGTTACATAACTGAAAATTATATCATTAACTTAGCCCTATCAAAATACATATACAGGTATTCACTAAGAGATGTTATCTCAGAATTTTTGTCATAAATCTCAACTGTGAAATACATAGTCTTAGGAATTCCTATATGCCTACGGCAGAAGACAACATCCATTTTAGCAAAGTTAGCTATAAACAATGGCATATATTGTTTTCTTTTTCTTAATGAAGATGGGTGGAACAAAACCTGGTCATGCTGCCATCGCTAAGAGTTTTGTCATAGATTACAATGGAACAAGGATTTCAATATAGATCCTTCAATATGCTTAGCTATGGTATTAAAATATCTCTCTCTTCAAGGACAGAACAATTAACTTTTTGTCTTTTGCACAAAAACACTGCATTCCTTCAGAGAATTCCTCTGGATATCTATTGAATCACTCTGTTAAGATATCTGGGAACCTAGAACAAAGAATGAAGGACTTTCAGACGCAGCCTATGGAATTTCCTTTTTTGGGAAAGTAACCTGAGTTGCAGATTGTTCTTCAGCATTTTAAAGTGTTTAATATGGGTTAATAGTTTTGTGTTTTAGTAATAACAATATGATTTTAMTATGGTTTGAAAAGGTTAACATCAAAGTCAAGGTTGCCTGTAGCATCTTGCATATTACTTATTAAAAAAGTCATACTTGATTGAAAAAAAAATTTTAATGTATTCACATACAGGTAAGATTTAAATAACTGTTGTCCTTATAATGAATGACAACTGATGATGACTTACAGAAAGAAATATCAAGGCAACTATTGTTGTAGCTGTTCATCAGCTTTGTCAAGTTAGCAAGCTAACCTCAACCTCAGTTTTGCCAACTGTGTTTTCTGTAGCTCATCTTCTATTGTATGCAATGATTTAGGTACAATGCTATTCTTCTGTACTCAAAACTACTACTAGTAACTATTGCTTGAGGACCCATCTGAAATCTTTCTTGCGGACACCACTATTGGCAAGTTGTACATTTTTCTTCTTCAGATTGCATCTGTGTAGTCCCACAAGCCTGAATAATTAAACAGACTACAGAACTCAGAAAAGACAGAAAGTAAACATCAACTCTGTAGGCAAAATCAAGAATGAGAATTGAGTAACAGAAATCTAGGTAGCATACTGTTAGTATCACTGCGTATTTCTGCCATTAAGATGTTTCTGAAGGTGATCAAAGAAGAAGCACAAGCATTCAGTAAGAATCGCTCTTCCCTTAATATATTAGGTAAGCTGCTAATATGATTGAATTTATAATCTATATTCATATACAAAATCTGTGATTCATCTCAGTTAATTTAAAGGGATCAATTCATAACATTTTAATGTGGACATCCTAATAGTACAGGATGGGTGAACTGCATCATCTAAAGACACCCCAATTTTCTAATTTAGGTGAGATGAATCCCAGCTAAAGTGTCAATTTTCTACTACATCAGTCTACAATAAAAATGGATTGTAAGGTAATAGATATGGAGCCAAGATTCAGCTGGTCAGTTTAGAAATATTGCAGGAGAGGCTGAAGAGTCATGTCCTAATCTGAGAAAAACTCAGTCTCTTTGGTAAAAAAGATTCAAATGAGGATGCACTGCACTTTGTCTCTGTAGACCATGTATCAGCCATCCAAGTCTGCAGTCTGCTTTCTTCTGAGCTAACTGCAATCACAAAGGCTGTCTTGGAAAACAAAAAGTAGTCTGTTTGAGGCCACATGTGACAATCCATTAACTTTATCATCACTAAAATGAGATTCTATTTTTGGACAGGTTTTTTGACTGTTGACAAAGGGTAAGCAGAATCACTGAGATATCTTGTGACATTATAGAAGTTGAAAGTTTTAAACCTGTCCGAAAGCAGGAGATATGTTGAGAAGGCAGACAGATAAAGTTTTGATCAATGGTATAAGAAGATGGGAAACTTCTAATACAACTAATGAGATCACTGAGGTAAAATATGGAAAAAAGTTATAATTTACCCTCAAATAAGACATTTTCCACACTTCTGAGATTTTAAACATTTCACATTTTACAATTCTGCAAACTCTTAACATAGAAGGTAGATAATTGCTGGGAGTGCATCAAAATAAATCTCAAAAAAGCAAGATAATCTAGGAGTTAATTTCCAAAACTGCAAAAACATAGAATGACTCACAATTCTGTTGTAAAACAAGACTAAAGGCAAAATCCAAAGGTCAAATGATAACATGCTATCAATATACACTGTAACAGAGATGCCGCTGTAACTGCCAAATCCATACTGTATACTTTAGGTGTTTCAGGAAGTCCCCAGAAGTTAGATTTTATAATAGTAGTGGTTGAACTCCAGAAATAAACTAGGATATCCTTGATAAGTTAGACAAATATTGAAATGAAAAAAAAAATTCCTTAGGTTAGACATCCCAGAAAGAGTAATGGTACCAGAAAAATAACTAAGGAGACGGATTTTAATTTTTGAACTTTTTTGTAGAGATATGACGGGATAAAGTTCATAATTTTGGCTTAAGGAAAAAATGCAGAAGTATCAGGCACTTAACTTGTGCCAATACTCTCTGTTTTCACTGTGACTAGAAATGGTTTATGTAAAGAGACTAAATCATCTTAATACACAGTACATAGAAATGTCACATGTAAAACACATGAAACAGTGAAAGAAGGAATGAGAAGGGAAGAGCTTAACTAAAATGTAGAATATGTCCATGCCCTCAGGCAACACTGTATATTTGAGATGTGCAATGGTGCAGGCCGAATGTGTTGCACAATGTCTTAGCTACCTTAGTGTCTTAGCCTTAATAACACTGAAGACCTGCATCTGCTTTTTTATTTACAATTCTGTAATATGTAAGCTATTGTGACAGTTTTTCCTGAGCCTCTGTGACAGTACTTTTTCCTTGTTTTTCTCGTGCTGTTGTCTCAAGGCCTTGCCCCTCCAAACCTCGATAGTGTTGTTGTGGTGGGTTCTCATGGGAAGCCATTACCATCACTATGAGAATCACTCCTTCCTTCTCCCTCCTTTCTTTTTGTTTTGTAGATTTTAGTTTAATTAGAGAAAACCAAAATAGATAATAGTCATTTGAATACACAATAAATATTACCCAATAATATATTTGCACAGAAGTTTAACAATCAATGTGCAAAACGTGACACAATTATAATACTTCTATCAGTGCTATAAATGAGAACGACCAATGATGAGTTTTAGCAAGTCCCAAAGAAAAGCACAGAGTACTAGGGAAAAAGCATGGCAAAAAAATCATTATCATCCTAATCACGTTCATCATCACCACCTGTTGCAGTGCAGACTACCAGAAAAGTAGTACCAGCCACACTGGTATAGGACCTGCTCACTGCTCTTCCTGGCTGGCCGCTGGGGAGAGTTTTCTCCTTTCCCTCCTTGCTCCTTTCATGATTAAGTCAATCTATGCCATCATCAACAGACACAATTTACAAAACTCTTGTGCATGCAAGCCTGTCTCAACATCCTTAGTGCAATAAATGCATCATTTAATAAACTTTAAGCTAACATCTACCCAACTTTTCACTCTATTTTGTGTTGAAACACTAAAGTATCTGAAAAATAACAGGTGAAAAGAAACATGTAGACAGGGAGTTTCTCCTTCTGTACATGAGAAATGTTGGAGGAGGACTCCTGCTCTTCTACTTGTGTTATTTTCACTGACTGAACAGTAAACAGCCTCTCAATTTTTTGCAGATTTAATCAAGACGTATTATTCACCTTATGTTAAAACACTGTTTAGAGCAGAATCTCATACCGAGATTAAGCATCCAAATATACTTTGTTTTGATTCACAAGACATGGCTCCAGTCCAAATTTGATAGCCTAATACTGATGACCTAGTACTTTCTAAGAATGTTCACAGTGAAATACACTTTCCTGTTTAAAGCGCTTGTTACAGGAAACACAACAAGGACTTCTAGTCATGGAGATCTGAGGAACAGGGAAATAAATATGAATCATGTATCTGCTGTAACAGCTGATTCACATGACCAGCCAACTAAATGATAGCAATTTCAGATTCCAAGTTAGGCCTTTTATCTCTACAAGCACTGAAATAAAGTTGTTGAAGTTGCTGTTCCCTTTTATTTGATTTCTCATAAATTAAAGACACAATAATTTCTTCCTGAAATAGGCTACTGTTTTCCCTCAGTAGAATACAACAGCAGCCCCTGCTTCACAGCTATCTAACTCAGAGAAGGAATGGGATGCTAATCAACACTAAAGAGGACAGATTACACAAACTTTGACAATAAAGAATGATGTTGAAAGTACACCAGTCATTCTGAGACAGATAAAGAGTGCAGGCTTCCTATCTTGCCTTCAACTCCAAAATGGTAAGGAACGTTTCACTCATTTCTATATTCTGAATAGAAAGACAAAATAAAACCTGAAGAAATTAATACTAAAATAGGCTGTTGACTCCATGAACAACAAAAAGAACTTCTCGTAACTGCATCTTGTCTTGATTCAGGCACTGTTACAGCCCTAATACCTGTACTGTCAGTCTGTATCTACATCAGTAAATTCTGACCTTGAGACTACTGACATTGTCTAGCACTGTCCACATTTATAACCTTAAAACAAGGTTGTCTCATTCAAATTGCTTATTGGGAACGGTCCCTGGCTCCTGTTTGTTCCTGGACTGCACCTTAGCTTGTTTGGTAGAGCGCTGTATGACCCAAAAGCAACGGTCATACCATGCCAAGGTCTGTTTAACAGAATGATCTAAATGCTTAAGTTCCAGTATTTGGGCCCAGAACTCTGGACTATATAATTTTCTATAATAAACCTCACCTCAGACTTCACTCATAGTAAGTAACACCAGGAGTAGAAAAAAACCTTTCAGGAGAATTCAGAATGGATAAATATGTATTCAAAAACATGCATCAACAACTCAGAATTGAAATCCTAACAGCCAGTTCTTTCAAGCCTGAAATGCAATAAGGATGATAGTGAATGTCCTTCAGAATCTAATGGAAAGATGAAATAGCACACCGTCACAAGTTAGGGACTGTCTCCTTGGGATTTTTTCCTATTATTTTTATTTGCTGTGTCTATATCAGTCATGGAATTGGAACAATGTCAGCACAATTTAAACTGAGTGATAACATTGAAACATAACAAGACTATTATTGACACTACCACAAGTGCTACAAATAAACAAGAAGCATAAGGATATAGCACGGGTATGTGAAAATGAAATTAGCTGCAGAATGAAAGAAGAGAGAAAGATAAGGATCCAAAATCTGTTGTCATCAGGTCATACCAATGGTCTCAATTACATTTTCAGATCAGTAAGATAAATGAGCATCCTATACCAATAATTGTAATACGTCACTCAAGAATTTATTCATTTCAGATTATTCATTTATTCATTTCCTATGCCTAACGGTATATGAAGTAAGAGTTTCAGATACGCTTGTGCCTAGTAATTCTGATAGAATTATTATCAAATYATTTTTGATATAGGTACCTATAGGAAAGCATTAAAAATAATATTAACTGGTTTTTTGTCCTCATCCTTAAGGTGAACTAATTAACATAGGAATTAACCATACATGATATGATATTTTAACAAGCAAGATCTCTTTTTAAGCTGCAGGTCTATGTAACCTATTAAAATGGAAAATGTCGATACCTGCATACTAAATGATAACAGGTGTTTTGTACTAGAATGAAATCAACCCAAGTATGTATCAGACTGAAGCTCATGGTCAAGAAAAATTAAAGATGTTTTTGTTGCCAAGGTTCTCATCTGTTTGAAGCAGAAGCAGCGCAAATAAGGCTAGGATACCTTAAGTCCCCCTTTTTTTTGGTAAATTAAGGCTCTTCTTAATTTCCACAACCATATACAATATATCTGTTCTATTGTTTGTGTTACATACTAATTTTGACCTAGGTCTGTGAAGATTTTCCATGAGGCATGAAAACAATTTTAGTTTTGTAACTACCCCAATAAAGGTGGAGAACACTAACCACAATTTTCAAATAAGATACCTAATATGAAGAATTACATTCCGTAGCATATAACGTTTTATATTTTTCAAAGATGATAAAAATCTGTACATTGTATTGACTTTCAAGGAAAAAAAAATAAAACATTTTAACTTTCATTTTTACTTCAGATCTTTTTTAGTTATTTTGCACGTGTTCAAAAATCTCTCTCTACATTATTCATTAATCAACAATAGAGATCATATCAAAACCTTAAATTTGTGAAAGGACCAAATATCTACTTGAAATAGATTCACTGGGATATAATGAAAGAAGTAACTCCATGAGTTTAAAACACTTAATTTAGTTCATACCTTGATAAACAGCTTTGAATCCTGGAGAGCCAATGCTGTCATCAGACTGTAAGTGAAGCCACATCTGGTTGCTCATGCTCACAATAAGATCAGGAACACTAGATCCAGTGAGTCTGCATATACAACAAATTGCAAAGTCATTTTTAGAGGCATAAATGACCAAAAAAAAAAGTCTTTTACAGAATTTAATTTAGGTCTGCTTACAATATATTAGCCTAGTGATTTGATCAGTTGGTTTCTGATAGAATTAATTATTCTATACGGATTAGACCAACATACAGTTTTAGAAAAAAACATAGTGAATGATTACATTCAAACTACGAATGATCAAACACTTTTAATAAAGCTGTTCCTACCTAACACTTTCATTAACTAACWAGCTATTTGAGACAGAAAGGACTGTACGAGCAAAAATGTTTTCACTTGTTCAAATTATTATTGATTTTTTGCCATGCTTTTTTAAAAGTGAAGGAAGTTGGTTTACCTCCTTTACAGTGCATGTGTCCATACGAACTTACTAGAACCTCATCTGCCTCATTCTAATAACTTGCAATGGTCTCTTAAATTTAAGAAAAAAATGATTTCTCATACAACAATGCATGGTAATGACGTACAGGTATGTGCATTTCAATGCTGCATTTCAATGCAACGCATACCAGAAAAGCTGGTGAATAATACTACAAAACTTTAGTGCTTCTCAGGGATCTCTATTACATATCTAGAATCATGATATGTTAATGCAATGAGAAGAGTCTCAAAAAACTACTGGGAAAGAAAAATCTTCATAGATTTTCTTCATAGAAAAATGCCTACCACAAAATAATTTTGTTGACATCTAAAATATTCCTCCTTGTACTGAAGTTGAAGACTTCAATTCTGAAACAGCATCTCTGTGCTTGGTGCAAGAACATCATTACGAACTTAGTTTCAGATTTCCCACACCCTTTCTAGGAACATTCCATGCTTCAGCTTGACAAACAATATAAATCGGCTTTTTTCTCCTTCTGATCTGAATCCACATTCACCAACTTTCAAAAGTTGAGAAAATCTATCTGTACAGCAGAGGAAATAATCTAAATCATGTACATTTCAGCAGACATACATGGGTATATTTAAAAATATTTGATCTTGCCAGATCATTTATTTATACCTATTATTTACATTTACTTATTCTATTAGAATCCTCTCTGTGAAGTAAAGGCTAAGAAGCAGAGCTAGCACAGCACTTTTCCTGTGGTCTAGAGTATGTCTCTGATCCTTAGGATTCTATGATTATTCATAATATAGTTCATTATTTTATGGATTAAACAGTAAACATTTTCTAGAAAAGTAGAGCAGGGATACTGTGTAGTAAATATAATTAATTCTTAAGTAAAGGTTGTATAAATTTTGTTATGAACAAATGCATTTTTTCTATTCCCATAGCCCACCACCTTTGTCTGGTATAGAAAAACTGAATAATATATGCCCCTTCTCACTCAGTCACCTCCATTATATGAAGTTGAATTGTAGAATACACATATACAACTTCTATTAAAGCCAGAAAAGAACAAGGACCAAGTAAGAAATTCCTATCCTGTATTCTGTAATTGTTTTAATTCAGTAATAAAGCATGAGCTAAAAAATGAGAACAGAATGACATGGAAGCCATTCCCTTTAATCCATTTGTGATCATCATTTCTGAAATTCACAAATTTACAAAACCTATTTAAATTCTCATTCTAAATCTTTTGTAAAACAGATTAATATAAAATTATTTTAGTTTAGTTACTGCTCTCTGGTCTACTTATGTGACCACCCTGAATGAAATTTATTCAGATATTCAAACAAGATGACTGCAATACATGTTCTCTGAACATCTGAAAAGGAAATAAAGAACTTCACTATAGAAATTTGTTCTACTTGCTCTCATTTTGTTTATATAGCTAAAGATACTGCTTTGTATTTTAATAACTGGAATGCAACATTTCGCTAGTTTGAGATTTTTATGAGGTCAAATGAATAATCCTGATTTGTGGTCAGGTGATATTCTAGGTCCTACACTGAAGTTACTCTTGTCCATTGCTGATTATGTGTCAAATGATGTGTGAGACCTATTCAAGAATCTGAATTTACAGACAGCATTGTCATTCAGTATTCTGAAAGTAAGATATATCCTTATGTGACTGTAAGTCATAAGTATTTGATAGGCATTTTATTCCAAAATGTAATGTAATTAAAAAAACCCAACAACACTCTCATGGTAGCGGCATGTGCAGTATCATCTCCTAAAGTTTTCAGGATCTATCAGTATAATAACTGAACTTAAAGTTCTATATAAGGTATTCATACAAGAATTGTAATGATATTTTGTGTCTTAAACAATGCATTCTCTTTGCTCAGTTCTTTTACACTGTTGATCACTACAGAGATATTCAACCACATACCCTAGGCATTTAGTCTTCACAGAGCTTATTTTCCTACATTGCTCCTACTCAGTTTAGACTATTTCAGTGAGAAACGCAGAGCGTTTAAATTAACCTGTGCTCTGAAACATCCTCTGAAGGAATATATGCCTCTCCAGAGGGTTGTCTAAAAACAAGAAAATAAGATTAGTTGACTAATTTACTCAGCAAAGTTGTATGCAAAAAGTCAACTCATGTCAATAGGGTTCTAGTTAGGCAGAAAAAAACAAGAAACAGAGACAAAAGTCTTTCTCCTTCAACACCACTGATTTTTTACTCAAAGCAAAACAAATTAGGTGTTTTCCTCTTCTGTTGTTTCAATATATTTAGKTTTTTTGATATATTCATGTTCAAAATTTCAAATTTTGCATATCAATGAAACAAATGTTTTTTGGAACTGAAAAGGACAGCAAGTAAACACCACATTTTTTTTTCTCTCTCTGAGTAGCTGGCTACAGAATAGCTAGGTTTAGGTGCAGGAAAGAATTTTGTGTCCTGTGTAAACTTCTGATTAATCATTAAGTCTATGCACTAAGCATTCTTCGTATGCAGGATATTCCTTCTGGACAATTTCTGTGACACTGATGTACAGAGGTTTGAGTTGCAGTTCATCATGGCTAAGAAAATAACACTCAGACCACTGAACCAATACTAAGCATTTTGCCTAATAAAAGTATAGTCCAATAATAGAGAAGCACTTTTAGACTGAATGTACCCAGAAATCAAGATTTGGAGAAGTATGAGTCATATTTCTGGCTTTTGTTGTATCGAGAAATAGTTTGTAGTCTTGAATCCTTAAGATCACGCCTTAATTTTGATGAGCTACTTTTTCTTATAGAACAATTATTGGTAGTGTGACCGAGCTTATAGATATGGAAACCAAAAAAAAATTCATATGAACAGCTGCACTGAACTCCAGATAGAGCTCTGCACACTGGAAGACTTTGGGATGGAACCTTCAAGCACTGCGGTAGCCATACTTGATGTAGGGAAATAATAATCACTTTGCCCATTTTGTTAATGTAGACTCCATTTTATCCAAATGAGGCACATACTGCATTCTCTTTCTTCCTTCTGACTATCATACCATCACAAAGAGATGTAAATTCAGTCAGACCTTTGTCTATGATAAACAAATAGGTGTGAGATAAGTAAAACAAATACTGTGATGAACTGACACAAGATGCCACAGATGCAGAATTTCTCAACAAAGAAACTATAAAATAGCTTTTAGTAAAGAAGCAGAAGGAAGGTGGGAACTGAAGACTGAAGAACCATGAGCTAAATTATAGGAACTCCCTCTGCCTTTCACTTTAAAGCCCATCCAGCAAGGTTATGTACAAGAAGCTATACATCCCATATGTAAATTATATTGCTTTGTTACTCTTTTATTGAAATCTGGCAAAAACTTAATGTATCCCATCTGAGTGAAATGGGCTCAGGTATTACTACTGCTAGCCTACCCAAAACTGCTGTTGTAATAGCCATGTATGCTCATACATGGTCTAGAAGATTTTTGGTTACTATCTGGTAGCAAGTGGTTGACAGTATTATGGCTTTATTTCCGCAGAAAAGTAAGAGGAAAAATATTAAATCTATTGCAGCTTAGCATAAGCAAATGGACACAGGTTATCTTGGATAAGTAAGGAAATTGATAATACACAGTGATATGTAGCTACATTGTAAAGTTTGACCTGTGTTAATTGTAAGAATGAAAATACAAGTACAACAGCTGGTTAGTCTGGAATATTTGAGTTGCTTTCCAAACTGATTAGGAACTGTACAGGTTCAAAAAGAAAGATGCTAGTCTAAAGTCAGAATAATTAATATAAACTGGCTGGTATTATAATAACTTGATAAAATTGTGACATTCATTTAAATGAGTACTGTAAGTCTCTAAAAGGAAAATGCCTCACCAGATACTGAGGTATATAAATAAAAGTGATTTAGAAGAGGCCTACAAAAGCAGACATGTAAAGTAAGAAAAGATGAATAATAATTCAGAAGATACTGGACATCATCTTCTGAAACCACAGCAATAACATTAACTTCTGACTTGTCTTACCAGGTAAAAGAGTTAACCTAAATACCAGGCCATAACTGTTTAGATTCCATGCTCTGTATTCTTTACTTTTTATTCTTTTTTATATAAACAAATATTTGAATTTTTTAGCAATGAAGGAAAATTCAYTTATGCCTGCTGATAACAGTGATGATCTAAAGGAAGTCAACTGTGGTTCTCCAGCCTCTCAAGGGCTGTTCAGATGTGTAAATGCCTAACCAATTAACTAGTGTTTAATCAGTCCTGTTTGTACAGAGTAACTTGATTACAGTATGAGATCCACATTGATAATTTCTCAATGCAGGTAAAATGAACTCTAAAATTCTAAGCTTTTATGAGTAGTATGGGATATTTTTACTGTATATAAATGTCTGTGCAGCATGCAAATAAAATAACAGAATAAACTGTCATCACATCACAAAGCCACTGAATTTCATCATAAAAATAATCCAACAGAAGTTTTTGGGTTTTTTTAAATATATATTTTCTCAGTGAAATAATAACTACACATTCAGATTATCCACCCATCTGATTCTTAGTTGTGTCTCTAATATAATTTGAATTGACTAATATTAACCATATTTGGCACAGGAAGGAGATAATAAAGGTATCTAAATTCCTACATGCTTGTTGAAAATCAGCAATTTGATGTATGAAAAAGACTCAAGAAAGTCAGCCTTCATCTTAATGCTGTATCCCTTCAGAATGCCAATGGCCTATTCAGTCATGTAGATGTGTAYCAGTCAAAATATATGCCATTGCTTGCTCAGGTTCACATCTTGGGGACAGAGCTAAGACTGTTCAGGAGAGGGATGGGAAATACAGATTACAAGTAAAGAAGTAATCTGTAAGAAATAAGGATTCACCAGTTCCTCTGTTCACACAATAACTTGCTTCTAATTTCCAGGAGAAATTTCATCCTGCAGAGGACCCAAGGGTTCAGATAGCTAGCATCCAGACTGTCCAGTCCATTCTGGTTCAGTTTATGACACTGGTTCTGGGAGATCCCACTGAGAAAAGATGCTTTTGCCTGATAAGTCTGTTAACTAGGAAATCACTAATTTCAAGTGCTATAATTGCATGGTACAACTTGCGGTTCTCAACAGGATGCCATCCAAACCCTGTCTGAAATTCCAAGTGAATGTAGAGATCTAAGGAACAGGAGACAGAAGGGGAGATGTAAACTATAAATCAGTTCTGGGGCCCATAGCAGAAGAAAAGCACATTCCAGCGAGCCTGAATCTGAATATCTCAGGTAGTGAACACTCACTCAGCATTTTTTATTCTGGAAAACATAAAAAAAAATATATATATATATTGTGAATACCTCATTTGCACAAGACAAAATATTTTTGAATAATCTATGATTAACTACAAAGGATCTGCTGAGGTATCTACCGGAGTTCTGGTGACTGGCAGACATACTGAAACAATGAGAAATACCTCTTTGCATCAGGTACAGAAAATTGTTCCTGTTTATCAGTTCATGCATAAATGCAGCACTAACCATTAGCATCTATATCCCAGGACCCTGAAAATGAGGTAAGAAAGCCCTCCATGGTAGTCAGATCATTCTGGGATCAAAAGTATTTATTTGTGATGCAGTCTTGTTTGTGGATCYTGTCTTCTGTTTATGGAGCCAAATGATGAGTTGATGAGCACATCTCAATTGAACCAGAAGGTATCACAAGTGATATGTAGTGTTTAACATCTACGCTTTCTGGACATGCTCACTAATGTTTATGTTCACCAACTCCCTGGCTAGCTCTAATAATGTCTTGTCTGGCATAGGTGAGGTAGGTAGGTTCTTCCTAACTTCAACTTCTGAGTCATGGTCAGAGTATATTTGTATCAATATTTATGTCCAAGGAAATAGATGAAGAATTGTACAGAGTGAGTCCATGACTGATGGCTGACACATTTCCCCTAAATCAATCACCAGAGTCATAGTCTTAGGGATGACAGACAGACATAGTGACAGTACAAAGATAACATTGCTTGGAAGTAAAATGTCTGAAACTGAAACCTGTGATGTGTATGAATGCCAATGTAAATGTGAATATTCTGGAGGTCAAGACCATCAAACTAATAAGTAACAACTAAGATTATGTAGAAAGTGAAGCAATGAATGAACTCACTGAACAAGCACCTCAAGACAAAGAAGATTATGGATGAAACACTAAAACCCTTTCATCTTCCTACTCAAAGTCTGGAAGGTAACTGAAGTCCCTCTCTTCTGGATACTGACAGAATCTCACCATTTTTGTGAACTGCATTAAGAAATTCACTTTTTGTTCCAAACTTTTGATATGGGTAAGGGTTTTGTAGAGTAAGAGAAAATGCARTAAAATACTGTATACAGACTAAAACTTTAATGGAATATACTTTCCTCCTTACTTATTTTCACATAATCTGCAAATGCAAGCCTTCAGAAAAAAAAAAAGAAAAGAAAAAAGGTGGGGAAGAACAGTAAAGCAGAAAAGCAGAAAATAAAAAATAGCAGAAAAAAAGAATGATTTGGTTTTTTATTCAGGGTTTCCCAATTCCTCTGTATATAGAGCCATTTCCTTCAGCTAGGAGGATGACAAAATAGGGAAGGTCTGATCTTATGGGAACACAAGTCTGTCTGACAAGTGTGTTGCAGACTAAGTTTGTCCAAACCTGTAACTGTTTGACGACACGATTGTTTAGAAAGGTGAGGAATGGAGACTTGGAGACCAGCCCTTCAGACATGTTGGCTGGCACTAAAATCATTTCAATGCGGGGACGGGCAATCCTAGGTCACCTCTATATGAAAGAGGGTAACAATGTTGAGGCAACTGGTAGAACTGATGAAGCAGTGATAGCCAAGCTTCTCAGGACTGTGCACAGAAACAGAGGGCATGGGAGTTAGAAAAGATAACTGAGAGGAAGAAACTTTTTGCACTGGTTTCCTCTGACCTTAGTTATCAAGAAGAATCCAGAGCCATACTTCAAAGAAGAATGAGCCATGGGAATGCTTTTAAGCATGTTGTTCAGGACCAGAAATATTTGTTCTTATTCAGTTTAGAATATGTAAGCAGCACAGGATGATCTTAATAAATGCTCAAATTCAAAAAGTTTATGGCAGATGCATGGCATCAAAATAGGAATATATGTAAGTAGCATGGACATAAAAAGAATATAATACATTACTATAAAAAAATTTAGAAAGCATGTGATTGCAGACACATGCATTGAATTCTTAATATATTTTATTGCTGTTATAAACACATAAACAACCAAAAACCTCCAACAGCTTCTCTTAGTTATGATGGGTTGAGAATGAGATGCCTCTCTGATCCATGAAAGAGACTAAGGTTTAGATTTTAGGGCTGAGATCTAATTGTCAGGGGCCTAAAAATCCATTAAAATTTTTTTTTTATCCACAACTACATTCTCAATGTTTTTTTTTTCCCCTCAAGGCTTCATTAAAAAAAAAAATTCCAGCACACAGTTTTCATCTACACATATGTATTCAAGCACCTCTGCTACAATATCTGGTTTCATCTTTACAGATCATCCTTTATGATAAACTTAGTATCACCTGAGCACCTATTTCCTACAAATGTTAGCTACCTATTAAGTTGTAGTTTTAAAAGCATGCCTTCTTCCAATTAAGAATATTCCATACAGACACATAGATACATAGATATGATATTCCATATATATCTGTGAAAAAGCTTTGAGCCTTTTCTGCAATCTTTTATTTTCCCTTTTCCTGTTCTCTTACTGTGCAGAATATTTTAAGTAATTAAATGTGTGGTTTGGAGGCATTAGAACAATAAATTAAGCTGCATGAAGCACAGCATTCAGAAGTCAATAGTTTCACATTTATGGCATTAAACTCTATAAAGCAGAAAGTCCCTTTAAAATTCAGTCATAAACATCTTGAGTTCTCAATATGGGAAAATATTTTCCTTTTTTGAAGTAAATGCCTTTCCATTGTTTGTCCAGGTTTTCTTTTCCTTTTAGAGGAACAGTTTTATGGTATTGTTCTATTCTTCACAGTTGACAAATCACTATGCTCTGTGTGTGCTTAATTGCACCCATATGGCAAGGTAAAGCTCTGCAACTTTTTACTGCTGAAGCTGAGATAGGCAATAAGTGTCAGTAAAATTCCCCAATTTTACTTGGCTTTATATTTTTCTTTTAATACTAACAATGTCAACTGCTTAGCTAATCAGTGGAGAAAGACTCCAATACGGTATTATAAAACCCTTCTTTCTCCTAAATTTTACCACTTCTAAAAATCCTTACTTTTCTTTCTTCTGAATTTAAGTAATATGAAATAAAATAAGTTATTAGGAAGCCAGACTCAATAGTGTTTAAGATGTATAAAAAGAAAACCTAACTTTTAGCCATTATGGAAAGGTAGGTTGCTCTCTAAACACCCATTAAGTTTCCAAAGTGTGTGTGAAAAGAAAAGGATCAATGTTTATTAAACAGCATCTCTCTGTCACAGATCATTGCATTGCGGACCAAGACAGCTGACCTAAGTAGCAGGGTTTGAATGACTAATTTGTGATTTCTTCTTCTCTGTATCATGGAAAAAATAAAATTGCTTGATGTTCTATTTAAGAACATTTAACAGCAGATTGATGAATTCAGGGACTCAATTCAAAAAAGGAAATTAAGTTTTAATACATTATTGTTGCAAGAAATATTTAAATAAAAGCATTTAAAAGTAAAGCAAGTCTTCTAATGCAAAGTGTTAGTTTAGTTAACAAGAACTTAGGAGCACAGAAAGAGGCATTGCAGGAAGTGTCCTGACTGATGACCCTGACCTCATACATAGTTATTGCTATTGGATAATTTTGCAGGCGTAGTTGTTAGCTTCTAGCCAGCCTCTCTTAAACATGAAAAATAACTACAATCAGAACTTTACAGCCTAAACCCATTAGATTAATTTTCAGTTAAGTTCTGTTGCTCTGTTTCCAGAGTTAACCATCTCAGCATACATACACCATAAAATAATACAGCTATTTTTTTTTTTAATCAAGTAATGCTTCCAAATGAAGCAATTGTTAAAAAAATAAAGAATATTGACAAGTATTTCTGCCTTTAATTAACTGAGCTGTTGATGGCAAAATTTTCTACAAATGCAAGCCTAGTAAAGTTTACCATAGGCCCTAAAATTAGGGAATTTTAAGAAACTGAAACATGCAAAACATTAAGCCCCCTATGCACAGATGTTGCTGTCAGTTCTAATTATGACTAGGAATATGAACTGTGAATAAAGTAATTGTTTTTTCATATTTTCATTTCTGACCAACATAAATTTCAATTCTTATTAAAAACCAATGACATGTACTTTTTTTACTCTATTCGCAGTGCCAGATAAACTGTCATAGAAATAAATTAAATTGATTTGAAGTGATTTGCTCTTCATCAATGTATAGTGCTTGTTATTCCATCTCAGTGCTATTTTACATGTACTTACAATTTTTTTTTAATTACTTTTCCATTTTCTTCCAGAAGTTAAATTTGAGCTGGATACTCTATATTCTGACCTTCCTCTTTCCCCCTTTTTAAAGATGGGTATCCCTCTCCACCCTCATCTAGCTGTACTTACTAGTGCAGCTATGAGGTCTTACAGATTGTTACTAATGTTTGAGAATTTGCACATTATACAGCTTGTGAGGTGACTGTTCATTTATATATTGTAATCCTTGTCAACTCCACAAATCCTCTTCCATCAAATTCCTAAAGTTCCCTTGTTTACTATTCTGCTAGATCCCAATGTCCACTGGATAGCTGGTTTATAAACAGCCTGGCATAACYGAGCCCTGCTCCATTGTAAGGTATCAGTACTAAATTTAGGATAAAGCACCAGAGTCTGCTGCTACCTCAAGGGCTCTAGCTGCTTTGAGACCTGGAAAAATCTGTATGCAGCTCAGGCTTGTGTGTTCAGACATGACATCATTATATGGAAGGAAAAGGTTCAAATCACTTAAATACTTTTCTACATCAAACCTAATTTCTATTTTCTCACAGTTGATTCAAACTAATTTTTTAAATCTAAGAAGCTTTAAAGATAAATACATTAATTTCTACAGTGGTATTTTGTAGACTTTCTGCAAAAATGTTGGCATCTAAGCTGCTAAGAGAAACTTGCTCAGCATTAGAAAAGCTATATGATTTTTTTTAAAAGTTCCTGAAAAGTTATAAGTTAAGTCTAGCCAGAAAAATCTTTGCTGTAAGCTGCTTCATTCTCCTGGGAAGAATAAAATACTGCATGGTGCTGTTCAAACCTCATTAAATATAATATAAGTTATTAAAACTAACAGAAAATTTTGGTAAGAATATCACTGACATTTAGTTATGAGTCTACAAGTGGACCTAGTGTTTTAGGAAGAAAGTTGCTTTGCATCCACAAAAGCAAAGCAAATGCAGCATATCTGCAATGCAGGTTAAATATACTGTATTTCATAATGCATGATACCTCCAGGGTTTAATAATCACAAAAACAGTGTCCCAATAAAAATTCAGATTTACTAATTATTGTAAAATTCCTAGTTTCATATTTTGACCTTTCTGGATTTCCATTGTATTTAAGTTATTAATCATTTACTATCTTGATTAAATGATTTTCAGGGCAATGCTAACATGCAAAGCATTGCAATGCAAAAGGCAGATCCATCTAATTGCATACCCCCCTTTTCAGTCAAACGCACAATTTACATTACAGTACAGTGTTGGCCCTTCCATCTTTAATCCAAAGTGATAGGCTATAGGGAAATAAGAATAAAACAGGAACTACTTCAGTCAAAAATCATATTGAAGGGAGGGTCGGAACAGGTACTGTATGTCTCTGTAGTGAGAGCATTATAGTAGTGCTAGAAAYGCAAGTGCATTCCAAAGTGGATTCTGAGATGGATATCTGCCATAGAAGTCTTCAGAATATTTTTAGAGTGAAAAATAATTACTGAGAGTGATGCGATTATGGGGGCTTGCCCTCTTAGATACAAACTAAAAATAACAATTAATATGAGCTGAGACTATTAATTTTGTTTTTTCCTCTGGCAGTCACAGAAAATAAATATGGATTATGTAATCACAGGTTAATTCCCTTGAAATAAAAAAATAAAGAAAGAAGCTTAATAAATAATTACTTGATAAGTAATTTTAAAATTGCAAACTTTGATATACAGAGTGAACACCTCAACGTAACAATGGAATGAAGTATTCAGRGTACCAAATTTACTAAGGAGTTCAGAAGCTTGACTCTGAAGTGGGTTTGGAATTTCTGTAAGCCAAAATGTATCCCAATACAAACAGAAAAATTTGCATATCTTTTCTCCAATCAACAATTAACAACCAGTTAAATTAGCACTCCAAAATGATTGTAGAAGTATGTAACAGGTCTGCAAAACATAAGAAGAAAAAGTAAACATGGGTGTTATGCTTAAATACTAAGTTCTTAGAGCAGGAATTATTTCTTATTTTCTTTTTCCAGCACTTAGAATAAGGGATTCAATCTATTTAGTAGCAGCTAGTTGCTATTGCAGCACAAGAAACAAACGCAATGAGTGAATAATCCAATCATTTTCCAGTCTTAGCTTCTTAAAATCAATTAAACTAGGCATGTTCTATGTACTGTCTTTGATACCGTATTTCAGAAAGTATCCATTAATAAACATTAGGAATTTATCAACAAATAATTTAAAAGGAAATATTTCCCCCCCAGACTCATCCATCAAAAAATATTTTAATTAATTTAAAATAATTTCTGTATGTGTTAACTGTATCCATTTTTTAAGATTATGCAAAATTCATCTCAGAATTTACATGGAGTCTCCAAAAAGTGACTCAAAATATAAAATGATGATGGATGCTTTTATCAAAGGTGTTCAATACTGCCTTTGTCCAGTAAATTTCTATGCAATGTCAAATAATGTTACTGTGAAATAACACATAATGTGCTAACTTAGCCATCTACAAGCTACAACTAAAATGTCTTGTGATGAGCTCCCTTTACAATCATGTGAAGGAAAACGAGCATCTGTCAAAAGTAATTCCTCTCATCTAAAAAAGGATGGTTAAGGTAGATGAAATGAATCCAGTCTCTACAGGAGCCTATTCTCTCCATTAATCCAGAGGGCATAAAGTAACCAACTCAAGCTCAGCTATTTAGTTTGTAGATGTCCAGAGTCAGGCAAAATGTTTGCACTTACATACAGCCAGAATTCCAGCCTGAATTTTTAACATCACTCACTTGATATCTGTGTATATTTTAAAAACCTAGAAACTAGAAACTATCTTTCTTCATTAAAGGGTCCTTTAGTATGGTTAGCATTAGTTATGACTAGTGGAAGTTACTAAAAAGAAAGCCTTCAAAATAAAATATTCAGCCGTCTAAGGGTTATTGAAGCTACAAGACTCTTGCTACAGAGGCATTAATAAAAAACAAAATGCTTTGGGCAAGAAGTAGAGGGAAAGCAAAGCTTTAGGAGTCTAGGAGTCAAACTTTGGTATCTTGATTTAATTTTATAAATAACTGAGCTATAACACACATTGTCTAAGAACTGTGGGGAAGGGAGTATGTATAMAAGAGATGGGAATTTTACTACAGTTTATGTAAAGCATTTTTTAACTTTATAAATATATGTAATGCATATAACACATGTACATATTTATATTACCTCACCCACTACTATGTACACTCTATTATAAAGTCCATGAAACATGTTTAACTAACTTCAGTGAATAGTGATCCATGCACTTTCATAGAAAGATTCGTAGCATCAGTACAGGTTTCTCAGTAAAACCCTTGTTTTTTTCTTTTCTTGCTCCAAAAATGTGATCAAAGTTTTGTTGCCTAATCCAACTGTTTATATATACAAATTTTGAAAAGAATTAATAGTTGGGTTTTTTAATATACAAGTTGTAATGTCTGTTTGCTGGAAGCTAAGCCATTTTTTTATGCCTTTAATTGCTTGTTAAAAACAATTACAGTTATTCAGAAAACGTGTTGTTGTTGAAGAAACAAAAAACTTTTCTGCTTTAAAAAAATTCTAATGAGTTCTCCGCCCATGATTCACAAGCTTTTGGTCAGTAATATCAGTTAAGTTGATAATGATGCAACTGAAGACCAGGGTGGGGGGTGTAACGAACTATTTTTTGACGATACCTTAAATATAAGCTTACATTATGCAAAAAAAAAAAATTAATATTAAAGTTAAATAGGTATCTTGTTACTCAGAATAAATAACCTATGACAGCAAATTTCCAGAGAAAGCTGTTGAAGTTCTGTACTTACACATACAACACCGTTCTGGTATCACCAACTTTCCCAGCATCTCCAACCGTAAGGGTATCATAGCCTCTTTCCAGTTCAAACTCTTCAAAAGCAAGCTTTATGACCTATTAAAATGAAGTAAGTTAGTTATTTCAAAACACAGATACAGGTTACCTGATCTGCTAATTAGGAAAAAAAAAGTTTGACTAGCATAAGTCAAGTCATAAAGGATTCACGCCTACTGATTTCACTTATTCTTACTTGACTCGAGAAAGACACAGAAAATGTGAAAAAAGAAATTTCTGTATTTTCTAATACCAAGGCAGAAGCCTTTGGTGTAGTGTTTTAGAGTTATCAAATGCTAAAGACATCCGTCACCACTAACTGGTGATAACAACTGTTCTTATTACTGAAAAGTTGTTTTCTACATTACTATAATTCAGTAAAAATTATATAGGATAATAAAAATTATATAGGATAATACTGAAAGTATATGAAGTTAGTTACATTATACAATAACAAGATGGCAGGTGTGAACTATCACTTCATGAGAAGGTGGTGGAGGCTGCACAGAAATACCAAAGCAGACAATTCCTTATGTAAATTACTAAATTACAATTTCACTCAATGTCTAATCATGAACTGCCCATAAAAATTAAAAATACTTTGTTCAGAATTGTTTGAAAAATTACAATTTTCTAAAATTGTAGTTTTATGAGACAAAATAAAGTATGAAAATAGATTTAGTTTTGCTCGGAACACTTCTAAGATAAGCACTTTTCAGAGTTCGGTATTGGTGAGTAGTAGCTGCAGTATGTATACATACATATCCTGTACCTTTCTGCATTTTGATACCAAGATTTCTGCAGACAACTTGATATCAAAGTGCAAAATGCTGCAAAGACTTTCCAATAAAATTATTCATTTTATCTTTATACTAATTTTGGCAGACATTTCTGGACAAACTTTCATATAGTTTCATCCATTGCATGTAAATGTGATTAATTTTTCTTCTGTTTTGTGGTTAACAGCAATATTTGGCACATATTCTGGCCTCTTGCAACAGTTGTCTTCTGCTACTATTTTGACAAACACATGAAAAGCCAATGGTCTCCATGCACTTGAGTTTATTCCAGTGTGATGTTAATAGCAGAACGCATCTCACAAATTTTAGTTCTGCAAAGAGTAAGCATTCAGGCTAAACTAGTTGTTTAAACTTCCTTGATATTAGAAAAGTCAAGCAATTATAGGATGGAATTTATCCCATTTAGCTCATATCTGTGTTGGAATAGGAAGAATCCTGTCCTACCAACTGCAGAAGGAACCTACACCACTACGGTAGACTAGACTTACCTTGAACTTTGTTGCTCTAATCTAAAGAGAAGCCTAAAGAGAAGATTCTGTTTATAAGAAATTACCAATTGGTCTAATAGAATGTATTACCTCTTGCTACAAATTCACATCTTGGCTTTCGTACCTTGCTTTGTCATCTCTGCTACTTTTATTTTAATGTTTCAAAAAGTAGGTTAAAATTTACTCCAGGACTAAGACCCCCATAAGGGGGTTCTGTGATCTAATACAGGTCCTTTATAGCATATTTTGCCAGCCTGCCATATTGTGAGATAAAGTGTACTTCCTTRCCTAAATTATGTTTCAAAAATCATGAGAATTTCAGGCAGCATACTGTGGACTAAATAATATACATTTCTGCCTGTTCCTGATGTACCTTCTAGTATTCCTAAATTATAACACTGGTTAGTATGCAAAATTTCATTCCTGAATCAAGGCCATTGAAAACAACTACTTTTAAGGCAATCCTTAATTTATTTGGAAAAAAAAGCTGACAGAATGTTCTACTGGAAAATATGGTAATGCATTATTTTAATATGCTGTATTTGGTTAAACTCACAAACTTACATTCCAATTTAAAACAAACGTAAACCTCCATCTCTTTAGTAATAAAATAAATTACAAAAAAGTAATTGGAAATAAGCCATAATGGAAGTTTTAAAGACATAGTAAAGCATCTAGGAAATGTCACACAAAAAGTTTCTTTGAGAAATATATTGCATGTGAAGAAATGTTAGTTACTATTAAACAAAATCTTGCTATGTAATTTCACTTCTCTACTAATCATTGTTCTATGCTAATACATTTCACCTTCACACACAGGAAAGGATGTTGCAAACATTCAGATGGTTGAGAGTTAAGAGATCTAATTTAAATTCTTTAATATGATTCATAAAACCTAAATTTTATCATGTAAACATTAAGCATTTAGTCTACAGCTCCTTCTACTGCCAGTGGAGAGAAACAGGCATACAGACCACAATTCACATTACCTGTCCTAAAATGGATGAAATTACCATTTAGAGTTTCCCTTTTTCACTGACTATATGGGGAGTCTGGGTGACCTATGGCAGACTAATGCTTACATAGATAACTTTTACATAAAATGAGTTCCACCTTAGATGAAACTGATTATCCTTAGAGGGATTTTTAAGATTTGTTAGAAGTAGGGGGGTAGGGTAGTTTATTTATTTTTGAGAAAGAATGCAAGACATTTTTGTGGGGATATAGATATGAACAGAATGTGGGAAAAACTTAAGGACTGAACCAGTATCAGCAAGAACAATATACCTACCTGTAGTTAAATAATATTATGTATATACTGAAAAACAGTAAACTAGAAAACTAGGTACTTCTTCAGATTCAATGTTGCTTTGCAATTACATAAACAATAATATTAGTCTATCATCATTAAATATGCTTACTCTGAACTGATTTAAAAAGAAAAAAATAATTACAAAAAGAAATGCAAAAATTACTTCTAAACCTATTATGTTTGTTTCTGGATGACCAATTGTAACTCTTACAGAAGAATGATCCTGTTTCTTCTCTTAAATGCATGAGAGATGAAGTTCCCTTATAAGCAATTCAGAATGACTACTAATGATTAGATAAATAGACTCTGGTAAATAAAAAAAGCTTAAAAATATGAGACACCTATGGAGGTGCCTAATGAGAGCTCTGCAAGTGAATTTTCTGTCATAATTACTTTTTCCTTTATCTTGTACATTTGCACACATTACACTTCTGCTGGCATAATTGCTATAGCAAATAATGGGGGAAGACAGAAGACAGCACAAGAGTTGTAATAACAGAAATCTCAGTATGGACATTCTTCCTGGAAGAAGCAAGAGGTGACACTGCAGGGCGATGTTTCCAAAATGCCTAGGTATGCATCTTCTTCTCACTGTTAAGACGGCTGACTTTATTATAATTCTTAATTATGTTAGTAATTCACATACTCAATAATAAAGTACAAAGTGAGAGCAGCTTTGCTTTAAGTTTTGTTTTAAGACGAAAGCAGAAAAGAAGACTACCTGTAAGATCTCCCTCAAATGTACAAACAGATCAAGCAAACAACTTATAATGAGCAAACAGGTACTAATGTAAGGTCTTATGCAAAAATACATCAAATAAAGTAGGGGATCCTTGATGGAGCTTCTCTTGAAGACAAGAAAATAAAGTGAGAGAATCTGTTGCCTTCAAACACAGTAAAAAAAAGTATGAAGAACAGGGAAAAAAGAATTGAGGATTCCTAATCTGAAGTTCTAAAATTGTAAATAGAAAATGTTTTTGTTATAACGGCTTTTTAAGGAAAGCTGTTTGCAACTATTACAAGTTACTCCATTTCATTGACATATTAGCTTCAAATATAATAGTGTATTTACCTACTTCACATCTTCTCCTAGGTGCTATATAAAATTTGAAAATAATATGTGATCATACAAATGGTTTTGAATCATCTTCTTTTACAGGCACCTTATGCTGAAAGGAACTTGGAAGTAGAAGAAAACATTGCTACATTCACAAGCATGGAAGGATTACTATATTCTTTCAGATTCCTGAACCTTTTTAAATTTTTCAAAAAGAAAGAAGAGCTGGCTGTTTAAACAAGAGCACTAACTGTTTTTTGGAACATCTATTTTACTTAGAGAACAAAGTAATAAAGAAGCCATGTCAAAGGATGAACCAGCATTAAAGAACACATAGGATGGATCAGTCTGCCGTAAAACTTTGTTGCAAAAATATGCTGTCTCCCTAGCTCATCTCTCCTATAGTAACAGGTCTTTAAATCTTAAAAGCAGGGTGACTACGCCCAAAATCCTGTTAAGAGGCACAGATCATTGACTAGAAACAGCAATAAAGCTAGGTAGCTCTTATACAAATATAATCATCCATAGAATGTGAACTACGACAACTTCCTTTTCCCCAACTCAAGAAACACGAGAATGTCTATGTCAAATTAGCCTGACCAGTGGGTATACACTATCCTGAAGTACAAGTTATAAATGCAGAGGAATGCTTGATAGAGATATGCTGACATTAGTGCAACCAGGATAACTTGCTTGCAAGAAGAAAATACATGAAGGGGAACATTTTTTGAAAAATTAGGGAGTTTCTTTAACAGAAAAGATTTTCAGTAAAGATTCTTTAAGAAGTTACTATTCACTTGTCTCTTCTCAGAGACTTATAAAAACAGAACTTGGAAAATATTACGAACAATAGGAATTTATTATAAATACAGCTCTCTGGCATCTCTTACTGCAAAAATGTAAATCTAACTGGATTTGGGTGCAGTTACATCACCAATCAAAATAAAGAAATCCTGAAACATAAAACATCAGAAAACTAAGCTTCAGCTTTATTAAGCACAACTTTCCAACATTTTAGGTGTTCACAGTAAAGATCTGACCAACACAATTAATGGACCCTGGTGAGTTATTCTGCTTGCCAGACACTAGTATTTGCTCTGTTTACTTCCCTGTATGTCCCTGACTAAAGTGAAAGCCTAAGCACCTAATGCATTTGCAGACAACTATGGGGTAAACATTTACATTTAGGTGTCTTCATTAGACCCTGAATTCAGATCCCAACAAACATCATCTTTGTTAGCATAATCCACTAAATAGTCTGAAACTGATGACTGCCTTACCCACTGCCAAGTTTGTTCTAGCACTACGTGTTGCCCATTGCCTACCGTCTCCTCTGTGGCCCTTGCCACCTCTACTCACATTAGAAGAAGGTGCACGTTCACAAACAGGAGATCAAGCTTCCCTTTCCCCYCCACTTTTCCTTCTCTTTTGATTATTGACTCTGAAAACTTCAAGGAGTGATTTTTTGTTTGTTTGTTTTCTTAACTAAGAAATTGTAACAGTTGGGTTTACAAATAATTTTAATTAGAAGATATCAATATGCTTTACAAAGGAAGTCAATCCTTATTACTACAACTCAAGACCAAAATACAGACAGGTTAAGAAATCTGCCAAAGAGAAATCAGTAATCTGAGAAATGTTACTATCCAGACTCCTAATTCAGATCTCTGTTAATTAGGCAGCGCTTTCTTCCTTGAAATGATATAGAATTGAAAGGTGGCAAGAACAGTTAAGTGTATTTTCAGTGGGCTTTTTACCAGAAATAGGAGAAACTTACTCACTTTCAGTTTTCTTCAAAAYCCAGGGGGGAGATGGTGTTTACATTTTTATTTAAATATTTGAAAAAAGTGAGTTTTTACATTAAATAAATATACAATATTTTAAGTTTGTCCTAAAAGGCATTTTAAAAATCTTCATCTACAACAAGGGTGAAGAACTGATGGATCCAAAATCATAAATATTTTAATTATAGGCTAGATGTGATTATAGATTCAAATATTTGACTACTACAAGAAACACATACTGGGCTGAAGTATTATTAATCAATGTAACAAACTAAGAACAGAAAGAGCAAAAATAATGACCTTTAAAACAGGTTATCAGTTTGCACAAAATATATATATATATTTATTTATTTATTCTTACAAATAAACAGCATCTTTTTTATTTTCACAATCCTGTCTAAATTCCCCTCAGTCAGACTGGGCCAAGCTATACTGGTATCTGACACATGAGCACTGTAATTGGATATGAAAAATTAAGAATACCACTTTCATCAGAAGGCATAAATGCTTGTGCTCACACATGAAATATGGGTGTATATGATATCACTTGTCACAAATTTTGCATCCGGATAATGAAGTTTCAGTTAGCAAGAGCTTACAGAATTACACATAAATTAGATTCCAATTGTAGATCATCTGTCATTTCCTAAACAGGAAAGACGGTTCTGTATAATTTTAACCCATTAAGGTAATACATGTTGGGTCYGAGTACATTTTCATCCTACTGAGGAATTTGCTTGAGCAGCAGTGAAGATATTTAATCTCAGATATTAAAAAATAATTTAACTGTTATTCATTCAGAAATTGTAAGTTGTTTTTAAATATAGGAGCCTTAATGACCATTAAATTTTCCTCTTAAAACACTGAAATTACGTGGTAGCTGGTACTCTTGGGATCCACATTTTGTAAAGTCAAACAGATAGCAAAATATTTTTGTTTTTCCATCTTCCATTATGCAACAATAGATTTCTATTGCCCAAAGCCTCTGAAAGGTAAACTATTTTCCACAGCAGTGTTTTTCCTAACTTGGTATAGGTACAACTGCAATTAATGAGACACAAAATGAATAAATCATAAGTCCCAGACTGAAACAGTCTTTCTCCAAGGAGACAAAATAAAGTGTAGGCCAAGAAAAGGGGGGTAGGGGGTTGCTAGTCAAAAAATTTTATTCCTTCATTTTTTGTTGAGTGACAGAATATTTACAGAAAATGTTTGGATTATTTGGGGTTTTTTTATTCTGAAGAAGTTCTTGAAGGCTTTTGAGTTCTATTTTTTGTTTAACAATTACACCTACTTAAAAATAATTATGAACAGAAAGTTGTTCATTTTTCAGTATTGTAATTTTGATTTATATTTCTCATTCTCAGAAACTTTTCTTCTTAACAACTACTAATGATTTGAAAATGAACCTAACAAACAACCACACTTGAGGGAAATTAAATAATAATAAAAAGCAAGCAATAATAAATCAAATAATAAATGGTGTTGTTGCTTTTCTTAAAAGAAAAAAATAAAATACAACCCCCAGAATCATAAAAACTTCATTTTCAAATCCTAAAGTTAAATCAATGCTATAACAGCATTTTTTTTTGTTGAAGTGTAGGTGGAAGGCAACATGGAAGCTGGTTGTGGCACACTGAGCAAAAAAGACCTTCATAACTCCACAGAACTCTATTTAAAAAGCTGTGCTGTGTAATTCTTTTCTATTGCCAATGCTCACAAGAGGTTTCATGGAGATATAATTCCAGAATGCTTGAAGATGAAACTTGTAGTGACCATTATTTAAAGACTATCTGAACTCAAGCAGTTTATCAGTTTTATAAGAAAAGATGGTTAAACCGGCAAAGAAAATATATGGCATACTAGTAACTAAAATTCCCAAGGCTCTTCAGTGACTGTAATATACATACGCAAATTAGCACTAGATTCTCACCTTCCTTCCTTGCCACTCTCTTTTCTTTTGTCTCTTTGCATCTTTGTCTTTCAAAGAAAGACTATACAAATGTATCTTGAAAAGAGACCAACAGCAGTAAAGTTAAGAAAATCAGTTCATTTTGTTTATGAGGGTTTAGTTCTTCTAACTTAAACTTCTCATAAAATACAAGCAAAACATGAAAAACATTCAAACATTGAAAAAAGGGTGTGTGGGGGTGKGGGTGTATGTATATATATCAGGAATTTAATGAGTTCTATATGTTCCAACTCAAATGTCATTGTACAAGATAAAGTGAGGGAATTTATATACCTTCATAATGACATGTTAGCCACTGGGATATCCAGGAGATAGTAATAATGAAAAACGACAAAGCAGTGTCTGTGTTTATGCCTTTAAACAAAAATTCATTATAGGAAATCTATAACTTTATAAGCAACATAAGTACTTCCAACGCCAACATTATTTTTAGCTGAACATGTTGGAAAATGCCTTTATTTCATGCAAAGTACATGCTAGAGCTATCTAATTTTAAAGAAAGTTTCCTTAACAGTCTGTCTACAATAGCAGAAAGGGCCACAAACACTTTTTTTCCCTAGAAGTAGGGTACTTCAGCTTGTCAGAGGGATTTTTTTTTTTTTTTTTTTTTTTTTTTTGTTATTGCAGCAAAATAGCTCCAAGCTCACAAGCAATTTCATTTTAAAGGAAAGGTCAGGAATCTTGGCACCGCACTGCATCATGCAACGAAGGTAATTGAAGTAAAATTGGAAACCCTCCAAAGGCACAGGGAGATGCCTAAATATTTGTAAAAGTAAACACCTCAGAAACATATAAGGTATTAGAATTCATTTACTAGAAATGCATATAGTCTCAGAGTTCAATTACTGTTTAMTGTTATTCAGAAAAGAAAATGGAAAGGTCTCAGACATATTGAGAAGAAAGAAATTCTGACAAAACAGGTATGTTACTGTGCTAATTAAAGAACATTTATGGAAATGAACTTGAGAGTAAATGCAAACAGCAGATCAGGATATAGCTGATCTTTCTTTGGGCTCAATTCAGATGTCCACACTYAGATATTTCTGTCATTTAAGATGCCTTTTCATCCTGCCTGACTTTCCACAGCCTCTCCAGAAGGGTATGGGTTTTCTACAGTCCAGTGTCATACCTGCTTGTCTTGCATGGATATCTCAAGTACCCCAGGGCATTTCACACTGTACTAGACACCAGAGGATGACCAAATGAGTGGAGTCCCCTGTGTCCACCCTCCAGTGTCTGATGTCATGGAAAGGATTCTGATTCATGTAGGAAACCTCTTATTTAAGAGGTTAAGACACATAAAATRTTTATATATACTTACACATAAAAAGTATGCCAAAAATGAACGAGAAACTAAGGCTGAATGTACTCCTGTAAAACAAGAAATTTTACAAGGGCATTGCCTTGTCATAAAGCTAAGGTTTTATATGGACATTTTTCAGATAATGTAACACCACAAAGTAAAAATGTATTAAGTTTAACTTCATTCTGAATTAAAACATGTAAATAAGTTTGCCCTGTGTTGAAATTAGGAATAAGCAAAGCTTATGAGCAAGAATTTTTTTGGATATTATAGTTCCAGATTAAGCCAAACTATGAAAGCTGCATTTTCTCCAAGCTTTTTTCCCTACGTTTTTAAAACATACAACAGCATGGCTTGCTGTCCCAACTGTATTTTTGAAATAAGGAACCAAATGTTTTCCAAATAATTCCCTGTATTCCTCTAATAAACCAAAACTCAAGGATGAAATTCTGGCCCTGTTTAAGTAAACAGCACATGAGGATTTTCAAGTTGAAATATATTCTAATCACTTTGCTAATAACTCATTCTATTAAAAGGAAAATATTTAAATGATTACCTGATAAGTAGGTTAGCTTTTACAAGCTTACATCATACTTGTTTGTACTTCATCACCCATCACATAAAATATTTTTTTCCAAATACTGTGATAATATTCTCAACACAATAAAAATTAAGTCATATTGGTTTAAATTACTGTTTATTTTCTGGCTTAATAATATATATTCTACCTTAATACCAAAAAAGAGGCAATCTGTTTTATTTTGGAGAAACTTAAAATAAGTACAATCTAGTAAGTAGTGAGAGTGCTAACTTTGCAGTTTACTGGTTGTGAATAAGCAAGCCAAGTTAAAAACTCTAAAGCTTACTTTAATCTTTTAAAAGTTACAAAATCATACCTATTTCCAGATGTTAGACTTTGCAAAGCTTCTTGTTCCACCTGACTTGTGTTCATCAGCTCCACCATGTTCTAAGCAATCGGGCATTACTCCAAACAACCCTCTCTTTCTAATATTGTTATCTGCAGATGTACTACTACAAGGTAACAACAACCCTAACCCCTCTCTTTTCCATCCAAAGGCAATAGAGACTTCCCCACAGCTGTTCTCATAACACTCTCCACTTATTTTCAAGTGGCCACTAGCATGATTGCATCTCATAACACTTGGAAAATTGCTATCAAAACCGAGATCCTAATATCAAACTCAACAAACAGAGAACGATTATATTCACTTACTCACCACAAAACCGAGTMATTCACAGTTTGTTCAGATGTAGCTCAGTAAATACGATCTTTTCTGCCACGAGAAGGAGAAAGACCAGGGCACCTACCACCCACTAGGGCAACAGCCCRAGCCAAGCCCCGGCCGGAGCCGCTTTTAGGCCGGCTGTGACAACGGCCGGGCGGGGCGGGGCGGGGCGAGGCGGGGCGGGGCATTGTTACCTCACAGCGGGCGCCGGCGCGGGGAACCCCATATATGGTGACGGCCCGGCCGCCCCGGAGCCACCCCGCACCCATCGCCCCTCACCTTAACCGGGGCGGCAGCTCGCCAAACTTAGCTGGGAACCGGTGAAAAGGAAAGCGGCTGTGACTGTAAAACATACAGCAATATACCCCAGTGGACCAAAGACTGAAGAGGTAGAAACCCTCAACATGAGCATTGTATGCCTCCCAGCAAAGAGCTCGGTTTTTAGAAACTGTTTTCTGTAACATGCCTTAATGTTACTTTGATGTGATCAAACACCATATTATGTATTTCTCACAATATATGCCGATGTTGGATTAAGCATAAATATGCCGACTGAAAAATCTAGAGCAGGCGATTGTAAACTCATCGTTTTTCTGCTCCATGTTGCTCAGGGTTCTGTTTCTAGGTGTTCCTCATGCGCATAAGGCTACCTCTTAATCTAACTGTCCTGAAATCTAATCTGCTGGGCACAAATGCCTGAAAACCAGGACAGAGCAGAGCCCGCTCATCCAGTTCCTCAGAGCTTGCAGTCTGACAGGGCACTGTGAGCAACAGTTGTCCCAAGAAAAAAGCGTAGCCTCTCCTAATCTTTGGATAAAAGAAACGTAGGCATTCATGTCTGTGAGAGAGCACCGACAAGGTGAGAATAGACCAAACAAACGAAAGGCAGTCGCCTAAACCAAACAACCCCTCGGGGGTACTCTTATCTCTGGCTTTTCCAGCTCCTACCCTGAGGGAGTGAACTCCTGCTCTGATGCGACCAACTCTTCCCATGCGTTTTGTTCACGCAAATGAATGTGCGGATCCCCAGCACAGTATGTAGTTGCCTTTACTGAATTTCTACTCATTTTTGTAACAGGGCAGGATTCTATTAGCTGTGAGATTCATTTTGGTATAGAAGACTCAAGGGGACGTTTCAAGCAAATTCAAGCTAGCAATACAAATCAAAGCATGCGAGTTACTGCAATTTAACTAGCTACGGACTTTTTGCTGAGCCACAGTAACTGATTACTCCGTACACCGGGCCCCCTGCGTTTGGGAAGTAAACAACGTAGCTGAAACCCTCTTCAGGGTGGTAATCCTGCCAAATAAAATTGTGAGTACTTCTTCACTAAGGTGAATTTGTCAGAGATACAACTTAAAAAAAMCCTACAAAACATAATGGTATATGAAAGTACTGATCTATATAGCCATGGCTTTCAATTTGTTTCCAAGCACTGTTTTCAGCCCTTRACCAAATCAACAATAAGTAATACTGAATCAGCATTTCTACATAAATAGGCACTCAGAATCAGGTCCTGATAATGTTTTGGTTTTCCAGCTTTGCCTAGTTAAAGAATCTTCTGAGATGTTTTGAATTAACACATTTATGTTTTTATTTTTGCTCTAAAATGATACTAATCTTATTTTCTGCCTAGAAGAATTTGTTTCTTAACTACAATGTTAAGAATCATATACGTCTGTGTATCATATAGAATAATTCTCTTAACATTATAAGTTGAAACGTTAAAATTACTTGCACAAAAAATGAATTTGTATTTAACTACATTAAACATTAATTTACTATGAGTGGTGATAAAATAGTGATAAATAGTGATAAAATAATTTCTCCTAAAAGACCTAAGAATAATGACAGTGATGGCAACATATACATTTTAAGCCTTGTTCAGCAATGCTTCTAGTTGTTTAAATTTCTAAAAATAAAAAGCACAACACAAAAGCCAATTATGTACTTACTATCTTTTTTGGTAATTAAAATCTACCTATCTCAGCTTTAAAATCTAGTCTCCTCTACCTCAATTTACCTTCTCAAATCCTATGCTGGTGATAAAGATGTCCTTCATACCTCAGTGATCATTAATATATTTATTTTCACCCTGTCCCATTCTCTAAAATTCATCTATGTTAAGAGAAAATGTTAAATATGGTTGACTTCTAAGGATTACAGGCTTGCTTTTACATATTTGCATCTGTAAGAACTTGAGTAGAGCCTTTCTTGAGCTATATTGATTAAAAAAAACAAGATCAGAATCATGGAAGATGATCTTAAGGCATGAGTTCAAAACCATATGGCAGTCTCCTCAAATATGCAGATAACAGTGCACTGCAAGGGCACACTGGGGCACAAGCCATGGTTGGGCTCTAATTCAAATTATGTACGGGTAAACAGAATAGTCTCTGTCAAATTCACTTAGGCATCATCTGTAATGAATATATAATGAGAGGACTCTGTAAAAACTCCATTAAAATGTAAAGAGAACAGTAGAAAGGATGGCTGCAGTTTTCCCTCTGCAGTGGCATGTGACTTACTTTTAAATCACAGTGTATAACTTATACATAATTTACTCTGTGAAAACTGTTTTAATTTTCCTTAATAGCAAAATATGTTGTCAATAAAAACAGAAAAAAAGAAAGAATGTCTTTACAGGTAAAGTTCAAAAGCTTTTAGACTAGTTTAAAATAAGCCATCTTGCTTCCAAAATAGGAGTAGATTTAATGACTATCTTGTTGAAATTTTTATAGTCATCTAGAAACTTGAGGTTATTGGATAGAAACTTAAATACAGTGTAAAACATTCTTCAAACAATCTGGGCCAGTGACTGAATAAAGTAAGTTTTAAGATATAAGGATGGTACAAATTGACTTACATGTCAACGAAACAACTGCAAAAAAACTTAAGCATAGTTACAGGCTTACTTTTGCCTTTTTTAGCTAATTAACAAAATAATGTTCTTGTCTTCCTGTAATTTATTCTTTTGTTTATTATGTTATTAAACATAAGCATTAAAAGCAAAGTGTCATTAGATTATCACATTAATTCTGATTTTATAATTGTAAGGAACATCACATGAATACAGTCCCATATTTTATTATCATAATTCCCATGTGTTTATACAAATACATTTAAAGATGCAGTATATCACAAAATACTGTAGAACATCCCTCAAAGTTTAAGTACAGTATGAATTTATTATATTTAGTATAAATTCTGTTACTGGCATTATTTTATTATGTGAGGCTGCAGAACGAGGCTTTGCAATGCACTGTTTGGGGGTGTTGACCTGGATAAGCATATTCAGGTTTAGTCTTCAGTAAAATTGATTTATCTTGAGGGAAAATAAAAGCACTGTATTAAAGGAGAGAGGTTAAAAAACCATGACAAAACTGTGTCCCAGCACTTCATAACAAAAATAGATCACTCAATGTCCATGTGGGCTAGAGCTACTTTTTAACACTTGACCAAAAAAAGGTATTATTCTTTATAGCCTGAAATGAAAATGAAAGGAAAAAAAAGAATTTGATCAAGATACAGGTAAAAAAAATACATTTTAAAATGTAATAAACATTGTCTTTTGATGTTATATGTATGCAATAACAAATTGGTGGCCTTTTTACATGAAGACAAGAACTTACAGGAAAACATAAAATATGGCCTTTATTATCAGGCATATGATATTCTTAAATTATAAAAAGAATAATAAAGGATTTTTGATGCAAACTGTAAACTGTCTGATGATGCCATACACAGAAATTAACAGAAGTGCAGTATCTTACAGCTGTACATATGTAAGAACTGTTGCTTGAGCTTGATACTGTGGGATCTGGAAAAGTTTCTTCTGGAATTTAGTGAGAGGATGAAAGGAAATTTGATTATAGCATTGGGTTTCCCACCTTCCTCTAATTATGCAACATCTTACAGCTCTTTTCTGACTGAAATCTGACTTGGAGAACAGCAACAGGAATGAGAGTTTCCCACTCAGTATGTGCCATAATCACACCCTGTGTGATGAAAAGTGTAGGTCATCTACATGCCTGAAGAGAGTGGCATTAAAGTTGAGTTGAAACAGAAACATAGCTAAATGCATGACAGTCACTTAAGATATGGGTGATTAGAGGCCTGATAAAACACCTGTAACTGTAGATGAAAGGGTGTAAAGCAGGCATGAATCAAATCCATGTGGACATCTGCATGGACTTCTGCAGAGAATGTTCAAGCTGTAAGCTTTGAAAAACACCGTCTTGCTCTTTATCACTGAGAGCTATGTTTCCTTGGACTGACTGCCTCAATGCTCACTTGTGATATGTATACTGAAAGAGTATATTATTAAACCCAACAGATTGCCATATATGCATACCAGAAAACAATTTAGACCTTCAGAATACAGCTGATTGGTATTACCAGACACAGTAGCTGTACCTACCTATACATACACACAAACGTATAGCCATACATATAATTTTAATCAGAAACATTTTAGTCAGAAACACAGTGACTAGCTATGCTATACCTGAAAACATTTGGAAACAGAAGTGATACAACTTCCAGTATCTGATCTTTCCATAACATGTTTCCATAAACATACTATTTGAAAATATTAAATTCCCCACTATCAGTATGCACTATTTGAATCTTTTGTGTGTACATACACATATATATAAATTCATTATATATTCATGATCCTCCCATCTATTTGTACCGTTTATGATTTAGATTTTAAAATGCATGAAAAGTTGAAAGAAATGTATGGAATGAAAGTAAACGTGTACACTTCAGTTTAACCTGTAAGCTAGAAATTTATAATCAAAAGTGTCATACCTACTTCTATCATAAACCTACACCACTTAAGCCTCAGCTAGCAAATTTTATATTCACAATGAGTAGAGAGTAAAATTCCTAACCAAATATTATCTAGTGCCATCTATCAGGAAAGCCAACTTATTCTAATAGACTTCTGATATTGCTTTTCTAGATGCTGCAACTATAAATCAATAAAACTTGTACTATATTCCAAAAAAAGTTAAAGTCCCAAATTACTTAGTTTCTTTGGATTTCTTTTATATATTTCCTTTGCATTTAATGAAATGCTTATCACTCCCTTTCCTTTTGGTCCTAAGTCAGTATGCTCTTATTTTATTCCTTTGGTTCCTGAGTCTATTTATTTCTTAATTTTTAAAGACCTTAGGCATTTAAAAACGTATCTGCATCATGTAACAAAGGGCTATTCTAAAACAGGCTATTTCTAAAAGGCCTTTTGGCCAATCTGTTTGTTTTATCAGATCTTCAGAATTTTCTTGCTTTTGCTCTTTCCTTCTCTCCTTCCTTGTAGACCCCGTACCTCACACCTTTGCATGAAATTGAATTTGTTCATGAAACTGAATTATTAGCATTACTAAGCATAAATTGCCAAGTGTAAAAACAAATGAATTAGTGAATACCACTAGATGTGAGGTACAGTTTGGGTATGGAAATATTAACAAAAAAATATAAATTATCAAAGCTTCATTACTTCTTTGCATTTTAAGGTTATCTGGAGATAGAGTGTGCCATTCCTGGTTTCAATCACAATAGATTTCAGATGCAAAGCAGTATAACTCTATGCAGAGTTAGCTATTTAATAATTGATTATTTAACTAATGATTATTCAGTAAAAGATAATCAACTTTATGAGTGTTAAGGAGATTTATTTTTCTAACCCATGCAAGTATTTTTGAAAACTCCATCAGACTTCATGCCTTTTATACTTACTGAGCTATTCAAAATCCTTTCCATTCTCTACACAGCTCCCCAAAATTCCTTTTTTCATGACAGCTTTCTTGAAAACAGTTATGTTTTAAAAATCTAAAGGTGATGTTAAATGCTAGTTAGGTAACAGTTCTTTAGAAGAGGATCTGGATGTTATAATAGGGCACAAGCTGAACATGAATCAACAGTCACCTCTGTGAAAAAGTCATACATCATAATAAAGTGCACAGAGTAGTCTGCAACAGATGTGGAGAAATCTTCTTGCTTTAATCAACATTGATGAGACCTCAGCTGCCGAGCTGTGTTCATTTAGACCTGGCACTTCAAGAAAGATGTCAATCAACTGGAGAGACTATTTCCTGTATGAAAATATTAATATTTATAGTTGATATTATTTAGTTCTCAGAAATACAAGTGAGGGATGAGCACAAATCACATAGGTATCCAGTCTGTTTCTTTCAAAATAGAAAGACAGGATACATTCTTAAGCTATGTGATATACCTAGCCATAGAGAGAAAACAACAAAATTAGTAAAACAGCAATGACAGGTTGGTGAGCATGAGCCGGATGACTGAGAGAGTCAGCAAAGCCTTGATTCTATTCACCATCCCACAAATTTGTGTAGAAGCTCTGTTCTACCATTATCTGAAATATTGTATATTGTCTTCGATACGGGTTCAACTAAGTGTGCTCCCTTCCTCCATGAGCAGTGAAATGACCACTAGAGATACTGTGATTCCAGTAGTGCCACTTTGTTTACACCTGTTCTTTGCCAGTGGAGCAAAGCAGAATAAAGCACTAACTGCATGTCTAAAATCAGGTCTGTTCCTTTAATACTGTAATCTTTTCTACATGTTGTAGTATATAAAGTTTTAAAGACAATTAAATGTAATTACAATGAGACTGTAACACATTAAAAAATCCTAAAGTAAGACTGACAAATCAGCCTTAATTTATTTTGAATTTGAATGACATCTGAATGACAAATAATTTGTGCTTCAGAACTGATATACTTTTTAAAAAATGATCTGATTGGATTCCTACTGATAGATGATAACATAATATCTCTGAGTTACATTACCCTCAGAAGGTCTGTACTTAAACTCTTTATAAAATTTCTCAGCAATAACTCCATCTCCAGGGATAGTATAGTGAAAAAGAAACAAGCATACTCCTATGAAATTACATAAGCCCGTAGAATTATAGTGCTATTTGACTGTGACAAATTTTGTTTGTCCTGTTTGGATTGTAGCTTTTCTGATGAAAAAAAAAGAAAAAGAAGATGACAATATTCAGGTTTCTTCTTAGAATCACAGAATCATTCAGGTTGGAAGGGACCTTGGGAACTCATCTAGTCCAGCCTCCTGCTCAAAGCAGGGTCAACACTGAATTCAAATTGTGTTGCTCAGGTCTTTGTCCAGTTGGGTTGTGAAAACCTCCAAAGAGAGAGATTCTACAACATCATAACCTGTTCCAGTGCTTCATTGACCTCATGGAGATTTTTTTTTTCTCTTTATATCCAGTCAGAAAATTCACATTTCAATTTATGACCATTGTCTCTTGTTATCCCATCATGTACCTCCATGAAAAGCTAGGTTCTGTCTTCTCAGTAACCTCCTCTTAGTCACTGACAGGCTGCTATTAGGTCTCCCCAAAGCCATCTGTTCTCCAGGCTGAACAAGCCCAGCTCCCCCAGCCTTTCATCACAGGCCATGTGTTCCAGCCCCTTTGGTGGTCCTCTGCTTAGGTTATCAACTTGTCTTGTACTGGGATGCCAAAAACTGAATTCTGTATTCCAGATACAGTTTAACAACTACTTAATAAAGGGGAATGATGACTTCCCTCAATCTACTGGCTTTGCTCCTCTTAATAAAGCCCAGTATGCTGTTAGTCTTCCTAGCTGCTAGGGCACACTGCTGTCCACCAGGATCCCCAAGTAATTTTCTGCAGTTGGTTAGCCCCAGCATGTATTGTTGCATGGGGTTATTCCTTCCCAGGTGCAGAACTTTGCATTTGTGCTTGTTGCATGCCTTGAGGTTCCTGTTGGCCCATTCTTCTAGCCTGTCTAGGTCCCTCTGAAAGGCAGCTCTGCCCTTAAACATATTGACATCATGCCCAGTTTGGTGTCATCTGCAAACTTGATGAAGATGCATTCCTTCATCTCCTCCAGGTCACTGATAAGGAATTAAACAGGATATGTCCAGGATATCCCCCTGTGATATTCTACTTGTAACTGGGTAGAGTATATGCCATTAAGCACACTAAGCCTGATGATCCAGCCAGATTTTTACCCATCTGGTCATGTACCCATCTAGACCATAATGTCCCAGCTTGGTTACAAGGATGCTGTGGAAGACCATGGCAAAAGCCTTGCTAAAGTCAAAGTAGATGACATTCACTGTTCTTTCAACCAGAGATCTACTCCTTTTATGATAGAAAGCAGTCAGGTTAGTTGAACAAGATTTACCGAAGGTAAATCCATGCTAGCTGTTCTCAGGCTTTTTCTCCCTCATATGCCTAGAAATGGCTTGCAAGAAGACTTGCTSCATGATTTTCCCAGGAACCAAAGTGAGGACTGTAGGTACCTGGATTGTGCTTCCTCCCCTTTTTAAAGCAAGATGTAACGCTTCCCTTTCTCCGATCATTGGGGACCTCCCTGATATTCAAGACCTTTCAAAGAGGATAGAGAGCATCTTCACAGTGACATGAGTTAGCTTTCTCAGCACCCTTGGATACCTCCCATCTGGTCCCATTGACTGGTGTGGGTCAGGATTTCTCAAGAGATCCATGACTTGATCCTCTTCCACTGCTGGTAGTTCCTCTCTTCTTTGAACCTTGTCTCTAGGCACGAACATCTGGGACACCTTATTAGTGAAGATCAAGCAAAAGAAGACATTGACTACTTCCACCTTATATGCATCTGCTGTCACTGGATCACCCACACCATTCATGGCTCCAGTATTTCATAGTTGTGACAGCAAAGCTGCCTTTTATTATTATGTTCCTGACCAGTTCTTCCTTGTTTGTAAGTAGCAGATCCAGGAGAATGTTGCACCCTGTTGATTCATCTAGAATCTATTTCAAGAAGTTGTCCCCAGCCCCCTAAAACACCTCCTGGCTTGCTTTTGTTCCACAGTATTATCCTTCCAGCAGGGAGGTTGAAGTCTCTGGTAGAAATCACATCTGCAAGCTTCCTCAAGTTGCTTAAGAAGATCTACTTGTCTACTTCTTCATCCTGACTGGATGGTCTAGAACAAACTGCTACCACAATGTCACCCTCACTGGCCTCTTGCATTGCTTAGTACTGAAAATATTAACATTGCTAACATATAATATTAATGAAAATTGTTAGTAATCACATGTACTGGACTATTTAAGGAGTACATTCCAAAGCTCAGGTCACTTCATTAGAAGTGATCAATTTTATATTTGGACTGTTTCAGAGAGAAAAAGCAATATTTTTCATAGCTGTGTGGTTGCTGTCTTTATGTCCTGAATCTACCATGTTAAAAAACCTTGAAAGATATGATCTGTAGTTAGCTATGTGCCAGTCAGTGCAAGATTTATAAATGCCTCTTTGAAACGCATCAGCAATTGTGTTTTGCAGAAACTGTAATTGATGATTTTTAAAAATAAGTTCATTATGTTACTGTGCTAGATGATCAAGTTGATTGTGATACTGTAGTTCTAAAATATGTARGTACTTCTGAAGCAAAACGCTGTTCTGTAACACAGTGTGACATAATGCTTGGAGACAAACACTTACCAAAACCTCCATAACATATGAAAATCCCTGCTAATTTGATCAAAAAAGATCACGTGGTCTTTGAGGGAATGGCTGCGGTCACAAAAAACAGAAATCAAACAAAGGGAAAAAAAAAAACCCTCCCCCCCCCATCAAAACCAGAGAAGAGTCTGAAGAGTTTATTTCTGACCAAGCAGAACCATAATACTAAAACAAAACACAGCAAAAAATCTGTTTTAAACAGTTTCTCAAAAAGATGCATGCTATTTTGGAGAAATACTTATAAAATAACTAAGAATACTGTTTTCACTCCGGATATAAATACCACCTCTGCCTTGTCATGATGAATAATTTGAGATCTAGTTATCAGTTTGGTGCTTGCCAGCTCTGTTGATTGTGAAGGCTACTAGGAACACTTTCTTCATAGTAAGGTGTAAAGTCTTTCAACTACATGGCAACTCCTGTAGGTTACAGAATGAGACTGAGTATGATAGGGAAGTGCGGCTGTAATGTGACCAAAACAACGCTGTGGACCTAAAATGGTAAGATCTGAAAAACTTCTTTTGGAAGTATTGCTGTCCTCTTCTATGCTTCAGTAGCTTGGCCAGTAGATATGTGTAGAGAAGTGATAGGTTTTAGGAAATGTAGAAGCAATGTAAAGCTGAAAGTTGGCAGATAATGGAATTTGTAGGTTTTGTCTTATTGCTACAGGTGACCAGGAAACTGAGCACAAAGCCCATATCAGAGCACAGAGAGGCAAAGAGCACATTTTCGCCACAGAGCAATGGTAACTGAATTCAGTCTTACGCTAGCAATGCAGTGCACCAGTGAAGACTTTTAGAAGTCTGAGACACACTGTAAGGAGCAGTTTCAGTAGCCTTCTGCTTTGCAAAACACCTACAATCTCCYTTAATGACTGTGTCCTATATGTTCAATAGAAAAAGTGACAAGCTAAGACATTAATGTGAAAGCTTTGGCAAAGGTAAGTGTTTGGGCATACAGCAGTCTGTATCCTTTATAAAAAAAATAAATGGAGCCAAACAATTGCAATCATGTTCAAAGCTGGAGTCTTAAAAGCAAGCTAACAGTATGTCCAGTTTACCTCTGAAATAATAAAATAGATCAGGTATGTGATTTCTACCGAGCGCCAATGGGTCAAAAACCAAGGACAAACATGTAGCTTTTGTATATTTCCAAGATCTGAGTCTAAAGAAATAGAGAGTAAAGAAAAGCATGTATATATGATTAGTACAGTTGAGTTACTGTTTACTCACCAGTTGTCACTAGAAAGACATTAGGACAAAAATAAAGAGCAGAAATATAAGAGATTGTTAATGCCAAGTTATTTTTGTTTGTTAGTATTAGGATTGGCGCTATTGTTCCCTTAAACTGAGGGCTGGCTTGTGCCTAAAGGAAGAACTTAATACCTGTCAATAACATGCCCAGGATACTCCTACTCATGTAGCTATCCTTTGCCTGCTATTAAGAAACATAAGCTGTCAGTAAGATTCAATGAAATGAAAAGAATTGGCTTGACGCTGAGTCTAAGTTCACCATCCACTTGATCTTGTATCACAGAAAACACTATATTTACATGTAATAATAGTTTTCAAGAAACTTTTTGAAATGCAAATGTAACATAATGGAGGAGATTTGTTCTACTTATATTCCTGTCCATTAATCACTTTAAAAAGAAGACCACAAGATTCTTTATGGATTACAAATTGAGATAACAATACTAAAAAGTAAACACATTTGAGACTACTCTAATATTAGTTATAAATTCTAAATGTGGAATCCTTAATGTCATTTCTAAACCATTTTATTCTCTCTTTATCACTATCAGTGTCTATTTGGTAGACATTTTTATTAGCTAAATAAAAAAATGCTTGCATTACAATCTATGAATATACTGAGTCACCATAAAAAGGTTATATCTAGGTTTAGAGAGCTAGATTTATTCTAATGTTTTTAATAAAAGCTTTACTAGCATATTAATACTTTAGACATTCTGAATGGTACTTTGTATGGAAAAATATACTTGAATGTGGTGACAATCTGGCACAAAAGACTAATTTTGTCATTTTGATACTAATATTTAGGTTCTTTATTTAAATTAAACATTTTTTTCCCTAAGGAAAATACATCAAAGATTATATCACAGAGAAAAAAAATGTGACAAGGTAATATAGAACACTTCTTATTTTACCAGTGTATTCAGTATGATCTAGAAGACCATAGTGCAAGCATATATCAGTTTTGCTTCTATTATTACAAACTGTCCATTGTTACAAAACACTATTCAGAAATGCTACTATGAAAACATTTGTTGCAGAATTTTCTCTTTGTCTCAGTGTTGCTGTAGAGAATAGCAGTTCTCCCTTTTTATTAAAAACATTTCTCATTTTATGATAGCAAAAATAATCTAAAAACATGAACCAAGGGCAAATATGAATATGTAGAAAGCCTCAGAAAATGGCTTGTGATGATGAATTCAACCCATTCCATCTCATCAGGGACCTTTGGACTGTGAGATTAGCATTTTCCCACAGCACCAAAAATGTTGTACCTTTGTTAGAGAACTCAACGTTTTGAATGTCACCAGTACCAGTATCTTTTTTCTATCCCTATCTTATGTGATACAGCATGTGAGCTTACCACTCTGTGGCTATCAATAGAAGGAGAATTTAATGGACTACAAGGCATGAATAGACTTTTCAGTTTTCTCTCAGACCAGACAGATAGAGGTACCAAGATTCAGCTTACAGTCAGGAAGCAAGAACTTAACATTTCCTCAGGCCTTTAGAATTTACAAGATGAATTTATGAAACTAAATACAAGTTCRCCAAATTCTATTCCATGCAAAGTCAGTGAAAAAAAAATTCTGGTCTGTATCATTTTGACAGGCTTTTTTAGCTGTTAATACCCACAGAGCTTTATAAAGAATACAGTAATAATAATAAAAAAAAAATCTATCATCATCGTAATTGTTGAAAACTCKTATTGGATATTTACTACTACAAGCTAATTTCATCTGTTTGATGCCAGAAGGATGAGAAGGAAGAGTATTTCTTGAAGGTGAACTGAATTAATATTGTTATGCTGGAACAATTTACATATAACACCAAAAGAATCAAAAATACTTGATACTCTCTCATCCCCATATGACGAAACTGTCTAACAGTGAATTGGAAACAATAAAGACAATAAATATTTAAATCACATCTCAAAATATTACTCATGTCTGTAAAGTTCTCATAAAACTGTGAAAACAATCTGTACTTATAATTCTTTGTCTTTTGGAAGATAAAATTGTTTAAATATTACTATAATGTCTTTCTAGAAAAATTCTTAATTTAGGATCTTAAAGATACCCATGATCTTTAGAGGCTCCTTTCTTAAGTGTTTGAAAGAGGAGAAGACCAGCAATATTAAAGTACCAATTCTTGCTGCAGACCCTCCTTTGTGGGGTATTTACCAAGTAAACATTACAATTCCTGCATAATGTCACATTTTATTGTAAAGCATTTTTAAGGATTTTTATAAAATACTGTTGTGGCACTTTTTTGGTAAAATTCTGCTTGTATAATCAAACACTGTTAGGAATCATAATATCCTTTGTAGAGGGCTCAAATTAAAAGTTTTAAGTTCTATATACTTGTCTATAATCAATTGTCTATAAACTATAATTACTATACTGAAAATGCCACAAAGATAATTTTGATATTTCTTCGGAGATTTCTTAGGATATTTCTCCACTGTAGGAGTGGAGATGAATGCCTAGTAACAGAGAAAGTTGTGGAGTATATAAATATTTACATACACAAGCATGCCCGCACGCGCGCGCGCGCGCACACACACACACACACACACATATATGTATATAATGAACACATTAAGTATTCCACATGGTGAAATCATTTTGCCAATCATAGAATCATTCAGGTTGGAAGGGTCCTCTGGAAGTCATACAGTCCAACCCTCCACTCAGCAGGTACAATTAGATTATAAAGTTTATCAAAATTCAAGTGCCTATACTAAATTATCAAAAATCTAGTACTATAATAAACATACCATCTTCCTCATTATTTTAGCACATTGTTGTAAATCTAATTCATGAATCATATTTTGATTGACCTAATTGAAAGAATGTGAATTGAAAATAATTTCGCTGAAAACAGTCTCTTACCAACATAGGTGCAATATAAAATGTTTCAAAGCTTATGTGGTCATAGACTTTTATAGCAGAATTCTTCAATGAATACCTTTGAAACAGCTATAAACAGCCACACTTAGCATATCCACATGACTTAAAAAGCAACAGAAGGGAACAAGCAAACAAAAATGTTTTTGAATTATCTCACTACTTATGAAACCCAAATGATTCCACAGCAGAAACTAGACACAACTGGAAAGGTCTGCATTATGATTCTTCCTAATTTTTATAGAAAAAAAAGAACATATTTAAAGTAGACTAGAACTCTGTTTCATAAATCAGCAGTGAGGATGGGACTCAGTATGAGCCTAAACAGATGGCTAGTGCCATTTGAAAGTAGGAGTGTCAGTCCACACATTGCCTGCAGATATAGGATCTGTGAGAGATGCATGAGAGAGATGATTTTCTGAAGCAGACACTGAAGTCCAGAAGAGCACCTCAAAAGGTGCTAGAAGTCTATGGGAAAGTAGCTGAAATGAGCTCTAAAACACCTAAATTTAGATGTTTACCTGTTTGTGTCTAAAGGTTCTTTAGACCTTCATCCTTCAGCATCTAGTGCTAATGGAGATGGTTTAAGTTATCAGAGACGTCTGTGTGGTCTCGCAGATTGAACAGGATCTATAGGAAACCTGTGAGTTTATGGATCCACATCTGGAGGCAAAGCAGAATAACTTAGAGAATCTTAAATGGCACAGCAGATCTCTCCGGTGGATAACCGTGCCCTTAGCACACCTGTAGACATCTAACTATATGTATTTAATCTTTAAATGAATCACATTTGGAAAGTCCATTTTAAAAAGTGACAAGCAGAAGAACGCATTGTTAATCTATATATTGGATCTCAAGTGCAAAAAATGTACCATCAGTCTCATGTCTTCATTTGCTCTTGATGGAATTAAATTGTGCAGAATGATTCAGTGGAAGTCAATGATGACTTCCTGCCAAGTGCAGTAGTGGAGTGTTTTGTGGAGTAGCTAAAAATTTACCTTGGAAACATTATAATCCCATTGTTTTCTTCAAGTGGAAGTAATTACACACAATGTTTATTTACTAGATTTTTTTCCCCCAAATTTAAATGATCATTATAAAAGATAGATGAACTAGAACAACATTTGAATATATTGTTTGGTGAAAATACAATTGATTTGTATTTTCCTTTTAGATAATGTAACAGTCAGCAGGAAGGCTACAGTTTCTACAGTGTTAATAACTGGCTAATATAGACAAGATAATTCATTTTAATGCATTTGAGCTATACAAAGAGAATTACACATACCTAATAGCATGCATGCAATGGCTTCTGAGAAGTACTGAGGTTAAAAATAATCTAATAAGTCTGTTTAATATCAGAAAAAAAAGCATCTAATTACAGAGAAAAACAACACAGATATCAAACTGTTTCAAAATATCTACAATACAATTAAAAAGAATGATCAGTCAGGAAGCTGTTAATTTGACAGTCTAATAACACAGAACCGCACTAGGAATTAGGTTAACAGTGTGAAAGGCTCTGAATTAATACATGATGGGCATACTCTGCCTGTGTGCATACTCTGCCTGAGTGCCTTCTTTGCCTTGGAAAAAAACTAGTGAACAGCAACAATATATTAGTTATAGGCAATGCAATAGCTACCTTTTCAAACTGCATCCTTGGGTAGGATTTGTATTTGAATTTGATGAAGAAAATAAAAATATTTTGTGGACATTTCTGAGCATTTATTTGTGCATCCATGGGCCCAATTCAATGCTGCATGTGCAAGGTGTATGCAAACGTCAGCCTTCTGACAGTTGTACTAGAAGGTTAAGAGTGCATTCRCTTCAGTGCTTAGCTCGGAGGTGCACTTCTGAAACAATCTCTGACTACCTCCACTTACTGTGCTTTGGTTTGTGTCACAAAGCAATCTCAGACCAGACAAACTGAGTTCTTTTGGGATGAAACTAAACTGGAAGATGTTTTCCAGCCAGTAGCAGGCATTCAGAACCGGATTAGAACCAGTCCACAGTAAAACCCTGAAAATGAACATAGTATGGACTTCAGGCCCTCAGCACTTACTATTTTGCCCTATGAAGCTGCTCTTAATGTACTGCACTGCTTGCTGACATAGACATAGCCTAATCTAGTCTGTTAAGGACAATAGGAGGCAATACGTGGATCCTGTTCTATGTATCTTTTTCTCCTCATCTTTCCCAGCCTCTGAGATTCTGCTGGTGGTCTGCAAAGGTAAGTTTCTGCAAGATCTCCATGTGAACTCACAAAGATGGTAGACAGACAATGTATTTTCTCAGCTTTATTCACAGTTCCTAGATTCCCATTCTGGAAACTTCTGAATTCTGACTGAAAAAATAAAATAAACTTTTTCTCTTCTTGACTTGTATCTTATTTTTTGTTACATTCTGAAAATGCCAGATATTTATATTTATAATAAATAATAAGAATGTTAGTTAGAAGAACTACCTCTGCAGAGAGACTAAAATCTGCATGGTAGGAACCCTCCCTTTGCAGAGGCTGTGGACTCCATGACACCAGAAGTCCTGTGTCTTGCAAAACAGAATGGCTGCAAAAGAAGAACAATCATCTTGATGAAGTTCTGAGAAAATTTAAATTCCCTATTTCTATGGCTTACAAACTTCACACATCCTATCTGGTCTGTCATTTTCTTCTGCCCATTTCAATAGTAAATTTGATCTGGCATCCATTTTAATCTTTTGTAGCACTAGAGACACCTACATGAGGAAAGACTGAGAGAGCTGGGCCTGTTTAGCCTGGAGAAGAGAAGGCTGAGAGGAGATCTTATCAATGTGTACAAGTATCTGAAGGGAGGGCGTCGAGAGGATGGGACCAGACTCTTTTCAGTGGTGCCCAGCGACAGGACGCGAGGCAAYGGGCACAAACTGAAACACAGGAAGTTCCATCTGAACATGAGGAAAAACTTTTTCACTGTGAGGGTGACAGCGCACTGGAACAGGTTGCCCAGAGAGGTTGTGGAGTCTCCTTCTCTGGAGATATTCAAAACTCGCCTGGATGCAATCCTGTGCAATATGCTCTAGGTGACCCTGCTTGAGCAGAGGGGTTGGACTAGATGATCTCCTGAGGTCCCTTCCAACCTCAGCGATTCTGTGATTCTGTGATATCATCCCTCAAATGAAGCTCTCTTTATGCCTCACTTCAATTCTGAATGCTCTGCCATGGTACATGGGTGAGATCTTTGTTGCATGGATATTTCTCAGGGATTAGTAAGTAAATTATGTTCCAGTGATAATTTATTTAAATTACTGAATTCTTAACTGGGTTAAAAATATTTGTTTTTGTCATAATGAGAAAGGTTACAACCTATGGGGAAAAGGAGAGAAACCATGCTGGGAAATCTCCTCCCACTTACCTGCCATTTGGACAGGAAAGGGATGATGGTCCTAACAGATGATTCCTTTTCTGAAAGGTATATAAAATGCAAAAGGCATCTTGACCTCCTCATGATTTTACTGTTTAAGTAAGTAAACTACCTGCAGTGCTTTAGGCTCTGTTTTCTCTTTTCTCAGAAAGACAGATGGAAGGAATGAAATGCCTCTCTATGCCCAGGAAAAAATCTTCACCATCCTTCCTTTCTAAGCTGGGAGCTTGTCCTCCAGTCCTTCCCTGAGCATGCGCATCAGCTGGATTAATACACAGTTCTTACTCACATCTGCTATCCATAATCTAATACAGGAATTAATATAGTTCTGGGACAGGATGAAAGGCACAGAAAAAGACCTTTGAGAGCAGAAATGTGTGAAGAGCTTATCTACATTAATCCCTGAAACAATTTACAACTGGATATCAAGAAGAGGTTGTCCCACACTATTATCCTCTAAGGATCAAATCTATATATTGTTTTTTGCTTTCAACATTAATTAAACTCTCCAAACACAAATGCCTTGAGAGCTCTTAAAATAAGCTGGGAAGTATATGACTTTAGATTACATGGTACAATTACAATTGATAAAAAGCATGCAGATAAAATAGGCCTTATTTCTTCTCTAGACCAGTAGAATCTGTTACATGGAAGGTGAAAGAAAATAAAGTCCAATTAACAAAGGAAGGGTGATCCAGTAATTGATCCAGAACAAGATTTAAGATCTAATATCATTAATGTGTTATTTGATCAAAGTCAGATTTCCCTGAGATAATAATTTGATCAGATGAGAAATTTCACAAAGCATTTTGGTTTTCCCCATTACATATAGCTTGTCATGATAAGGACTTGCAGTAATTTGTGATTGATGAGAATTAATTTTGATGTTATCATYCATCGATGTGATGAAATGTTTCAGTAACTGGGAAGCCTTGAAAAATTATATTCATATATATCATCTCTTGAAACACTACACCATACATTCAAGTGGCATTACATTTACAAACTTAGGAASGGATTTTCTGCTGCCCAGAGTGATCAAAATGTCTGCTTTCTCCTAGAAAGAGGAAAATAAAATAGCAAGGTCTACCATCAAAGAGGATAGAGAGGGACTAGCTATACAGTTTAAGGCAGAAATCTCTCTTTTAAAGAATTACATATGCAGCACACATTTACCTGACAAAAACAAAATCTGGCCAAGGAATAGGAAGGTAACATGCAGCAACATTATTCCCTTTTCTTTATTTTCATTTATGATATTAATATACTCTCCTTTGGTTTTGTGAAACTGCTCTTCCTGTGACTTTGTGATTAAACATCGTCTCGGGAACTCTGGTTTATACTGCTCAAATTCATCATGATGGCAATGTGACAGTGCAGAAAACTGCAAGGTTCCCTGCCCTCCAGTCAGTACTCTCTACTGGTCCGTTTACAAAAGAACATCTGTGCTATGTTGGAACCTATTCACTTATATCCTTGCCAATAAGCTTGGAACAGGGATAACAGTTACCTATTAAATAAATGAAGAGTAAAACATTGAGATGATTGCTGCATGAAGAAGGGCTGGCTAACCTGGCAAGCTCTGTCTAAACCGTTTAAGACAGAGATGAGATTGAACACAGAATGAATCGCTGAGTTAGGTTACTTATCTCCTTACATGCAAGGAAAAAAAATGAAATGAGAGAAAACTCTTTAAACAAGTTACTTTCAGACACTGGAAAGTTATGCAAAGTCAAAATTCTTCAGAGACAGAGAAGTAATCAAAGATGTGATTAGCAAGTACTTGATGTTATTTTCTAGTACAGATGACCATTAAATGTGTGTAGACCTCATGCCTAAAACCTATTGTCACTTTTGAAGGTGTATGAATGACATTTTCAGAAGCAGATAGGGCCATATTTGCAAAAGGTAAGCTTTTGTTCTGCTTATTGTTGCATGGTTTAATTATTAAGAACCTTAGACTAATTTTCAAAAATGACTCAGACATAGACCTGTAATAGACAGTTCATGGATTCATAACAATCCTCAAGAGTTCTTAGAGATTGCCTGCTAAATTGAAAGCTATGTTTAAAGGATGCATAAAGAGCGGATGTTAACTGCGCTGTGGCCTTACTCAGATTGTCAATATTCAGATGGTAAAGCAGACCAATTTGAAGGCCATAAACAAAAGAGTGTACAAGAGTAAAACTCTGCCTGGTACATGTTCGAGGATAGGTATGATCTTGATTTTGGCTATTTGTGTTGGTGTTTCTTAAGTCCAGACCCCAAGTGGTGTGAGCGTGTTGTGTGTTGTAGAATAGAAATCTTAGAATATAAATTGCTATCCTCCTGACATACCCATCCTGCTTAGTAAATATATTTTAGATTATATGCCACTGAGTGATGTGGTTCTGTTCTTGCAATTGTCCAACCTAAATTGTTCTGTGACAGACCCTTTATTGTTATTTCTATTGGAAGAGACCAAAAAAAAAAAAAAAATTCAAGAATTTACCACTTCATCCACTTCATCAGTTTGTGGAAGTTATCCTTGTATTTCATTTCTGTAACACTTTTTTTAGACAATGTGTTGTCAATAACATTTTAAAGTACAATTTATGACTTCTGAAACTCCAGCTGTAGTAAATTATGTGTATCAGTAGCAAAAAAGGAAGTTCTAGACATAATTTCAACATTATTTTAGAGATACTATGGCCTAACAGATCATAGTCTACTTAGCAAATGTTCTGTTTACTGATCTAGCACATTCTAATAGATCATCTATTGAGATGCATCTATGTAACACTTGCCATCAGTAAGAACATTGTCAGCACAATTTGTAAGGAATACGCACATCAGACTGAACCTGTTTAGTCCTCAGTGTCTGTCTATTAAAGTTCTCTTATTAAATATGCTGTTCTACAAAGCACAGATTCTACATGTGCTTTTTTCAAACAAAATCTTGTTTAGTCACATTTTGGTTTTGCTCATATCTGAAGTATAAAGAGACTAATTATGTCTGTCCATTATGGATGCACTGTATTGCCAGAGGAAGAGAAGAGACCCAGAAACCTGCTTCACTTGAGCACCCATAAATGCACTGAATATAACTGGTCATTTCAAACACCTAATTGCAAAGGATGAATTGAGCCAGTTCCATCAGATGCTGAGCTCATTATCACACAACAGTGTATTATACACATTGATAACCCTTCACACTGGGAATAGATATATACAAAAGTTTACATGCATAGATACACATCCTATATGTATACATATATATGAAGACTGGGATACCATTGAGTGATGGTATCTCTTTACTCTGTTTTCCTAAAGCAACAAAGCTTGTATGTCTGTTGTCAGTCTCCTTTTCAGTCTTTCCTTTCCAGTAATCTTCAATATATTGGACAAATTCAACCAAAATTTAAAGATGAGTAAAAGACTCAAGATAATTAGATTCTGACAAGACTTGTGACAGTCAGCAACTCAATGGAAAGAGAAGATGCCCCAAATTAATTTCTAGACCCTATGAAAGGCAGGGAAAAAATATCTACTAAGTATTCTATTTGGCAGCAGCAGACAAACCAGAATGGTCATATCTTGGACTTTCCACAAGACATTCTGGGGGAGGTATTACAACTAACAAAATGTGAGATATTGTCATGTAGGTCAAGAAAGAAGCAAAGTACAAAGTACACAAACCCATAGGAAACCAAGCTTCACTAGATCTGTTATGAATAAAATGACCCATTAAAAGTCTGTCATGTTACTTTCATGACTGTGGGTAATAAATCTTCCTGTGTCTATCAACTCTTTCTGATTTTTCTGTTGCTATGTTCACTATGGACACTATAAGCTCTTTTCTGCAGTCACTGACTTTTTCCCTACAGTAAATGAGTGTTGAGATCACAAAGATCTACAAAGGCACATCCTTTGTTTAATACATGTCTTCCTAGCCAGGAATTCTGAAAAGAGTTTTGTCTTTTGTTTACTTGTTCTGTCACTACTTTGCAGTGCTCATCATCAAACATACAGTGGGATCAGCTTCCCTGTTGCTTTAACTGATATTTTGTCCAGGTTGCACATGTGGAATTTGCTATACATTACAGGACAGAACCTGCAATAAAGGCTGCCCATGTTCTTCTTTAGTACTTGGAGAACCTGACTGGGAGAAACCAATATAATGAGCTGATGAAGAGTTTCGCTGAGCTGTGACCACCTGGTATAGTCAGCATGGACCATTCCAGTTTTTCTTTAGTTAATGAAAGCAAGGAGAGAAATCTGATMTTAGGCTACAATACCCTTTGAGGTGTTTACTTTGATGACAGAAAGATTCTAAAGAAGTAAATCTAGTTTAGACTTTAAATTATGGAGAAATTAATACAGGCCGCACTTTTCCCATGATGATTCTTAGCTATTGAATTAGCCCCAGTGCTATCTATGCCACATGGCACTTAGAAAAGCTTTTATTCTGTAATAAATTACTGCTGATCCTGTCATGTTTCCCATAGTAAGTAAAATTTCCAGGAAGTGCAAAAAATACTTCTACCTTTCCTCGTATAGATCTCTTTCCTGAAATCTGACATCTTGACATATGTGTGATGATTTATTTAGTCCTCCATTTACTATTCTCCCTAATGCCTCTTCACTTATAATATGAAGCTCCTGTTTAGCAATACAGCAAAGTGAGTTAATTAAATGAAGTGCTGGCACTAATTTATTATGTAAATACCTGGAAGCTTCAAATTGCAGTGATGCCAAATACCAAATCTATACTACTTCTAAAGAAAACTGAAAAGAATCATAATAGTCTTAAGAAAATACTAATGCCTTTTAAATATAATCTTTTTTTTTTCTATAAATACTTCACTATGCAGTCTGTAAATTCCTTAGAATTTCTGATTATTTACGTATAAATTAGAAGTTGGCAGCTTCCCAGTAGAAAAGGTACTCCAGGAAGGTTTTAAAAGAGAAGATAAACTGAGTATTATGCACAAAGAAACTTTGGCCATTTGTGCCTCAAGACAAGGCAAATGAACATGTTACTGTGAGGTAAACCAGAACTATAAGTGCATAAATTACTCTGTAGCACTTGCTTCCTTGTGCAGTAAATGTGGGTTTATGTCACTCTCATTATCAACTCTATCAGTTTAGGTTCTGCACATCATCAATTACTGCAGAATATCTGACAAAGTAAATAAATGCATATATAAACAATGATGGTGTCAAAGGACAATGTCAAATACGAGATACTGTCAATAGCTACAAATATTTTCAAACACTAGGGAAAAATATCTTAGAGTTATCAATTCAGCGAGGTAATATAATTGATTAAGGATGATAGTTCTTAGCAAGGGAATTGGAAATATATTTTAAATAGAAATAGCCTATAGAACAAACAAAATAAGAAAAGTATGTGGATATTTAATTATAGGAATTTTCTTATACAGTGGCAGAATATTTTCATCTCTTGCATGCTCTGTCATGAGTTTTTCCTGTCAGGAAATTTCCTGAATTAAGTGAAAGAACTGCAATGAGTTTCTGTTGCTATATTTATATGCTTTGGGATTGTGCAGTTAAAACATTCAATTGGTTATTTTACATCTCTGTGTGTGTACTGCGTGTGTATGTATGTGCAGAAGTGCTAAATCTATTGATTTGTTTTCTATAATGTGTGGATACAAAGTACTTTCTAAATTGTATTATAGTAAGATACATTTAATGGCTATTCATCTATGGTTCTAGAAATCTTATTGAGTGTCCATTTGATAAAGTTGTCTGAAGTCATTTCACTGTGAATAAATTAAATGTATGTATATTTGTGGAAGAATCAGTTGGTGTACCAATTGGTAGATTATTACACTGAATAGTATTGAAATTACATTAAGGAACTATTAAAAAAAATCCTAGTATAAGAAAACAATAAGTTTTTTATTGTTAAAAATTTAAAATCTCAGTTTTAGTGGTTTTTAGAAGCATTCATAGCATTTTTTGTGCTTTATTTAAACCATGAAAACCATTAGGGTGCAATATTTGAATTTTGTACCTGAATCTTTTCATTTCTAAAAATATTTAATAACATAGAAAAATGAAAAAAGAAGAAGAGGTTAAAGGTAAAAGATTAAAGAAGTATATTGATGGAGATCAAAACAGCAAAAAAGAAGAAACTAAGGCAGAGGAAGATAAAGGAGAAATAATACAATGGAGGTAGAAGAAGGAAATGACAGAGGAAAGAGAAAACTTTCCAAATTTACCCACTAATTTTCAGAATACTTTTGAATAAATAATTAAGTATGAGACCTTTGAACAGACAAAGCTGACATGTTCAAACTCAAAAAAGGGGTTTCTAAGTGCATTCTCAGCAGTTAAGTTCTCCTGAGGAAAAAACTGGAGGCCACAATCTATCTGTCAGCAACAAGAGAAGTACATATATAGCTGGATAAGGATGAATGCCAATGATGAAAGTATAGGAGTTTTGTTGTTGTAGTTGGTTCTAAGTTTTAAAGACCACCTCTGGTAATTGTAAAAACAAAACAAAAAATGTRTTCTTATGTATTAAATAGCTCTGCTTATTTGTATTTTCTTGAGTAGGGGAATATTTTAACTATCAAATAAATAGATTCAAGGAGGAATAGTCTTTTTGTTTTCCAAGAAATAGTCTAAATTAAGAGATAATTTAATGGCCCAATCAGGCAGGAAAAGTACTTCTATGAGGAAAGCAAATATGGATCACTTTCAATGCAGTAATTTTTCAACTTAATAGTGACAGTAATGTATTTGTATAATTCTTACCTTTGAAGGTACAGTATAAACATTTCATAGTGAACATATTCCACATCGCCCTCTTTTGAAAGGGAAAACTGTTTTCCTTGTCCTTGACCTGACATTTGTACATGAAGAAACTGAAGCATTAGAACTTAATAGTATTTAACAATGTTGTTTGGGACAATTTTGAAGGTTTTAAGGTTTTTTGTTTTTTAATGGTTTCCTCTAAGCCATGTATACATGACTTAATATTACCACTTAATATTTTGTCACATCCTAATACATTCACTCTGTTTGGAAGCTAAATGTTTTGTTTGTCTTGAAGAGCACCTACTACATACCAACAGTCTTTCTGGAATATGGTTTCATTGTAAGCTCAAAGACAACAGCATAACAAAGTTATTCCTAAGATTCCTTCTTGAGGTTGACCATTTCTTCATTTCTATGCTTCTATAACTTTTAAAAAGCTCTACATCCCCTCTGCCCCAAAATTGCCATTTCCAACTCAGTATGTCATACTTAGACCCATCTGAGGCTCATAAAATTCATAGCCCACAGCTAAATCTTGGGATAGTAGACCTAGCTGATATCCTGAAAGCCAATCTAAAGACACTGAACGCTGAGGCAAACATAAAGCTTACTGGTTACAGACTCCTTTATTCTAAGACAGGATGGAAAGGGGAAGGTCAGAGGGAAAGTAAGCAACAAGAATGTAACTGTTCAGCATGTATTTACAGCTGTTGCCTTAGGAGGGAAAAAACTTAAGAGCTGGGCATGTTCCTGCATTTAAAGTTAGCAATCGTCTGAGAAAAGTAAGTAAAGTGAATACCACCAGAAATAATGTCAGGAGCAGYAGGGGTGCTCCTTCAGTTAGCTTTGTCCACGCACCAGGAAATACAGCATGCTCCTACGCAGCAGAAAATTTGAAAATGCCTGAATCATTTCATCATGAGACAAGTACTGATCTCAAGTCTCCCTCTTCCTTCATTACCTCCAACTATCTTTTTAAAGAAAGTGAGAGTCAAAATTCCTTGTAATAAATCCACAAAGGAGACACCTAAAATCAATACAGGAATCAGTTTTGATTTGGAAATATGAGTTTTACAAAAAGGCTCATACTTGAAATTAGATGTATTAATGCAGATGATAAACAAGATCCTTTCTGGCATTTTCTTTTAGTGAAGTCTGGTGTATTCCTATTCTAATATTTTCCATCTTCATGAGGTATGCTGGTGATTATAGAATCCTTCCCATTCAATTTGTGAGGATATCCTTCATCTAAAACAACATACTTTATTTATTCACCAAGCTGAATATATATTAAGCATTATTTGCTGAAATTTAAAATGCCTAAAACCGTTTTGGTTCTGATCCAGTAAGAGCCCAAACTGTGATGTAACTGATCAGCCACTAGTGGACTAGTGGATAAGATGAAGCATTGTCTTGGCTCTACTGGCTGCATGGAACAGATCTTGATCAAGCATAATTGGAGTTTAGACATGTAGCACTCATATGTGCAAACTGAATTCCATCCTAAATGTCTGTAATGTGAGAACTGAGTCTTTTATTCCAGCCCTACTTCTGTTACAGCATTATCCAGTAAAGCTTCAGTAAACTTCTTAATAAAATAGTATCCAGAAGCTATGCTACTACACCTTACTCTCATGATGTCTTGAAAGGTAGAAATATCAATATTATTAACAAAAAATCATAATACACATATACACAAAACAGAAGTAATGCAGTCAAAAATATGACTTAAACATTTACACCTTTTTAAAAAAATATTAAGTATGTTTGCTTTTGCTCAATATGCAATTTTTTTCTACTGTCAATTGCACATATATAGAATTCTGTGTTACAATTGCTATATTTGAATTCAAATTGAGGATGTACATATAATGCAGTGAGCTGTACCTAACATGATTTTTTCCAGTTTGCTTGCAAATACATTTTATATGCCGCGTTAAAACATATGAACTCTGTTATTTGTTGTTGAGATGCATCTATGACACTGTACAGAGCCAAGGCTACCCTGGAAGTCTTGTACCAGATTTTAGAACTTCTGGAAATTTATAATCTCATTGTTATGCCACAACAATAGCTTTGCTATAAAATCACTTTAGTTACACTTTGTGTTCTAAATTATGCTGCTTGAGTGCACAAATAAAAAAAGGAAGGGAAGGGAAGGGAAAGGAAGGGAAGGGGAAGGGAAGAGGAAGGGGAGGGGAGGGGAGGGGAAGGGAAGGGAAGGGAGGAAAAGCCCACAGGTCTACTTCAAAGCAAGTGGGAATTTAACCAATATTTGTTTGTTTCATACCTGAGATCCTAGTCATTTTTAAAGGGATCTGAGTGGAACAAAAAAAGCCATTGAAGTGAGCAAATTCTAAAATGACTGAAACTTTAGTCTATCATGTCAGATCCCTCTAAAATTGCAGACATTGTTCCAGTAAAAGAAAAATAAAAAAGATTAAAGTCCCAAAATATTTAGGTGTTATATTTCATGTCATTTAACACCAGGCAGTAACTGGTAGTCAGAAGCCAGCTGAGAATAAGGTGAAGCAATATTGCAGATAACTCTTCATTTATATTTTCTGTGAATCTGTGAACAGAACTTACAAACTATTCAGAGGTTTCTCAGTCAGATTATAGTACTTTCACAGTCAGAAGGAAAATTACTTCCTCTCAAGGAAAGCGCCTGTACAAATGTGGTCAAAGAATAAAATAAAGAAGTAATAAACAGTAAAATAGAGAGTAATAATGAAGTATAAAGTTAAAGCACACTAGTTAAAAAGCATTAAGCAGGAGGTGGACATTCAAAATTGAAGGGGCCTGTGTTTGTTTTTTACTTCAGGTAATTACAGCAAAATGAACCTAATTTACTTTTGACCAGAAGTGTCCACACTTCAAATAATATGCTTCAAATAATACTTCTTAGCTTCCTATCTTTAATTACCTCATTTGCCTTTACTGAGCGTTGTCCAAGCAACTCATACGCTAACATGAATTCTCTTACTGTTGTGTAAGAATTAAACTTACACAGTTCTGTACATTCTTTGGCCAATAAAATTGAACTATGTAATTGGGATAATCTATAAAAAAAAATTGCTATTTACAGTATAACTAGCTACAAAAATGAAATCTGTAACAATGATATTGAATTCATAAGAAATTCATTTAAAAAGGAAATATCTGTATAAAATGTCAGCTTAGAATTAAACAGAAATAAAAATACCAACTCTAGAATTAGGTATCCAATATATCTTAGTAGTTTTAATGCAAAAGGTGAATTAAATATAAGTATTTAATTTTTCACACTCCTTGTGCCAAAATTAGCTGTTGTGGCAACACAGGTCCATATCTTTTATCCAATAAACAGCTGAAGGTCTCTATAAATACAGAAAACTGTAGCAACTGATCCTAATAATAATTATCATTTTAGGCATAATTCAAAGCTCATTCATATCCATGGATCTCATTGAATTCAATGGCACTGCTCATCACATGCAAAATTAAGTGATTGAGCATCTTAAGGTTTTTGATGAGAAGTTGATACAGTTCTAGTATAATCTGCATATAAAGTCTTTTCCTCACAATAATAAGTAATTTATTCCCAATAATAATAGAACTTAAAGCATTATAAACAATTATACTTTTGAATAGTTTAAAAGTAGTATTAACTGGGTAAATTAAGTTATAGTGAATTTACCCAGGGATACCATTAATTGCAGAGACCACAGTAAAGAAGATTTAAATAGCATTATTTGTATAATAAAGTCCTAGAATTTTTCTAGAAGTTCTAGGAAAAAAGAAACCAAACCACTACAAGCTGAAACAACTTAGTAGTGCAGGATAAGCAGTGATATAACTATGCCAGATATCTGTATCACTCATTCAACAATGCATTTTCAAGAAGAATGTTGAGAATGTTTAAAGAAAAAGTTAGGAGCCTAATTACCTGCAGCTACCTCTACCTTTAAGGCAGAGAGAGACACCCATCCAGAGGGCACATCAGCCTGCCTCTCAGTACAAGGATACACTAATATTTGTTTTGGTTTGCTGTAATATGAATAGTTTTTTTAACCCAGTATTTTGTTTATTTAACACAATAAATGATCTGTAGGTAGCTCTTCAAAACAAAAAGGTAAAAAGAAATCCCACAAACAAATATTTTGTTTCCAAAATCAAATACTAAAATGACTTTCATTTTCAACTATTTTCTAAACACCTGATGTACGGTGGCACAAACTTTTGAGCACATTTAAATATGGCACAAATTTTAGTTTTAACACTGTGAAGGACAAAAGAACATATAAAATTGGACTTTTATTTTCAGTACACCACAGGAATCCATCCTTTCACAGAGTTCTCAGGGTACATATATGATCTAGATGGCACAGGATGTACAGATGAGTCTTCTATAAATTCAAAATGACCTTTCTCCCCACTCTCTTAAATCTATCCTGAGACTTATGAAACAGTGAGAATTAGAATAAATCAGTAGCAATGAACCTGTACATTCTCAAGAATACACAACAGAAAATTTAGTGTAAGTAGATCTTAAAAGATCTATGCATTTTCATTGATAAAGAATGAACCCAAACATGGTATATGATCAAGATTTCATGTATAGATTTATCCTCCCTTTCAGAAAATAAGGCCTGTTCCCTTAAAGATTATACATACGCTTAATTTTAAAGATCTGAGCAGTCCCACTGATAATAGTATCATTTTCCACTGGCTTAAAGTAATTACATGTTTGAAGGACTGGAACTTTGAATAAAAATTTGAATTCTATTTGTCATAACTGCTATAAAGAATTATAGCTGTTACTCTCAATGAGAACCAAAATTGCCAATGCTATATCTTTGCAATGCCCAAAGTTAAACAAATAAAATTAATTTGGTGTTTGTTTTCCTAAGTTTGTCACAGGAACATGAGGAAAAAGGTGGAAAAAGATGTTAATTTTTTAATAAAATTTTTTATTTTAGAAAAGTCCCTTTGAATATATAAACAAGGTTAAACATTCTAAATTTCAGGTATTGCCCAAACTTTGAAAGCATGCCAGAACCTTCACATAGAAAGGCAGAAGGTATACTGCATAACAACAAAAGGGACATAAGTATAGGCTACGCAAACTTGAGGCCTGAAATAAAAGGATGTATTCTGGGCCTGTTCCAAAATGGGACCAAAGCTCAAACACCAAAACATCTAAAATCTTTGTGCTGGTTTCAGTCAATTCAAAAACTCAAATATGAAACTTCTGTTTTGTATAGGCTTATCTTAAATGCCCAAGAATGGGTTTCAAAACTTGCATTCATATCATATCTATCAGCAGTAGGACATGTAGTTAACAATACATGAAGCCCATTATTAATAATAATTTTAAAACTAAGTAGCATTTAACACATTAAGAACATTGCTTAAAGAATCTGAACGAGGGCTCAGATAATCATTTAATTTTCAGCTTGATAGTTCAACTAAGAAAACCCTGACAGCCCAGAATAAAATAGTTAAGTATAACCGGAACAATAGAATGCCAGTCCCAGCATTTGGCTGTGGACGTTGGAAGTAGAATCCCACAAGGGAAGGCAAGACATCTTTGCAAAACTCCGTGGTAGGGTAAAAGAGGGGAAGTTCTGCAGCTATAAGGGCAGCAGTCTGATAATCTCTATAGGGATGAGATAGCTGCTGCTCAGCAAGAGACTTCTTCCCCAGTGAGTATAAGGTGAGATTGCCAGGTGCTGTAGCTATCAGACATACTGGTAAACCTCCTAGTACTTGTGGCAGCATGGTCTGACCAGTAATTGAGAGGGAGAGGAGGCCTGCCTGTGATGAATTTTTGAAGAAATGGGCTATTTATGAACACTCTTTACAAATAATGTTATAATATTAAACAATATAAATCAATAATACCATCTAACTGGAACAAACGACTGGAACAAAACAAAGACTCTTAATTCATTGTAGGTTATTACATACATATAAGCTACTTGCATGGAAGTAAGAACTGCAGAATTTTATGTTTTGTACAAGGGAAACCAGGGAGGTCAGTAAATGACCAGATCTGAGCTGTCACAAACTTTGATTACCAATTGACAAATCAGCAAGGTAGCTTCAATTCACAAGATTTGCCTATTATCATATTCTAGTTAGTAAGACTTCTATTTTAGAACATATTACAAGATGGAATCTCAAAAGGAATTATCTCAAAATCAACTTTAACAGTATTTGGATTCCCTAGCTATGAACTGAGGAAATTCATCCTGAGTGAGAATGTTCTTCTGAAGTTCCCCAACATTGTGTTTTGAAAGGCAGTAAATCAGAAATATCTGTCTTATGACATTGTATTAAGGCATAAGCCAACCTTATTCAAAAAAATGAAGGCTCAACCCCTCAAAACCATGTAGGGAGTTTCCCCTCTCCCTCCAATTAATCCCACTGTCTTCAATTGGGCAACTTCAAAGAATAAGTTTTTGTAAAGAAGAAGAAAGTTGTTAGGCACAAGCAGATTTAATTTAATATCTATGTTTTGTACTGTGGAGAAAATACATTCTTCAGAAAAACCTGTAAATGGGACACATTTTTTAAACTAAGAGCTATTGCACACCATGGCACCTCTAGCTATCCCAAAATCCCCAGACAGTCAGGAAAATAACATGCTAGACTAGGAATCATTGCTGAAACAACATCAAACCTTGCCCTCATATAGACATTGGAGTTGAAAACTAGAGTTTTTGCATCTAGCAGTGTTACCATGGGCTAGGGAAAGTAGCAGGAAATCCAAGGCATTAAGCTTTATGAAGAACTGCACAGCTGGGAAGAACGAATTGAAACAGAAAGGGATAGACGCATGGTTAGAACATACTGAAAATGCTATATAAAGAGCAAGAAGGGGGTAATAGCAACCAATCAGTAAGACTTCAGAAGAACATTCCAAAGTAACTTATTCTAAAAAGCTTAGAAACTGCACAACAGAACTAAAACAGCACAGAGTTACCAAGAATTTTTATAACTTACAGCATGTACTTGACAAAGAGTCAGAAGAGTACCATAAAGTTGTATTTGCAAGCACTAAAAGTCTAATAAATGACTCAGTAGGATGCTGATTAGCATTTGCAATAGTGGGACCCAAAGGAAGCAAATATGGTAAGTGAGAAAAATCAACTCTTCAAAATAAGCAAAGCATTAACAGAAATACCTTTGAACAGGAGAATAACTAAGCTTAACCTAGAATTTTGTATTGCTCAGAAAAAGAAAAAAAAAAACTGAGAAAATGTCTAACTAATCATGATATTGATATGGTTGGTTAAAAGCCTGGAACTACACTACTGTCCCCATGGGAAGTCCAAACTTTGTTTTCACTTTGAATTGAAATTAAAAATCTTCCCCCATCTTCACCAGGATGGAAAATTTGGAAAAAGTAACATGTCAAAATTTTTTATTTACTCTTTTAAATGATTCCAGCAAATTATATTCCATCTTTTTGCAGGTGCACCTCTTCAGCTAGACTACTTTTTCCACACTGCACTGAATGTTTATGTTCCATGAAGTACCCTGCACTTGAATATAAAAGGAGATTGAAGCATATCATGCAAAAATGTGGTCCTTCCTTTCCCACCGGGTAAGCAGGACATGAAATCCCAACCTATATTTCTCATGATGTACCATAGCAGCATTTCAATTTAAATTTGCCAAACAACAGTAGACGTGGATGAAGAAAATGTTTTGGTTCATCTACTAAGTCAAATTCACATTATAATATATCAATTTTTGAATGAGTAATACCTGAAATACACAACTTTCTTATTCCTTAAATATGAATTGTTTTAGGGAAGTGTTTCATAGGACTAATCATTTAAGAAGAAACATTGTCTTGTAAAATGCTATGTGTAAAGTAACCAGATGAAAGGACACAACTGAGTTAGCCAAAACAAATCTAAAATATATAGTAATAACATGTCACGAACTGTCTATGTACTTTAAAAAGAAAACAAAAATAGGCCCTGGGCATTTTCACATCTGAAGGGAAAAAACTAGGATCCTCAATCTGATCTTAAGATCAGATCTTCATTACACCCTTCATTTTTCCAGAGTTCTGTGACTCATAACTCCAACAAAAGTCAGAGATGAAAATCTCACATTTCAGCACATCTAAAAATCAATCCATTATTTTCRAAGTGGAAAAATGAATTTACAGGAGGTAATTGATGTTTTAAATCTCCCAGGTTTCAAAATACTGGCAAGATATATTTCTTTGGAAAGAAGTAGGAATAAAGTTCCATTTCAGTCAGATAATGTGTAAAATAAATGCATTTTCCTTCACATCTTTTATTATCCAAAGAATATGTGTTAAATCTAGATTCAGTAACTTAAGGATACAAAACAACTGGGAATGTGAAAACAACTTGAAAAAAATATATGTAATTAAACATTTGATTTTTTTCTTTTTAAGACTTATATTCATCATGGTCATGGTCCTAAAGCAAATACTCATCTTTCCTAGAAACAAGAAGTTAAGAAAAATATTTTCCTCTGTTGCACTGCTAGACAAATTCAAGATTAATAACAGATCTTATTCGCTATTGCTCATCCTGTCTGATAAATGAAGTCTGGAACTGAAAGAGTTAAACCTCCCTTTTCTTCCTATACTGTGATTATCAGTTTGTCTGCTAACGTATCTCTCTACCTTCCATCTAAAAAGCTGGATGTAACAATGTGATTTTTGCTGTGTGAAAGCTCCAAATATTGTTTTCATATCTCTTCATTTTGAATATAACATAAGCATTGATCTTTTTGGTTGTGCAATTCCTTCAGTGTATTCTTGTGACTGTTGGACTATCAACCTGCCCACAGAAGATTACTTTAAAACACCTTTTAGAGCCCAGGGAATAGAGCACTAAGTTAACCCATGCCAAGGTCATTGACCTCTACCATACTAAAATCCTAAATCCATTGAAAAACAGTTATATTGTAGTAAACTGAATAAAACTTGCTTATTATTGTAGTAGGCTGAATTTTGTTGTTTTTTCACAAATAAGTCAGAACCTCCATAGAAAACACATTTTCTATCCAGTTCAATAAATACCACTGCGCAGTCAGTATCTCGCAATCAGCAAGGAGATTACTGTCTTCATTTTATCATAAATGTGAAAAAAAAACCATTAAAATTCTTGAAAAGTCCAGGGAAGAAACATAAAATGGAAATGTACTAAAGGAACAGTTTTAAGTCAAAAGTCTTTAAGGTGCTAAGACTCTCTTCTCTCAGTAGTAATTTAACATATTTTCTTTTGATACACAATTAACTTTCCTCTTATAAAAACATATTGTATTTGCAAATCAAATAAAGACTACATATTACTGAATATACATTTGAGTTAATGTATTTTTCAGATAACTTCCATAGTCTAAACACTTTATAYTTAAAAATGTCAAGTGACTTAATACTTTCTATAAGATTTAGTGATTTTAAATGTCAAAGGTCATGCACAAATAGTCACCTCTAAATTGCTATACAAAATAAAATATAATAGTTTGCTGCTGGAAAACACAACACTTCCCTTCACAGAAGAGAACTTCCTCTATAGTAAAGAGTTCCACAATATGATAATTTTGTGCTTTTGCCTGTTTTTGCTCCATATGCACTTTTACTGCTTATACAAAGCACTGCATCTGCTTTCCTTTAAGTGAAATAAACACTCAGCTAATTTTGCAAAGAAACAATGCTTACGTCTCGATAGCATGCTATGAAAACATGTTGCAAAATGATCTTTTCTGCAACTGAACTCATTCATTAATTTACGGTGAGATAAAGTTAAGCAATTTTTTCCTTAACTATATTAATGAAGTCAGGAATATAGTCTTCAAAAAAATTGGTATATGAAACAGATGTTTTATAGTGATGAAAATACATATCGATTCTACATTCTCCAACTTATTGCTACTCTTATTCTGCATTTCACTACAGAAAAGTAAAATATATAAAAGTGAAAGATGTTTTAATTCTTCATTTTTTTCACAGGAGTAGATAGGGGTCTCTTTTAGTCCTTTATTGTGGAAGGATATTGATTTTACAGAAACAGAAGTAAAAAATCATCTTGGTACTTTACAGTATAAGGGTACTGAACTATGACTACTATTTTATGCATAATTATTCATGATTTTGTATTCAGAATCATTATTAGAAAATAGTAGCTTGAAACGAGAAATTAGGCAGGTAGTTAAGCACAGAACAAGAATAGACAAAATATTTTGATGTATTTTTGTTTTTTATTCTGTTTTAAGACTGAATCGAGGATATATCAAGATACAGCTACAACTTGTGAAATTTGCTGTCAACCCATTTAGCAATGTATGATTTTGAATATGATTTTATGTATTTCATTAGAAAATTAATTTATAATTTGAAGGCTGTAATTGAGACCTATTACTCTGAGTGGACATTTTCACTGATATGAATAATTTATATTTTTTACTGGTACCCGATATATTTTTTTAGCATCTGTGTTTTGGTCATCTGTGTGTTTAGCCAAACATACACACTTGCACATGTTCACACATTTATTCAAATATACATGAAATTATTTTAAGAAAATTAAAAAAAAATCTACTGTTTGAACTGAGACAAAGACAAACTGCATACCTTCTCTGGATCAGTTGTTGTAATGACCCACACACAGTGCGCATTGTCTTCATATTGGACTGGATAATTTGGAGACGTGATAATCCCGCTTGGTCCACGTAAGTTAGAACCACATGTTCTAGCTAAAATGACAAATATCAAGTCATATGCTTTTCACCAGTTGCTTTTTACAGTACATGCTTCTTAATAAACTTTGTAAAATTGCCATACAATTGCCAAACAACCACTTGTTGTGAAATAATTATTATGCTGATATGTTCTGTAACAGTCTGCCTTTGAAAAAGTTTCATCCAGTCAGAAAAATCCTGAAAAATTACCTACAGAGGACGGAAATTAGAACTTTTCTGTTAATCAACCTAACATTTATATTACTTAGTTCTTATCTTAGGTAAAGATGCTAAAACCGACAGTCTAGCTCACACCATTTCTAAGTACTTAGATACCTGTGTAACTTTAAATATCCGAATTTCAGAATTTATCAGCATAATTCCCATTCATTTTTGAGGTAATTTAAACTCTTTAGTTACTTAAGTTTCAGTGCTGGTAAGAGCAATGACTACATTCATTAAAGCTTGTTCATTCTTTTTCTGAAAATTGGATTAAAGCACCTAATGTAATTCTAGTAATTCTGAAAGTTTTACTTGTCACCTTTTTCTGTACCTGCCTCCATTTTGAAGAATGGAATAATAGCATTTCCTTACTGCACAGAATTGTTTTCTGTGAAAATGTCTGGCTATCTTTATGGTAGATACTGTCTTAATATAGTTCCATGAATTTCAGTTATGTCTCAGACACCACATTTAAACCTCCCTTAATGATCTCTGTCAGCAGAAGCCAAAAAATCCTTTCATCTACATAGGTAGTTCTACCAAAGTATCACTGGGTAACGTTAAAAGGCTGTCCATGCTTATGATGTGGAAAAACCTAACTCTTCATGTTTAAGTATGTCACTATATGCTCTCTACTAGCCATATAGAAAGTTTGGCCTGTATCTACCAAGCAAACTAGATTCTCTCAACTACTAGAATAACAAGAGCAGATTCATGTAATCTGAAAGAGGGTGTTCTCATCCCAGCAACAGGCAGAAGCCTCTAGCATCCCCACTAACAGACAATTAATATTTATTAATTTATAATTAATTAATCCTGCACAAGTTCTGCAACAGTAGGCACTAAACCAGACATGCAACCTGGTGGCAACAGGCCTTAGAATATAATTTGTACCTTGTCTTCTCTAGCCATCCACTAGGAAAAAAAGCTAGGACTAGTCACACTTTCTCTCAGGTCTTCTTGGAATATCTTGCAATCAAGTTCTGCAGTTGAAGCTCCGCCTAGAAATCTGTTTGGGAAATCTGTTTGCAAAACGTTGCAGAAAATTTGTTGGGCAGTCTTGCATACCACTTAGAGAAAATAGGAATGAATTGCTGGTAGGTTTCTATGTAGAATTCAAAAAACCCAGGAACATTTACATTAGCGCTGTTAGGGCTCTGAGGGCACTAATAGGCCTAAATGGCCCTGACCAGCTTCACGTAGGGCCCACTTACAAACAATGCCCATGGGTCCAGGGGCTTCATTTAAGCTTGAGACTGGGACTTTAGTCCCTATTAGAGCCACATCTTAGGAGACACGGGACTGTGTCTGACCATGGTTGCCCTAACCCTGATCCTGACCTAATTTCCTGGCCTTCTTTTGACCTGCCTTCTTGCAGGATGTGCCTGATGACCTGGGCTTGGAGCATMCCCAGCGTGCCCTTCCAACCCCCTCTCCTCCAGTGCCTTGCTCCCTGGTGGGGCAGTGGGATGGCTCTGCCTGGCTGGCTGGGGACCCTCACTGGCCCCAGGGAGCAGCCAGCCCACAGGGCGCCCTGACAAGCACACTCATTGGAACTGGATGCTGTTTAAAGTAATAATTAATTATTAATTATTAAGGTGCTAGCCACCAGTAAAACAGTCCTTGTGATTATTCATCAGCTTTGTAACCCACTTCCTCATTTTGTTAGACAGAATTCCAGAGTAAGAGCTAAGTCCAGCTTCTTCAGTCAGTCTTATAGGATGGAAGTGATTAAGCTTGCAATAACTTGCATTTAATTTAACAACTTCTCAACCCTGAGGAGGTGATCAATTGCAAAATGTGATAAACAATTCTTTGTATTGCATATTGTATTATTAAATGTATGGCATGAGTACCGAGATTAGTGGCATCCTGAATGTCAGTAAGGGGACTGGAAAGAATATGGACACAGAGCTTATTGCAAGTAAAACTTTTATCTTTCACCTCTCACTATCTGCAAACATACACCATATGCAGTGTTCACTCTAATATTCAACCAGAAGTATATATCATTTGGCCTAAAAACATTAATCTGTGTTCAGAAAAAAAAAAAAAGACAAAAAAAAAGACTTACAGGGACTGGCTGACTTGACCCATAGACAGTTGTGAAAGTTTAGGTACAATTTTGGAAGTATGGTTGAGCAAACTAACTTGTTTTTTGGACTGAGATTTTAATAGAGATGTCGGACTAATATATCCTATTTTGTTAGTGGTTTACTGGAGGGAATAAAGCATAATAAAGATTTGAAGATAATATATTGGAAGAAACAGCAAACTCTAATAATAATTCAGAAGCCAATAGCCCGTTTCTGCTGAGCATTACTTTAGCCATGCATAGATTACTTCAGCTCATTTTTGAAATATATTAGCAAACAAGAATAATTCAACAGGAGGGGAGGAAAGAGTGAACAATGGAGTTGTATGAACACATTACTTCATAATAGTGTGAAACCAAATACTGAGAGGATGTATTTAGATTTTTCATTTAGGTGTAACCCTGAATAAGAATGAAATATGCAATTTAAAACATGTATGCACCAACCTATAGAGACACTGAGCTCAAGACCTTTTTGAGTCACAATTCCTTTGATCTGGAAAGAGTTGGAGTTTGGGGGGGGGGGTTGCTATGTTTTAGATTTTCCATTCTTTACAGGGGTATGTCCATTTAACATTACCCATATTTTATAGCTTGCAATAATTTTCCAAAAAGAATCTTTTTAGACCTTTTACACTCTTTAATGAAGTAAGCATAATTTGCAAGAATATCACTTGCGTCATCATACAGGTTGAAACAACCATTCTTGCAGCAGGAAAAAATATATTTTGCTCCAGTATTATGGTGGCTGACTTCTGATGACCAAGTATTAGTGGCCTCCTGTAAAGGCTTTTACATTACAGTATAATGACTATATTTTTCTGAAGACCAACAATCAGCTCCAACAGATTAATAAATTACTTTATTTGTAAAAAATAATTACAAAAAATCTGCCAAATTCATCCAGATTCTAGTAAAATAAGTTGATTTGGATTAAGCAAATTACAGCTAGTCAGCTTACATCACTGAGAAATGCATTGGGAAATGCACTGCAATAATCCTTATATCAAAATTGCTTTCCCCTTAATACATTCAGTACAAAATGCACTTAACCTGGAAAAAGGTTTGCAATTCTTGTGCAGATAAAGGTAGTGCTTTGGTGCTTAGGTAGTTTTAAATGCGTATAGTATCTAAGTTGTTTTCATGTATTTTGGAAGAAATGTTGGCTAATTTATATTTGTTTAACATGAAACTTCACTGTGATCTCAGGAGAAAATGAAGATTAGATTTTTAGAAAAAAAATTTACCTGCAMGGAAGGTAACTTTATCATCAAAGACATATCTTTTAACTTTTACTTGATGCAAATTTAATTGGTACTAAAAATTAGCCTTTAATAAAAAAGACATTATGCAAACATATGCCATTTACATCCACAGTTCTAGAAGTTTACCATGTTTTTACATCTGACCATAAATGAACTTCTCAAAGAGCTGGAATTGTTCTTCCGATAAATATATCTGTTACATATTCAATGAAGTTTGGACAATTTAAAAGATCCTTTTCAATGGAGTCCATTGTATCTCATAGGTGTTGTTAGCTGTTATTCAGAATGATCTGGGAACACCTGACGTTATTTTTCTACATCAAGCATCTAAACTGTAGAAAGAGTATAAGAAGAATAGTTTAGGGAGAGATGAAAGAGAACACTTGATGAAGTGTTTGCTTTAGCAAATGAGACATCCCTAAAAATGTGAAGTGTGTGGTAGTGAGGAAACACTGATACACTGGTAGTGAATGACCCAGTTTGAAATCTATAATATAAAAATAATGGTCTGTAGAGTTTTCAGGCTTTCGCTCAAGTAGTAGGCAATGTGGCCAAATTTTTAGTTGTGGTTCTCAGCTTTCTCCATGACTAGCAAACTTGCAACTTGATGGCATGTAAGACAACAGAGTAGAAGTGCCATAAGGTATTACATATGAAAAGTCTTCGGGCAGACTCTTGTCACACAATTTAGGCATCTCATGGAGGATAATATAACAGTAGGCTCCATATCTAGTCAAAGAACAGAGGCAGAACAATTCACATTATGATCTTAATCACTTAGCAGACCTGAAACGTTTTTCTCCATTGACCATACTGACAGCCAGCAGCCAGTAACTTCTGAATTAGATACCCTTGTTAAGGGTTTAAAGTTATGGGCACAAAATTTGGACTTGAAGACTATGCAGGTCTTTGATATGAGTAGATATTCAAGCAGTCTCTATCTGAATTGTTTCCTATTATGCGGAGTTATATAAAATCGCACCAATCTTAGCCTCTTGAAGTTTTAGTGCATACCATACGTTGTCAGTTATACGATGAAATAATTCAGGACCTTCAGGTGATAATCCTTTTATAATTCTCCAAAATTTATAAGAAAACTTAATGACAAATTTTGTAGTATCTCCAAGACAACTTGAAGAACTGTCCWTGAAACAAATATTCTTCAACTTTCAGCCTGGTGTAGTTCTTGTTTTGAGATAACTTATCTCAAACATTGGCAGGGCTGATTATATCTTGTGAGCAGAATTGTATGGAATTCTCTATTTGGAGGCTGATCAAGGACTGGTCTTCCTTCCAGAAGTCCTACCTGTTCTCTTGTTTTATACGTATATACTTTTTATATAAGTGAGATTATCCTTTAGCTCACTCTTGAACAAGCAAACATTTCAGTCCAGAGGTTGGAAATCCACACCTTCCACAATTGCTTTTATCTTTTGCTGGCCTGGTAACGGGTGTCCAGCATAAGATTTTGTCATGTATGAAAAATACTTCTTTGATCCACATCAAAATGAGAAATAAAGTATATCGACCTTTTTTTTCTTTAATTAGTGGGKTTTTTTTATTTCTACTGTCCATCTTGACTAGGTTGTCTGGTACTCAGGACATAAAGCAAGCACATTTCTAGGGTTAAGACTTTCGTTAACATGTGCAATCCAAATCAATGTTTCTACAGAAAAACAGGAAAAGTTACTGTACAGAGATATCTACTCTCTATCTTTCCTAATTACCACAATTCTAGAGTGCTTTGACAGCATTTACATCTTTTTTCTTCTATTTTATCACAGGTAGTAGATTGCAATGTAAAAACAAACAAACAACTCCCCCCACACACACACACCCAAATTATTCATTGGTTCAGTCTCTAATGAGAAAACATTTAGAAATGAAGTCAGAAGGTTAGGTTATTTGTAAGACTGAGCAAAATAGATGGAAGAAGAGGGAATTTAGCAAAAAGTGTGGACTATGTGAGAATCTGGGACAGATAGGAATATAATTTGATTGAGAGATGCTGCTGTTCAGGACTTCAGTTAGAATAGCAAAACCTAAACATAACTAGCTGGTTTAACCTAACTAGATCCTAGTTAGAATATATTTAACATGACAATATGAAATGTTACACTATTAAAAGGAAATTAGTTCCCTAAACTGATATTTTTTCCACACCTTTGTTTGTCAGCTTTGTTAAAACTTCTCATGCTACAGAAAGATCTTTGCATATATATATGACGTTATTATGGTTTTTACTTTCTTTCAAACATCATTCAATTACATTTCTAAGCAAAATTTATAAGTTACGCTTTCAAACTTCAGGAAAAATTCCAAAAAAAGTACTTACCACGGCAAATAGGCCTGTGGTCACTCCAGGCAGCCAGTGTATCTGTCACTCGCTGGCAAGTGATGCTCTTAGAACCTTGCAGCACATAATTATCTTCACAGGAAAACTGTACACTTGCACCCACCCTAGCAGCAAAATGGGAGGAGGAATGAGAGAATTGAAATATTCTGTATTAAAAAGGCACATCAGGCATCCTCCACCAAATGACAAAAACAATGACATTTCTAGAGTCAAATGAAGAAATTAAGGGGAAAATTTTTACTCCATCCTTATATATAAAAATCAATTTATACTATAGGGAACAACTCTACTTTATTCAGTTTGTTCACCATTTAAAGAAATAAGGCCAAGGCTATAAAGGAGTGGAGATATTAAATTTTGTTCCTTAAATTATGATTTCAGTGAACCCATTAAGAGATACATTTGATAAAAAATATATAATCGGTGTTCATGCAGGCAAGAAAATTTACTCCATGAATAACTTCAATCTCCCTATATACTCTGAAATACTAAGCAGTTAGAGATGGGAATTTGTCAACATGTAATTCTATCAGGAAATATTAATTTAAGGAAACTGTCCATGAAAAACTCCTGGCTTCATTGAAATCTCCTGCTAAAAATTATAAAAATAATAAATTCTATTAGGATTTAAATATTGTTGCTACACTTGTTTTTATAAAACATTTGAAGCTTGCTAAAACAAAAACGTTTTGCAAAATATTTTGCAAAAGCATAACGATGATGCCAGTTTTGATTTATTTTCAAAATTTAACTTTTAAATTTTGCTTTGTGGAATGTTTTATAACTTTATTCCATTTTTTTAAAGAATTTCTTACTGAACAGTACTAATCAACTTTTATGTAGATTAAGTAAACTGTATTATACAGTAAACTATGCATATCTCAAACAGGGCTTTCCAAAACAGCGTTAAAATTTCTGCTTCCATTTATGTCTTTCTGCCCTAAAGCATTTCTATTTTTTGTGACATTCTTTGATTGTCACAATCAACCAATTTTGTTGTTAGCTGTTCTTCTGCTTTTCATTCCATATCTGATAATCTCTTATTGTGGACTAAGTGGTCTCGATACAGACAATTTCTCACTTTCATCTTCTTAAGTCAACAAATCCTAAACACCAGGGGATTGCTGGATTGCAGTCAGAAAGCTCAGTGATTAAAACTGTGTTGTGGACAGAAGCAAAGATAATTGCAGTCACTAGCATCCWGCTCATTTCTACCTTACATGAACAAGTATTTTATCGGTTTCCTAAACACATACCAAAGGTTACATATATTGCTCATCAATATTACAATGTATTTTTATACTTTCTTTCACCAAAAATTTAATAGGATCATTAAAATCTTTAGGTTTGAATGAGATTCTACAAATCTGGGATGGCTTTTAAAAATTAATTCTATTAACACTTGATGCTTGAGTTGTTAAATTAAACAAGTTCAGAATGGTGGGGAAAGTATTGGCCCCTTCCTTCAGTAGTTCATGAGAAATGCATAAAATCCTTGCAGAGTAAAATAATTTTCTAAAATTTGTATTTATTTTATACTTGCCACAGCCTATTATCTGTCAGTATATTCTTAATATCTTCAGGTGAAAAGTAGACTAAGCACCATTCCAAATGCATACCTAATATTTACTAATGATTAGAGGTTCTCTTATCTGTAAGGGAAATATTCTGATGAATTAATATGGGCATTTTAATGCTCTAAACACCCTTTTCTGAAATGCAATTGTTTATATATCTTTTTTTTTTAAATTATAAGCTCTGAAAATTTTTTCTATGGGAAATTAAAAAAAAAAGTTACCTAGTTGTAATAAATGTAAACTGAGAATCAAACAGAAGCCTTTAAAAATCATATTGGACTATTATTTTCCCCCAAATATAATGATGTGTAAACCAGCATGAAAAACTTCAACTTTTCCCTAAACTTCAAGGTCTGCTACTATTTTGATGTTAAAAGAGTATTAAGGAATTGGCACACACATAAAAAAGAAGGAAATTAAACAAATAATTAATATGATGTTGAGATCTGCAATTCCTAATTTGACATACCTGACTATTTCCCCAGGAGAGAAAGAGGGAAAAAAAAAACACATGGAACACAAATATTCTGAATATTCTTAAGTGAAGTGTTTCAGGGTTAGAGCAGGTTTTTTCATAATTATATCAATATTAAAAATATTTATTCTGAACAGATACATACAATTTTACTTATGAATTTAATCCATGCAGTTATGATGATACAATTTTTACTAATATTTTTATCCACTTTATTGTTGTATTTTCTTCCAAAGCTCCTAAAACAACATATATCTAAGGACTAATGATGTGAACTTCATATATTTTACACAATGGATGTCATCTTCTGAAATGTTTGATCACAAACTAAGTGACACTAAATAAAATACGCTGACCATATCATATTAAAAAAAAAAAACTTAGCAAAAGCACCAATTTAATGAATGAGGTAGGAATACAAAGTACTCAAAAGCTACTCTTGAATAACTACTCTAAGAAGTGACAAATACAATCTTCTAGAATTCTGATTAAACTTTAGGTAGGCTAGAGAATAGCACTCATAGGTTTCACCAGAATGTCTGAGACAGCTCTGAAGCCAGTTTATATGGGGCTACGCTATGCACTAAGCGTGCTTTAATATCAGCTTGGCTGCATCCTTTGTGAAGCAGCTATTGTTGAGGCATCAGAGTTCTGCCATGAGTCTGACAACTGACACTTTCAAAAAAAGCATTTTAATGTCATTTTAATTCTGCCAAGGCTGACAAACATAAAAATAATGAAAGCAGTATTCAAAAGATATTCCGGAGGAAGCTACTAAATACTGCAGAATGGAAGTACAGACTATTGTATTATAGTGTACATAATAAAAGGAATTAAAATCTGTGCAAATAACTGATGAAGTAAGCTAAAATGTCAAGTTCTATTAAGAGACTGTAAAACTCACATCCATAAATGAAATACATCTAAGACAACATCAAGAAAACATGAGATTAAGGTTTGTTTTTTTCTAGTTTGGTTATCTTTGTTTGTCTGTTTATTATTTTGGTGGGCTAAAGACTGAATAATAAAATATGTATACATATAAAATTATTCTATAATGCATACACTACAGAGCCACATAACTAGGTGTTTCAGAGAAGAGTCAACAATGAGAAATCTTAGGTGAGCTGAATCACCTCAGCCAAGTGTTTTCTTTTTTCAGACAACCAGATTTATTTCTAAATAAGCATTTCAGAGGATGGGATGCATCTGGCCAACAGAGTCTGCATTAGGAGTCCTTATCCCTTGAAGAATATCTGAATTACCTAATCTTGCCATTGATTCTGCCTGACATTTTTCAATTAAAAAGTGGGGTTTTCTTTAAGGAAGAGACTACTTTGATCTTAAATTTCAAAGGAATTTATTAATTCAACTCATTATCAGATTTTGTAAATTAATGTTTTTAATTTCTTTAAGTCCCATCTTTACCTCCTTTGCCACTGAATGAAACTGTGAACACTGAAAGTCTTAGTTCTGTTCTTTTATTCTTAAACATACACTTTAGACAGGGACAACAAATCAGTTTCCCTTTCTTCTTCTTCTTCATCTTCTTCTTCCATTTTAAATTTGAATGGCATCAAAGCAAAATTTCTCTTTTAATAAAGAAAGCTAGGACTTGACTGAAATAAACCATTTTTAATACAAAAAAACTGTAATAAATACTAAGCATAAGAAAGTACATTTAACTTTAAAAAGGTTTTTTTTGAAAATTAAAAAATATATATTAAAAGTGTCAGTGGAATTGTGGAAAACGATGTGATTTTCACCATATCACATGTACCATATAATATTTGAGAGCAGAAATGTTATTGTTTATATCCATTTTATATTTCATTAAAAAACTATCATTTTGAGAACTCCCACAAAAATAAAACGTGATACAATGCAAAATTGCATTGAGTATATTCTCACTCATCTAGCAAAGTTTCAGTAGCCATTTCTCCCTCAAACTGAATCCAAATATCTAYTGGGTTGTCTGAAATCACTGAAAACCACGTCCCCCACTACCTGAACTGAAAACAGTAAAAGCATGGCAAGAGGAGGGAATTAAAAGGTTAAAATTTCCATACCTTTTTGTTTGCTTTGTGATATTAGAATAAATGCTATTATTGTGCTGGAAACTATGAATCCCTTTTCAAAGGACCTGTCATCACTGAATCTGTAGGGTCTCAGGCTGACTTGAAAATAAACCCTCTGTCTTTCCATCAGTCTCACTCACTACATGCCTTTCAGTAGAGTGGAAAAGCTTTTGAATAATGTGAATTTTCAGATGTTTTAGTTCTGATTAATATCCAGAGTCATCATTCTCCTGACAAGAACAATAGCCCCTTCCGGAATCTTTACATACCTCTTAAAGAAAAAGAAAAAAAAAAGAAGAAAACGAAAAAACATTGCCTTTCTTTCACTCTCCATGGAGTGTTTATTTTCTCCACATTGGAGAAATGGAGACAGTAGCATTATTTTCCCTTAAAGATAGAAAAGCTTAATTTGTCATTTCGGAGCAAGAAAAACTAAATTCCAGCTGAATTCTCTATTTAAACTTCAAGCTAGCTATAGAAAATTAAACTTTAAGATAGCTAAAATATCTTCTAAATAGATCTAAAAATGAGTTTATAGTACAAGGAAGACAGTTACTGTTGCATAATCAATTTTCAGATAAAAAAGTTTATGAGCAAAATACAATTTTATTGCTTCTCTCAAATAATAGTCATAATTGGAGGCCAAAAACATGCAGCTAAAACATGCAGATAAATAATAGTGACTAAAGTATATTAACAGGTTTTATTTATCATATCTTATATGATGTTGCTGATACTATTATTTGAACACCTTACCCATTCATTTATCCTCATAAACACTGAAATACAACATTCGGTGAAATTAAAGTATTATCAGAGGCTGAATGGAGTAAAAGAAGGAGAGGAATATCCTTATTCTGGCAACTGATTAAGCATTGCCCATAGGCTCCAGACATTTAAGATTCCATTAACCTTCATTCATTCCTCCATCAACCTTCAAACATTCATTCCTAAGAGACTGTGTTCAAAATATAGTTATGCATGTTTTACAGGGTTCCTCGATCTTAGATCCCAGCAGATATCTTAAAATATACTTTGAGATTTGATGTTCTTTTGAGTCTTTCCTCTTTCTGAGATTTTCATGCACTCCTGGGATTTTTTTGTTTCTAGGCTATCTCATGTTTGGACTCACGTGTTTGAATCTTTGGACCTGCTTCTTCTGATGGGGTCAAAAAATGTGCTATTGAGAATATTATTTAGACCATTCAATAACTATTTATTGATTTATTGATTAATTCCAAAATAAAAATAGAATTATTTTAGGGCCCTTTCTCTTCCAAATTAATCTTCCTAAAATTTTTTAAGTTTCCATTTCTGCTACTGTCTAGAGGCAAAAAGAAGTAACTCTTCTTCCTATCCCCTTCCAGTTTACAAATGCCATTAGACCTGCCAGCCACTGTGGATGTGCARTTGTTTCCTAAATAAATTCAATACTTTGCATTAAAGATCAAATACATGGTTGGAAATGCAAATATGGGTCAACCTAGGTCAGATGCTATGCATGTAAGTATCTTCTTCTTGGTGATATACAAAATTAAGTGTGCCTACCTGAAGTCAGAGCCCACCCTTTTCCCATTTTCAGGAATTCCAGGATCAGGACATGCATCAGATGTGACTGCATCCCCACCTTGGGTCACTGCAAAGTAAAGTAAAAGCAAATAAATTGTAAGTCATACAGCTGGAAAGATGACTCTTCACTTCTCCTGTATATTAACTTCCATGACCTGAGCTTAACCACATGCACATTCATATTTTTTTTCTTGAAACCCTATAAAATAGGACAGAAAATTAAGCCCCATATAGTTGACTTCTTGGGTGTATTGTTTATTTTCTTTGGTTATGATAAAAAATAGTGTGTTTTCCTTCTGTGGAAAAATAAATGGTAAATTTCCCACTGTCAGTCATCTTTTTACACACTAGTATCCACATCTTGTCTCAGACAAGGAAAACAACTTTTCATGAAGGCACCTTTTGAAATATTCACAACACACCGCTGTAAGATTATGATAGCTTGAGAAAATAAAATTTCACTTAAGCTTTTGCCCATAAAAGGACTTGAAATAGATAAAAGCAAACAACCCAACTGTTATACAGAAACATTTTAATGAGGATATGGTTCATCTAAAAAATATATAGAAAACCCCACAGAGCAATTCATTTGCGACCAGCTGAACATGCAGCACATGCAAAGGAGGCTCAGCATCTCTATTTTGTGCTTTCAGGTAGGAACATAAAGAGAGAAAGGTCCATACTTTTCCATTCCTTTCCTCCTCCATTCTTTTTCCCTCCAGATTGTCAGGTATTTAGATATACATCTATAAACTTACAGTCCTCTCAAAACTAAGAATCCAGTTTTCACTTTTTTCTTCCTAATTTGTAAAAAGATATTTATGCAGTATATGGAGTTACAATTAATTGATCGTAGAGACGAGACACAAAGTAAGGCAGCCACAATACTATGATATATAGAACACAAATAGGCGCATGCTTTCTATCTAGCACATATGCACATGTATGTGCATGCATGGTTACGCACTCCTGCCTCCTTGTGTTCCCTCAGAAGAACACAGCTAGCAGCCTTGCAGATCACATTCTTCATCTTAAAACATTTTGGGGAAACCCTTAAGAACAGGGCAGGATGTTCTTTCTGAACAAAAACAAACAGATTTAATCGGAATATTTTAGCTGGGCAAAATAAATTATGTAAGCCTGAGTGGACTGTGGTTGGCAGCGTTACCATGGAAGGTGATGAGAGATTAGATGTAAAATGTGGCTGATTTTTCCACTCAGAGGTATGTTTTCCAATTGAATACAGTGGCAGAAAGGATGATGACAAGCAGGATATTTACAGTTAAGAGCTATAAATCTTTATGTCCCTTCCAGCAGCATCAGGAGCCACTAATTTATATGAAATCTGAAGTTTTACAAGAGAAAATTTACAGAAATAAAAACTGCATTACAACACTACAAAAACATAACTAAGCAAAAAGACCTTGTAAGTATGGAAGTGCYTGAGCATAGGTTCCTCTTAAAATGGAGAAACTGCAACAATTATGGTATCTTTCAACATTTAACTCTATTTTTTTCTTACTTTGGCATATAGAACATTTTAAAAAGATAGAAAAGAAGAAGAACCATCTCTTTCTCCGGGTGCCTCTTTAGCCCTATTGTATTGTATATTGTCTGTTCCAGAATCTTTAAAGGTGATGAAGGATTATCATACTCTGAGAAACTTGTTTCCAGACACAACTTAAAAACAGTATCTTGGCTGTAAAATAAGATGTTTACTTAAAAGATTACTTCCTGATAAATATACACAACCATGAGTACAAATCCAGTTCATATGAACAAATTTATAGCATATTTTGTATATAGATAAATAGAAGGCTTAAATAGATTACATCACATTCATATATGGTTTTCACAACATAAAGTAAGATTATAATAAAAACTACAGTCTTTGGTCATTACGTCAGACCAATTTATAGCTAGAGATAAGGTTGTTAAGATGACCAGGGGAAGGGAGATAATATATTATTCAGATTTGAAGCATTAAATATAAATTAAATGTATTTTTAAAATGTTGACCCGTTCATATAAAAAAAAAAGACAATGTTTTAGAGAAAATGTGCTTGTTTTGGACACCAGGAAATGATGACTGAAGCCTTATGCACAGCACTGAACGAATTTATCTCCCCAGGTGGAGGCTGATCTGTGCAAAGTCTTCTCTCAGCCGCTGCCTTCCTCTGTCAGCACACCCTCACATCGCCATGGGCGAGAGGGCTTCAGGCTGTCACAGAGGCACAGAAATACTGTTGCATGAAATGGAGCAGGCATCCTATATCTGGTGCTCGGCATGTCTCACTGGACGTCCACAGGCCTTGTTAAACATTGCCCGGGATTTAGCTTCTGCTTTCCCCAATGAACTGTCAGGTGTTCTGTAACACGTGGTGGTTGTGTGACATGCTGTCATAACAAAATAAATCTGATTCCCTGTAAAACAAGCCTGTCTGATTTTATCTTTCCAGGTGGGAAAAAAGGGAAAAAAAAATCTCAAATTAGTGAAACCATGTATTATTTTAGTGGTTCAGAGACACCAGGGACTTTGCTGTATTAATATGTATATAAACATACTTTTAGATTCAGATGTGCTAAAAACCTTTACCTGACAGTATTTTGGTATTTACCTGGAACTTCAGATTTCAATATTTTTCTAAGTTTTATAAGAATTATTTTTTCAGGTTCAAGATTTGTTATCATTCATACTGAAAACAGAATCACAGAATCACAGAATCACAGAATCACTGAGGTTGGGACCTCTGGAGATCATCTAGTCCAACCCTCCTGCTCAAGCAGGGTCACCTAGAGCACGTTGCACAGGATTGCATCCAGGTGGGTTTTGAATATCTCCAGAGAAGGAGACTCCACAACCTCTCGGGGCAACCTGTGCCAGTGCGCTGTCACCCTCACAGTGAAAAAGTTTTTCCTCATGTTCAGATGGAATTGTCTGTGTTTCAGTTTGTGCCYGTTGCCTCGCGTCCTGTCGCTGGGCACCACTGAAAAGAGTCTGGTCCCATCCTCTTGACACCCTCCCTTCAGATACTTGTACACATTGATAAGATCCCCTCTCAGTCTTCTCTTCTCCAGGCTGAACAGTCCCAGTCTCTCAGTCTTTTCTCATATTAGAGATGCTCCAGTCCCTTCTGCATCTTAGCAGCCCTTTGCTGGACTCACTCTACTGTCTCCATGTCTTTTGTACACTCGGGAGCCCAGAACTGGACACAGTACTCCAGGTGTGGCCTCACCAGTGTGGAGTATAGGGGACGGATCACCTCCCTTGACCTGCTGGCAATGCTCTGCCTAATGCAGCCCAGGATACCACTGGCCTTTTTGGGACAGGGGCACATTGCTGGCTTATGGTCAACTTGTTGTCCACCAGGTCCTTCTCTGCAGAGCTGCTTTGCGACAGGTCAGCCTCCACCCTGTATTGGTGCACGACGTTATTCCTCCTTAGGCTCAGGACTCTTCACTTCCCTTTATTGAACTACATGTGGTTCTTCTCTGCCCCATCTCTCCAGCCTATCCAGGTCCCTCTGAATGGCAGCACAGCCCTCTGGGGTATCAGCCACTCTTCCTAGTTTTCTATCATCAGCAAACTTGCTGAGGGTGCACTCTGTCCCTTCATCCAGGTCATTGATGAAGAAGTTGAACAAGACTGGACCCAGTACTGACCCCTGGGGGACACCGCTAGCTACAGGCCTCCAACTAGACTCTGCGCCGCTGATCACAACTCTCTGAGCTCTGCCATTCAGCCAGTTCTCAATCCACCTCACTGTCCACTCATCTAACCCACACTTCCTGAGCTTACCTATGAGGATGCTATGGGAGACAGTGTCAAAAGCCTKSCTGAAGTCWAGGTAGACAACATCCACTGCTCTCCCCTCATCTACCCAGACAGTCATTCCATCATAGAAGGCTATCAGATTGGTTARGCATGACTCCCCCTTGGTGAAGCCATGCTGACTACTCCTGATCACCTTCTTTTCCTCCACATGCTTGGAGATGGCCTCCAGGATGAGCTGCTCCATCACCTTTCCAGGGATGCAGGTGAGGCTGACTGGCCTGTAGTTCCCTGGGTCCTCCTTCTTGCCCTTTTGGAAGACTGGGGTGACATTGGCTTTCTTCCAGTCCTCAGGCACCTCTCCTGTCCTCCATGACCTTTCAAAGATGATGGAGAGTGGCTTAGCAATGACATCCGCCAGCTCCCTCAGCACTCGCAGGTGCATCCCATCAGGGCCAAGGATTTGTGGGTGTCAAGTTTGCTTAAATGATCTCTAACCCACTCCTCCTCCACCAAGGGAAAGTCTTCCTTTCTCCAGACTTTCTCTCTTGCCTCCAGGGTCTGGGGTTCCTGAGGGCTGGCCTGAGCAGTAAAGACTGAAGCAAAGGCGGCATTCAGTAACTCTGCCTTCTCTGCATCCTTCGTCACCAGGGCACCCACCCCATTCAGCAAAGGGCCCAGATGAAACAGATGAAAAGATGCCCAAGTGAATCCCTGTCAGAGACCTTACTCCTCCTCTGTTTCAACCCTGTCAGTTTTCCCCCTCATCCCCAGCCGTGGAGTCTGTTATCCACCRCTGCTGAGGTCCGTAACGTGAGGGAGGAGAAAGAAGCATCTTTGATCAGAATAGCGCCATTCCAGAATGTTTAATTCCTGCAGTCTCTTTTTGAAAGCATCTCCCAGACCTGTCTTCTGCTATTCATCCAGTCACATACCCAATCTTTCATTATTTTGCTTTTTCCTTTAATGAAAGGGGCTTTTGTGTAGCCTTGAAAAATCCATTCGTACCTGTGTGTAGTCTTTCAAAATGATACTACAATAAGCATTCATTTACCTAGGCTGTTATGAATGGTTTCATGYTTTTCAGTCTTTCCACTGATATTGCCCTCTATTACATCAAATGTAAGTTACTTTTCTTTACATTCAAAGCTCATTCACAGACTATCTGTATCCTATCTAATTTTCATTTTAGAATTTTTAAATTTCAAAACAAGGAAGGCATTAAGAAAAAGTGGAAAGTGTTTTTCCTGTTTCATGTTTGCAAAACTTAAAAATAAATACCAGCTATGCAGCAATTTTGTCACTGCTATGCCCTAATTAGCAAAAATTATCTGCTTTTCTCTTTTCTAACAGAAGATTTGAGAATATTAAAAAGGCTTCAACTGCCAGACGTGTCTTTGGTATGCAGATGTAGCATTCTCAGCAGACACAGCTTAACTCTGGAGCTTCTCAACATACCATGCTATTAAACCCTGCAAACCTTATGTATTCTCAGGCCTTTCTGCAGAAATAGTTGAAGAGGGGCTGTGAGTTCATTGGCGTGATGGACAGCTTTTCAGTCTATGTATAACCTGTACAATTAAGTCTAAAAATACTGATGATTTAAATTTCCATTTTTATTTAATTTTAATCAAATTTAAATTTGATAAAAAAAGTATTCTTTTTTTTTCTCTAATTGAGAATAAATGAACATGTCTTCCATTTTCTCTGCTAGACTCATGCCAGCTAGGGTTTCTATAGCTTTGGCAATAGTATTCATTGGTTTACTTGGTATACAACATAGTAAGAAAGAGCTCTTTTAAGATGTTTTATATACTCTGGTTCTAACACAGTGGTACAGAAGAATGACTGGCAGTAACCGTAAGCAGAAATCAGACTTTAAAAATTTGTAATCATCATGATAAACAATTAGCAGATGCATTAACATCCTAATTTAGCTCAGCATTTGGGAAATATTTAACTTTAATAAAGGAACAATATTAAGCAGGAGAAAGRGATAGTGCAATCCATGTTTCATGTGGCAAGATGAGCAGCACAGCATCTCCTTTGCTAAAATACCAGTTCTACTCAGGGCAAGCTGCCTTGCTTTAAATGCATTTGGAGTCTGAATTTACTTTAATGATCTACTGATTCTCAGGTGAAGCATGTGATTAAATGTTTTGATGGGTGGGACTTGGAAGCAAAAATAATGATGTGTAGATGCTGTATACTGCATATCTTTCTTCAGTACCCTTTAGATCATTAACAAATACTTGCCGGTTTGTGCTTCAGGCTGCAACGCTTATATTTTAAGTTTAACAGGTTTTGGCATTCTGTTTGATCATTTGCACATTCTCCTAGTGATATTACCAATCTATAGAAATGTTCTGGGGGAAAAAAAGAATTAGATAAATCCAGGCACACCCATTCCTTCAATAATTTGTTTTGAATACTTGTCAAATTAAACCAAAAATTGCAAGAATCACCTACAAGATGACCTTGTCAAATAATGCGTGGAGATTAAAGGAAATAAARGACCCAGAAATTCTCTGTGGAAAGGTATCCACATAAGAAATGGCAGTGTTTCTAGTGCAGACTGACAAGTTTGTAAACTCAACAAGACTTGACGATGAATGAGTATTATCTCTCTCTTACGACACAAATAAAAGCTGACATATGTAAATAGCAATCTCTTTCCAGCCAAGAAGTCACACATAAGTGCAAAGACACTGTATTAGTGAAATGAGGTAATAGATGCAGTAATTGATGTATTACAGACACATCTTGATTATTCTTAAGCTCCTTAAATTTACATTTATTTACATTTGAATATTTGAAAAGGTTGATTCATATTTCAAAACAAGAACAGGTCCGAGATGTGATTTTGGTCATTAAATAATTATGTTTTAAAAATGAATCCAAAACACTTTAATCATCCTTTATAAAGCATTCAAGAAACTATTTGTTTCACAGAGATGAATAATGTGGTTACTGGAAAAAATAAACTTACATATTGCATGTTTTGAGATGACAATATACAGAGAAAAGATATAAAATATTATCATTGTATAAAATAATTGAATAAACTAGAGCTATTTTGAATTTGGAAAGTTGGAATTAATGGATGAAAAGGAAGATTTTAGGATAAAAAATCTTAAAGCCGTAAGTACCTTAGCAGGCAGAATTAACTGAATGAAATTTTCCACCATAAGCTCTACATACACTCTAAAATGTCAATTATCCCCAACCTGGGGATAATTTTAAGCTTTCAAAGTTTTTCATTTCTGCAGATCAAAGTGAAAGAATGAATTTGAGAATAATTTTAATGGTCAGACTGTATATACAGCAGGAGGGTTTTTTTGTTCACAAAGAAAATTTATTAGGAGTCTTCTAATGCGTCGCAGTTATTAGCAGCACATAATCTTTAGCCATTTCAAGATAGCTACTTAATGCAAAGTATAAGGCAGCAAGTTAGGGGCATGACTAAACTTGCTTTATAAACAATGTCTTTGCATAAACCAAATAATCTGCATTAGATTTTATTTAAAAAATATGAAACATTCATAAAAAGAGGAAACAATTTTACATGAAGATATGCACAAAAAGTCACTCAGTTAATCAACATTCTTCTGGTTTTAATAATTTCAACTACATTAAAAAGTGATAACTTATTTTGTCGTTTGAACTCTTCATCTAATCAGAGGCACAAAAACTCCCTTTTCTTTTTGGTGTGTCTTTTGTAGAAAGACATACATGCAAGGTGTTAAGTTGGAACCCTTATGGTAGAACACAAGGACATTACTTGTAAGGTTATGTGAAAGGAAACTAGAGCTTTGCTCAGTATCAGGTATTGCCTTATAATTAAGATCACAAATTTGGTAAAAAATGCAGATTTGAGTAGAAGTAATAGCTGCAACCAAAGCAGCATGGTAAAGAAGTGTATTCCAGCTAAACAAAGAAATATAAAGGAAGCTATGTAATATATTTTCCATGCAAATTCATCCAGGCTTCTAGGAAAAACACCTTTCCCTTAATTCTCCTATGAACTAACTATAATGCTTAAATACTGGTGAACAGAAAAATGCAGTCATCATGACACCAGAGGATATAAGTGCATAAAGCTGCTCTGGGCAATCATAAAAAGAGAGACACAGCTATCCTAAAGGTTCCCAGGTGAACCTGGGCCCAGTACACACTTCCAGATGGTTCTGTGCTTCTTCAAATTCATTAAAAAGTCTTCCTAAGTAAAGTATTGCTCTATTATTTCTGCAAACCGTACAGAGCTGATAGGTTTCATTTATAGCTGAAGTTCCCCAATGTTTCCCACTGAAAGTGCATTTTAGCTTGGAAAATTTGTAAGGAAAACTTAACCACCCTTCTTGCTTTAAAAACTGAGATACATTTTCATTGCATTTCTGCAGCAGAAGTTAGAAAAAATATACCATTTTCCCATGCCAAAGATAAGTCTCTTGGCTGTTTTTTGAATAAGCTGCAGCACCCTCACATGTTGGTAAATTTAATAATCATCCCACCAGCTTGCAGCTGTAAACACTTGCTTAAAATACAGGATCTGGGGAGTTTACCATATATTTATGGCACTCCCTTCCTTCAACAACAGTGGTTTTCWACCAGTAGTCCTTCAGGCCCTAACCAAGGCAGCTAGTATGTCCCATTTAGATCTTAGTGATCTCAAGGCCTGAGTATATGTTGCCCTTATATATTTACAATGGTGCTTTTTTTCCATTCTTTGAAAGTGAATCAGCAGTCCAAAAAAAGTGTTTTTCTTACTGTGTTTTGTTCTGGTTTTGTTTCCTGAGGGAGTTTGACTAACTATCCCTTCCATCTACCTCCCTTTTCAGCAGCCAAATATAAGATTTTATTCCAGCCTAATGAAGCAATTTAAGGCTGGGCAGGTGCACGGCTCTCAGGCAGTCTAGGAGCTTATTAGTCCAGCTTTTCTTGAAGTTGCAAAGAGTATGCTCACTCATAACAACATCTGTTTTCATATTTTCACCTTGATCAAAACAACAATTGAAATAAATATCTTTTCACATAGTGAAGCAATTCCACATTTGGGAACTGTGGGTGAAATTGTCAAATATTTACCTTTTTAGCTTAATTAAACATTTGGATTTTAGCCTGATTAAAATATTGCTTAAACTGTCGAAGTGAAAGGACAAGTTTTAGTTTTAGAAGCAAGTTATAATTAAAATATCTTTTYCCTATGAAATAGAATATATTGGGAACTGGAATATATATTCTATTTTCTTCATTTCATATAATTCCAATGAGTTGCACAAAAGCTACAGTTCAGAACCAGATTCCTTCACCATATTTAACACTTTTTTTGGCTGCATCAGGTCTTCCACAATTCACATGCAATTTTGTGAACCTCCTGAGATACTGCTTGGCTCATTAATGGTAAGGCTGCATCATGAAAGACGGACAATCCTTTGTGAATTGAAGACACCAGATTTTCACAGATGTTGAATTCATCTGACACAGGGAACAAACAACTGAGCTTGAAAAAACCAGGACAACCATGCTGAAAGTGTGTGTCTCATTTCCTTCAGTGGATGGTCCATACAGAACAAGCTGATATTGCTAACAAGTACTGTTAACTCAAGTGCTAGAAATCTCTTTGATGGATCTAAAAAGCTGAAATTCACAAGTGAGTGAGCTCAGTCCCTGATGCATACATACGGTTCCACAAGATAGAATGTATACATTTGCACTTTGCTTGATTTAGGTAAGGAATTTACACCAAAAACTATAAGAGTATATTAAGATTGCAAAAATCAATCAATCATTCATTAAGACTTACCTGAAATTAAACCATATCCAATCCTGAAACAGTACAAACTCGTTTTTGTGTTTTCATTTTAATTTATGATTTATGRGAAATACCAATTAAAAATATTATCCCTTTATTAATCCTGATAATTAAATAATGATCTAAATTATGTCTTTATATTGCTCAAGATCATAAGGGGAAGAAACAGAAAAAGTCTGTCCCATGTCACTGCATAACAGCCACATTTTGCAGTCTTTGTGGCTTTCTTACAGTAAAACTATTTAAGACCCACTTATTGTCATCAAGCCTGGCAAGTTTTTATAACATTAAAAACCCATCAATGTTATAACCTCTTTAGTCATTAGTTTGGACACTGCCTTTGGAATTTCAGTGTGATTTTATGACTTGCTGCAGGTAATCACGTTTATGCAGTCTTTGCAGAGAGCAGAATTTGGCTTCAAAATGTTTCTCTCCTATTCTGAAGGAGTATTTTACTCTCTCAGTATTATATAAATCTCAAACACCAGAAATGTAAAATCCTGATCACAGTGACATAAACAAAAAATTATTAGAAAAATTATTAATGACTGCAGTGGGATCAGGATTTAATGTGATAGGTAAAAGTACCAAAATTTTTTCTTAAAAAAATAAATACATTACCATTTTTCATGCCACATGACATGAAGGGAAAGCAAAAACTTGACATGACAATGATATTATCATTATACATTTATCCTTTGCAGACCACACATTAAGCTTTGTGTAAGGCACAGAGTAAATAGAATCCTTTTCCAGTGCCACTTCATTCAGAAGTGTAGGAAATTCAGTAATTTACTTTGAAATGACAGAACTGATGAAGAGTCAGTAGTAAAGAGCAATTTTATGGGATATCCAGGAGCATTCTTTTAAAGCAAAATAAACTCAACAAACATTGTTTTGTCTCAGTGGCTTAGAAGTTTGGAAAATTCCATTTTTCACCAGTGTCAGGTTATAAAGTCACCCGACAAAGCTATTTATTTGTAAATATACCACCACTTTATAACATATTTTATTGATTTAGAAGGCAGTCTTTTACTTTTCCTTTAAAAATAGTTATCTGGCATCTAATGGAGTACCTCCGTGTCTGCAGTCCTGAAGGTGAGTACAAATTTTAATTTTACATATCAACAACGGTTAAAATGACTGTGTTTAAATAAAATTCTAATTTCTTTCATTAGATATTTAATATACATTTTAAAATCAATGTGTTACCTGCTTTTTCAATCCTGTAACTGATATTAAATTCTTGGCTGACTTTTCAGAGTAAACGTTGAATATTGTATAACAAATCCTAAGAGGTTACAAAATAATTAGTCATGGGCATAATGCACTGATAATTTAATTTTTCAATATAACCTTTAGGATTTTGCATTGAATTGATACATATTGGTCCAGTGTCCAAGGTTAAAAGAATTTAATCAAACAGCCATTTACTTTGACAAGAGCTTATTGTAAAATAATTGTTAACTATAGTATAGTCTACCACGGTGGAGTGGTTTATATATAAATGAAGAAGATGATATTTAACAGTTCAGTTCCCTGTCCTACTCTGACTTTGTTTTGGTGACAATTTAGCACCACATCTAAAGCGAAGCCCAGGCAGAATACAGAAGCTCATGACCAGAACTAGTCCTGAGATTTCCTGTTAAGCTGCTCTCTAAACCTGGAGGCACTTAAATTGTGAGAGGCCTTCACTTTTTGCCTTTTAGTTTCCTCTGCTTAATAGCTGTAGTTTTTTACCAGCCCAGAACTGACATATCTTAGCAGTCCTCTTGACAGGACTATGCATTGTAGTGTCTTTCTGTAAGAGTTACAGCTAACAGATGCAGTCTCAGAACACATCTCAGCCATGACCAAGAAGAATGAGCTTCTCACAAATACACTAGCTGATGATTATTTTCTTTATAGCTGCAGCTCAGTAGTTTGAGCAGGCTCCAAAAAGATAAAAGATCAGAGTTCAAATAGCTTGTCTAGATTAGTTAAAGTTAAGATCTTCAATTTTTTGTATAATGTCATAAAGCTACTAGTGCATTGGTGTGCTTAGATCACTCCCCTTCCTTGTTGAAATTAGAAAATGTGGAGAAAAAAAGTCAAGATCATTTGGTTCAGGAAAAAAAAAAAGCATGGCAAAGCCACTCAGGAYGTGAAAGACATGGATGCCAAATGCTGCTGCAGGCACTTGTTTTCAGATATAATGTTAGGAAGCCATGGATAAAATAAGCAGTTCCTGAGGCCTCAAAAATCCGCATGTGACTTAAACAGGACAGCTGGACACTTCCTTAAAACCTCTAGCCTGCTACTGCGCTGCTCTCCTCGGAGGTGGAAAAAATTGTGACTGCTAATCAGAGGATGAAAACTCTCTCCCTAGTACTTCAGTAAATRAACTTCTTATCAGGGTTTTTCTGGGGGGAGGAAGAGGAAGGAGGGGTTAATCCAGTTCAGTTCTGGAATGACAACTGTATTTGTCTTCCTGGAAGAAGGGTTCCTAACTGTGGACTACAAATGGATCAAACTGCCTCTATTGCATTTAATAGAAGATTAGATTCACATTTTTGGCATTTCTGACCAGCTGAACACATTCTGCTGTCACATGAAGCTGGAACACAGAGCAGAGTCACAGTGAGGCCGCTCTTTCAGAGAGCTGAGCACTCTGGATATTTTAATTCTTCTTAATATTGTATACACCACCAAATGTTAAATCAGATCAAGAGTAAGACCAAGGAACAATGTATTGGGCCAGGGGCCGGAAGCCAGCAGAGGTTGGGTACTTACGTAAAAGACAAGAATTTTCCAGGAAAAAGGATAAACCATGCACCAAGATAAGCACAAGCAGCTTTCAGCAACAGGACTAGCAAAGACCACAGCTTGTTGGAGGGTTTTGTTTTGTTTTGTTTTGTTTTTGTTTTTGTTTTTTGTACTGTGCTTAATGGACAGCTCAACTGAAGGAAACTGGGCAGTGTACAGGTAAGCATTGCATAGCATTGAATTGCAAGCTAAGAACTCAGTTTAGAACTGGAGTCCATTTCTATGGCCACTGACCTCACTCATTCCTTTTTATTCATTTTATGTGACCACTCCTAGCTGACTATTTTCAGTTTTTATACTGTTGTTGCTTTATTCTCTTTGGAGAATCTGTTGGCTCATTGGAGGACCCAGAATCACATCTGAAGAAGATATTTATATCCTTCTAATTACTGAACAATGCAAACTGGCCACAATTTACTTTGCTCTTCATCCACGAGAAAGTGAACAAAACTATGATTTACAGATGGTTAAACAACTTTTCTCCTCAGTCAATGTTTTGTTTTACTTTTATTCTTTTCCACTATTTGTTTCAGGATTCCTGAATGCTGATAAGACAAMGTTTTTCCAGTTCTTACAAATATCCTACACTTCTAACAACTCTGATGAACAAGATTAGAAGGGAAAGTTGCCAATGACTCAAACAACTGAAAGAATAAAGGAGTAAGAATTAGGATTTCCTGCTGAGGGAAATTATGTTCTGACACCTAGAAAAGAAAAAATCAGAGAAGTTCTGCAAGTCAGTATATAGCATGTTTAGTAGGTATAATCACTGTGACACACTTGTAATATGTGGGCAAACATGTTTATTGTGACACCAGGACTGAATTCTAGTCTATATCTAAAACAGTATGTTCATTAACTTTTCAAATCTTTCCACTGATTATGTTTAAGGATGAAACTGAGCCAAGCCAATACAAGTTCTGCCTTTTACTTTAGCTGCCTCAGAAAAAATAATAATCATAAATCACCTTTAAATTTTAAAGATGGTCAGTATGAGACTTAGTCTATTAATAATTGTTTATCTCCTGATTCAAGTGGAGAAGAAAAGGGATGTGGCTTTCCAGTGCCATAACCTTTAACAGAACAAAGCTGTTAATTTTGGGGACCTGTTTTCTGTACTTATTTTTTCAGCTAAATAGTTTTAGTGATACTTTTTTCAATACACATTTTATTCACTTGGTGAATAAAAGGACATGGTGTTTAAAGCAGCATTTACAAGGCTAAGCCCAAAGGTAGATCATCACCATTATCAGGCACAAGTCAGAATCTTAGAATTCTCCAGCTGAATATCCCAGCATCTAGTTCACACACATTTTCATCCCAATACCTATGTACCTGGGAGTTAAAATCCAATAATATACTTAGAATATAACAGACACAAACCTATATCCCAAACTCCTAACTGGACTCAGCACAGAAAACTGAAGAGTGAGACACTTGCATTAAAAAACATGGATTTGTCATCATCCCTCCCCTCCTAATAATAACGTAATTCATTTGTTGAGTACTTAATCAGGCTATGGGAAATGGAGATTTAATTCCTCTTTGTCCATGAGGTTCAAGTCCATCTCTCCTATGTGCTAGCAGGATGCCATATCACCACCCTGTAATCTTCTCTGCATCTTCTCTGCTTTATACAAAGTAATGTGAGACTTTTCTCTTACGGTCATAGGAGGTAAGAGCCACAGCTAGAAGGTAGGAGTCTGCAGCTCACGCAGACCCTGAGAATTTGCTGGGCAGACCAGCAGGGTGCAAATACTGCTGGAAGGGCAACTTTCTGGGGGTCAAAGAGGAGAGGGCAGAATTTGCTACCACTCTGAAAATTGCTCAATGACTCCGAAACCAAGCACCTGCTTGCGAGGTCATGGAGGCAGATCTGTACATAAAAACTGTTTGTCTGACCAAGTCACTGTATATAAAAAAAATTATTTATCCAGATCTGGGCRCTTTTTTTTCCCCTGCATTTAAAAGCCTCCCAATCTTATCTGGGAAGTTGCTCATAAAGAAAGGTCTAAACTGACTCACTTTAAAACTCTGGCCAGATGAGGGTCCCAACAGCTGTAAAAGGAACAAAAGCAGACCTTTGCCTATTGGGGAAAGACTGGCTCTAAGAAGAAATACGTATTCTGTAAAAATAGTTATTACATAAAACTGTAATTCTTGAGGCAGAGACTGAAAACCACACTTCCACCATCCCAGCTGACTGCTGATACTTAGGTGAGAGAGTCTGTCTCTTCGCTCTCTCTCTGTCTCTCAGAACTTTGAGTTATTTTGTGCAAAGTACATCTGTTCAGAAGCAGAGAGAGACTATTCCCACTGCTATCTGCCCACATCTACTAAGAGAAAGCAGTGATCGCTGCTTCCTTATCTATATGCAGTTCCAGGAGAGACTTCCAAATAGAGGATCCTTAGCATGCAGAAGCACTTGCTGACAGCTCTGTAAAATGCCTAACCCCAGAGACAGGATTTACAGCACATGCTCGTTATAGCAGTTCTATTACTGCATGCGCTTTTCAGGCTCCTACTCAGGGAAATGATTAGGACATTGTGTGCTATTATACAAATAAGCAGTGTGTAATCATCAGGAAATATATGGAAGTTTGTATAAGAAATGGAAATCTCAGTACCTTTTTTTTCTCTTAAAACTTATGTTACATACTTTCAAGAGTTGGTTGAAAAAAGTAAATGTAATTGTTTTTGTTCCTCACTTGAAAGTGTCCAGTAGCTAATAAGATGACCCGAATTGATATCTAAATGCTATGAATCTGCAGAGTGGATATTATATGACACTACCTCAAAAGACAGAATTCTGCCTTTCAAGCTGAAGTGCAAGAACTAGAGTCACAGCAGTACATAATTTTTGCTGGTATTTGACTTAGAGTAGCTCAGAGCATACTTGAAATAAAAATATAATGCCTTGTGCCCTAAATTGTCTACCTGTAACTGTTGTAATTAGGTATAGTATTCCAAAAGAGAAAAATACTATGTCATGGATAAGTGAACAAGCTCAGAGTAGAAGACTTCTCTGTATAAAAATACATGCTTTAACATTTTTCTAATTCTCTAAAGTCTCATTTTAAAGTTATAGACAAATAAAATAAGTAACATCAAAATAAATGCCTCTCTTTTTGTACATAATGATGTGCAGCTCAAAAATACCTCATGCTCTTGTTGTCTTTAAAATATACATCACAAACATTCATAACATTATTTCAACTTGGCTCTTTTTCCCCCTTCACTGAGATTAGCAGGGTGGATGTCAGCTGCAACATGATCTGTTTTGGCTGTTCCCTACCACTCTTCTCACTATGACAATAATAATAATAAATAAATAAATAAATAAAGTAATTCATCACAATTTTCTGTGGCATCTATGTGTCAGATACACACCTCTATCTCGACTATATAACCTCAATCATTCTGACAGGTCTGTTTATTCAGGTGAAATGCCAAACTGATAATTCATCCTTCTTTTTCCTCTTTCTTACATAAAGTCAGTGACTTACTCATGTCAACCTGTTAATTCTTGAGGGAAAGGGACAAAGAGGTTATATTGGCTCCTCAAATATATTGTGGTCCTGAGAGTGTAACTAAAGTCAGACAAACTTTGAATAAGTAATGTTTTTTGACCCCAATACAAAAGGAGGAAAAAAACAAAAACTTCCTTTTGGGGGTTTTGCTCACTAGTTGTCCTTTAAAAGTTACCATGCCTTTCTAACAGCTGCTTCCAGCGCTGAAAGACTCTATTACTACATAAAACTAAGATTTGATTGACAGAGCATGTGTCCCAATTGAATTTAAAGATATGGCTGCTTACAACCATGAATGAAGGTATACTGTTAAGATATGCTGTATTTTTAATTGTAGGTAAAATATTATTGTTTTGTGGATCAATTAACATATTCTGTCCTTATAGGTTACATAATGGTATTAGTAAAAAAAAAACAGGAGTTCACTTTACTTTTGATAAATTTTGAATAGCCTTTCTTATGAATCTGTGTTAGGCAGATTCTTTACAGTCTCCCAACCTGACAGAAGGATCTCCCTTGTCGTTTTAGACCAGTCCAAGGGGCGTTTTATCAGTGTCCCATTTCCAGCTATATCACAGCAGTTCAGTTTTATATTTGTGTAAAATGGAGCTCATAGTAATTAATTGATAGAAATGATCAAATACTGTGCATGAGCCTTTGAAACTAACTCAGCCCGAGAATGTACTCAAAAGTCATTATGCTTTTCCCTAGATAACTTGAAACAGATATGCTGTAATCTTGTTGCCGCTCCCAGAGTTTCTTAAAAATGAGAATTTCGGTTTGAGATCAGTTAAAGGGATGAATGCTTTTGCCTCTTTCTGAGGCTGACAAGTTTCATTTTACCCATTACAGCCTCCAGCTGTTAAATAGAAATATGAATTGAACCCTGACTACTGATGTGAAAAGCCAATTCCAATGCTTTCACAAAAGAAACAGGTAAGATTCAGTTAGGCACGGATTGTAGTAATCATATTTTATAGCTGTATTAGGATTTGTAGGACATTGACCTCCACCCTAATAAACAAAAATGCTTGACATACGCTTATGCTACCTGACATCTGTGTAAATAAAAATGTCAGCCATGACAAATAATTTCATTAATTAAACGGAGCCATACAAAGCGACATACAGAGCCATTTCAACTCCCTACAACAATGCRGTTCAATCCTTTTAAACTGAAATACAGTTACTTATCAGAGAGATCCAAGAAGCACTGTCAATAAGTAGAGGTAGATTTTATGGCCTACATGTCTTCATTCACGTGGTACAAAAGATGAATTGTATCCTGCTGGAAATTCTCCCTGTCAGAATTGTCCTTGGCATACGAGGACCAACAATTACCTGGGTTTTATGCCTTTTTCTACGTTGCCCCAAGAGCTGCTGAGAGCGGGGAAGGCAGGGCAGAAGGGCAGCGGCTAGCACTGCCAGCAGCATGGCTCGCACTGCCACACCAGCAGCAGTAGTAGCTGCCTGAAGTGGCGGTAGCCACTGGGTACAGAGCAGCTAATTCTTCTGAAATGATTCAGACAGACCAGCAGTAAGAAGCTGAACTTAGCAGATCACCTCAATATTGTTCTGTATGGTCTTCACAGATGCCTACCAACAAGTGAAAGCAGAAAACAATTCACAGGTTTATTTAACCTAATTAGAGGATCAAGTAGCCATAACCGATTGTCATTCTTCGCCTTCTCCTTTTCCCAATGGTGCTTTTCTTCCTTTTTTTTTTTTTTTTTTACTGCCTGCAGAGAAATGAAGGTTGGTCCTTTGTGCTCTTTCACCTGGGCTGTGAGCCCTAGAAAACCTGGAGTTCTGGGTGACCAGCAGAGGCATGGCTGCAGAAATGGAACAGCAGCAGTTCTTGCCACCTCCACCTTATGTCCAGTTATTTCCTGAGCTCTGCACAGGTCATTAGGAAGAAAGTGCCCTCTGCCTCTTTCTTGCAACAATATAGCTAGATCCTATATTTCACCTCAAAATGGTGAACTTAGATACAGTTTTCCATTCAATATCAAATGCAAAATTTTCTCTGGTTTGCATTTGTTCTTTGAAGATCCAACCAACCGAAGTGAAGACTCCCTGCTCAACGCATAATGAAAAATTTTAAGTTTTTACCTCATAAAATCAACACACACATGTAGTCAGGATAAAATGAAAAGTCAAACACAGCATGAATATGGAAATGACACATCATGGTTGTCTGTTCAGAGGATGTGAGTTAACAGTGAATGTTCTTACACAACTCTCATCTCTTGATTTTTCATTCATACAGAATTTGCATTTCAGTAGTTCAGGTTTTGTGCTCTGTTCTGCACTTAACATAAAATGTTAGATTAGGTGATTATAAAAGCATGCTTTTTATTGGCTAGTTTGAAGGTATTTTTAGCAAGGAACTCCAACTGAATTTAGTTATTGTTTTGAGAAGTCATTAGCAAAAATGCTATAGAATTTAAACTTAATTAAACTCCTTGAAAGGTTTCAACACAAAGTTCTTTGTTGTCTGAATTGATTCCTCACACTGAACTCTTTCCTCCCCTCCTAAAAGAAAGAGAGAGGTTTAGTTTCCCCAAAATATACCTGTATATCCACAACTTGTATAATTGCAGAAATATATATTCCACAGCTATAGACCTTGTTGCTACTAACAGCTAGCAAACCAGCTCTGTTCAGAGTTACATGCTACTGAAGCAAGTCATGCTATGAAAACTTTTCTGATGAGTGAATGTGTAACCAATTATATTTCTGTGTGCCTACCTGTCTTCATTCCCAGTTTTATTCCACCCCAATCTTAAGTGCAGCCCATTTGCTTTGTATGGTTCCCTGACCATCACAGAGGAACTCTGCACACAGTAATGCTGTAGGAACAATAAGCCACCCTTTCCTGCATCTGTCCTGGGATCCAGGACTTGTGAATTCCTTCTGCGGGTCTCCAAGTCCGGGACCCCTTGCCCTCACTGCTACACTACACTCGTATTAGAGGTATTCAAAAGCTTTTTGTTCTACTTTGCTTAGTCCCTGAGAAAATCATGAAACTTGTCACAATTTCTAGGAAACTATTCTATTTGAGCAGTTATATTATGTAAGCTAAAAATAAAAAAACTGCCAAAGGCTCATTCCAGTCCTAACTGCCAGTTCTGCAGTTTCTGGGTTTATCCAGCTGAACTGACCTCTACTGTGCCTTATACATGAGCACAAAGGGAAAGAGGGGACTCCAATCTAGTTTTTCTGCTCAGTTCTTCTTTTCCTTTTTCTGAGAATCAAATGCTGCAATACAGAATATGTGGATAAAATAGCATATCACGTGGCCATAGATATTATTGATAAACTTCCCATTACAACTAGTTGTGACATCTGAGATTACTAGTTTGGCAACACTAAAAGGGATTATGCTCTATAATTTTGCCTCTCTGAAAATAGAAGTCATCTTATGCTTCTATATATGATGTAGAAACACTAAAATCTTTCTGATATAATGATTTTCATTCATATGGCCAGTTTTGGATGACTGCATTTGATAAGGTCACAAATATTAATTAACTTAGACCATCATTTTCTTTAAGTCATTCTTCCTTCTGACATTTCTGCTCTAAGTGACCTCCATATGTGTCAATTAGGTTCTTTCTTCTAAGTGATTTTTTTATGCCAACAATAAACTGTTACTTAGACAAAGGATGTCAATCAGAAACTTTTTTCAGTGGCTGATAAATTATATTATTTCACAACACCCATGTTTATAAATTAAATACAAAGCCATTAAATAGACATTCAACATAATAAATTGTGTTGTAAGTTTGTTACAAATTAGAGAGATTTGTTCTTATTAAATGATACGAGATGTGTACATATAGACACTATGCATACACACACACACACACACACACACACACACGTAGAGGTAGGAAATGTCTTCAGAGAATCACTAAGGTACCATAAAAATGTAAAACACAGAATTTAGGAAACTTTGATTTTTTTAATCCTTTGTCTTGAAATAAAATACTACAGATTGTGCCAAACCTCATCAAAGATAAATATTTTGAAATACTGTTAAAAAAAAATAAAAGCCTGAAACTCTGTTGTCAATATATGAAATGCTGTGTATCTTTCATGCTTGAATATTCAGGGAAAATAGAGGGGTCAAAAAGCGGGTTGAGAAAATAGAAAGGGATGATCTAGAACTGAAAGGGTCTTATGCTAGGACTCACCTTTTGTTTTGTACAGAAACAGAATCAGAAACAGAACAGAACAGAAACAGAATCTGTATCTCTGTGAACCTGCATAAACCCCTTTGGCCTGGATTCATCCAGTTTAGCATTAGGCACTTAAATGAGAGACTCATTAGGAAGTGCCACCAACCTAATGAATGTTCTGTGAAGGCAACATTTCTCTCTATTGCCTATAGAAAAACTTAGGGTAACAACATTCCTAACTCAACAAATCTGTTCCTACAATGAGATAGGATCAACCCAGAGCCCTTTTTAGTGTTTAAAGGGACAAAACCACCAGTTAGATATGGTAGCAAGATATGTATTTGGCTTCTGTACAGATTTATATATGTTCTAATTCTGAGGACTGAGTACTTAATGGAACCATTCCCTTCTCCATGGCACTGTTAACTAGCTTAATATTTCCTTTCCTCTCCAATTTTTATCTAATAACATAATAAACATGGGTAAGAGGGAGGCATTCATCATCAAGATCAAATTGGTACCTGAAGTGGTTGAAGACTTCTTGCTGCTAGTAACAATTTTTATTACAGTGGCTTGTCCTGACAGTAAAGAAAACATCAACATATTGTTCCTTATCATAAAACACTTATTTATATTGCTAATTCACACATAAAATTGTCCTGTTTTCCAAATCTAGACATTCAAAAATTGAATCTTAAACCAGAAGTTTGAATTTTTGTTGTTTTAAATTATTTGAATATTTCAAAATTTTATGAATTCAAAAATACACAGAACTGTGCATACGTATTTGAGTATCTCATACATTAGCCCATTTTGAAACTTAAAAAAAMCCCATTAAGTTATATTGAATATTTTCTAAACTAAAGGAGTGTCAACATGGCTTATCCAAAATCAGAGAAGTGGGAAAACATGCTGGTCCAGCTGATCAATGGCAATCCTCACTGAAACACAATATAATTCCATTTCTCAGTGAAGATACTGGAAACAGCTTTTAGGCCACCACATGAGACCTCTATCTGCATTTGCACAGGCTCAGGCTCTTCAGCCCATGAGCACATAAATCCATATACCTGTGGAAGAAGGCAATGGGAATAGGAAGAGCAAGAAAAGACTGTTTGGTTATCATTTTTTTTGTACACTGTTTAAGAGCTATTTTCTGATTCTTACTGCTTTCCCCCCACGCAGGCAAGGAAAGAGTGTCTCACAGTGTAAAGGACTTTATTTTTTCAGGAGGTAGCATTAAAGTAGGATACAAAGGCTAACAGCCAGATGCTCTATGCTGAGCATGAACATGGTATGTTTTTTGTACCTTCAAGCTGCCACATCCACCAACTGTATAATTCATGTCTAAAAATTAGTTTTCAGGCCCCACTGCTGAAAAGCCTGAAGCTATGTTTTAGTGTACTTGTCTCTGAGCCTATTGAGCCTATTTTTGAGCATTTTATGGGTAGAATTTTAAAAGAAATCAAAAAGTATGGGCAACAGTAATAATCCCATTCTGATCTCCCTACTGAAGTCTTTGGGAAAGTTCTGCAACTCTCACTGTGCTGCCATGGTTACCAGAAAGTACAAGTATATTATTTTAAAAGCAACCTAGATTTTTTTACAGAAACTGCAATCAAATCTTTGATTTCCAAATAAACATTTCTTACATCTCCTATCATGATTTTAGAGGTACTTCACTGTGTAAGTAAGTGATGACTTCTAATGATTGGAAACAAAAAATATATATAGATCAGGTTGAAAAATTCCTTAGATACACGAAATAAATGAAACAGAAATTTCTGAAAAGAGAAGATATGAATTCCACAGRTTTTTGCATCACAAAAATGTACTTTTGATATGATACAAGGAAAAAACAAATATTAAATGTTTTAGGTATCAGGCACCTATGAAACAAAATAGAACAAAAGAAAGCTCTGTAACAAAGTAAGTGTCTAGCAGAAAAACATTACAATTCCCTACCAAGTTTTTTATTGAAATATGTTCCATAAACCTAGCATAAGCACTTAAAACAAAAACATAGTCCCTGTAGTAAGCAAAAGCAATCAACTCCTTTGGTCAAACATAAATGAATTCATACTGGCAGTCCCAAATGCTGTTGTTTCTGAATGCTTAAATTATGACCATATACAACCAAAAAGATGTGAAAAAAGACACTTTTACTACTAAATGTGCACATGGTTCAACATCAACTCTTGCTTTAATTGGACTATACTTGACAGTACTCCTGGGCGAAATTATGATTTCAGCTTAGGAGTGCTGAAGCGAGGGGCACTGAGGCCTCTCTTCCAAGACGAACAGCTATGGGCCAAGCAACTTATGGATGCACTGAATTGAAAGAGAGGCACTAATTAAAGCTGTCAGCGGACATAAGTGTGAAGGGGCCTGTCCAAGGATCTAGACGTCCTGTTGCACCAAATTAAGGCCTATGTTGCCCACATTTTTCACAGATTGTTTCACTGCAATTTCTGCAGTTTACATGGGCCCAAGAGATATACTTTATATGCAAAACCAATACTTTATTGTCAGTCTAACTGAAATCTTAGAATTTCAGTTTTAGCACAGGTCTAGTTATTATTGAAAAGGAAAGAAAGAAAAGAAAAGAACACCTTCACAGGAAAGTCTGAAAAATAATATGGTTAAAATTGTTATACCCACACTTGCCCTTTTCTACCTTTTCTCCTTGGCATTGCATGTTATGCTTGCTCTTCCACTGCCTGTTATGACTATTGAGTCAGTGACAGGATGTCAGAATTACCATAACAATCATACACCAAACACTCACACAGAGCCAACTGAGAGTAAAATGACTGTGGTAATATTTGCCTGGTCAGGACACAATTGCTGTTACAGCTAAACAAACTAAAACCAAGCTGCAGGGAGGCCAAAGCAAATCCCTTCAAAGCCAGGCAAACAAGATTTAGTCTTATTCCTTGCTGAGTTAATACGTAGTCAGTGGTGTGATAAATATTAATGACAATGAATTTTGGTAACCCACAACAGAGCAAGTATAAATGTGATAATCTGTTTCCATTCATCTTTTCTCTGTTTTTTTTTTTGCCAAACAATTACTATTAATATGATGTGCATCTACTAGTTTATACATTCAAGTTCTCATCCTTTATGACAAAAGGAAAAAGAACATATGTTTAAGGTTATTGTCATTTGGGGGCACATTATAAAACTCTCTGTGGACAGAAAAAAGAGAAAAGAAAAACTATGTAATAACTAATGTGGAAAGCCATTAAGCATGTTTTTTCAAAGATTACACACACTTCTTTGCCTGGTTGCATACAGCATATCTACGCCGTGTAATGCTGTGCTATGCAGCTACCCAAAGCAGTTGCAAAGGTATGTTACGTAGCACTGTGCATTGCACAGATAATAATCTTCAGGCAACAGTTCAAATCCTGAAAGCAGTATGATGATGTGAGCATGGTCCTGGGTCCAGGCAAATTAAGACAGGGATTTTCAGTTCATACTTATTAACTGAGACAGTGACTATTTTGCTTCCAGTTTAGAGTTAGCTGGGTGAGTTTAGACTTCAACTTTTAGAGAGTTTTGAACTTTCTCCACAGGTAGGAGCTTTTTCTGGAGATGAGCCAAAGCTTCTAAAATTTGTAATTCCACTGAGTGCAGTGGTATGTGTCGAAACTTCAATCGTTGCTTTCTGCAGTATGTTATGATCTGATGACTTTTCACATCTCTCAGAGAAAGAAGATTTAGTATGTTTTTTCATTTAACTAACCAGAGAATGAATGGCAACTGGGATGTAATATCAGTATGCTAATGGATTAGCTATCTTTTAATTGATATTTTAAATTATGTTTGCTTTCCTTCTTTCTATTTTTTTTCTGCCATTATTTGCTGTTGTGGATTTATAATAGACCCTTAGCTATACAAAGAACTGTCTAAGCACTTGTTGAATTAAAATATCAAATACTTGTTAATAATACATCAAATATATTCAGTTTTACTCTAAATCTGCTTATAGCCCTGCACCGGCTTTCAATACATTTATGATTACAGTATTTAAAACAAATCATATCTGTTCTTCGTCTTATATTACAAATAAAATAAATTGAAAAAAACCCCCATAAATTTATGCTTTAATGGGCAAAGGACTCAAAAGGAGTTAATTGGAATTTTACCTAAATTAGGACTAATTACTAGCATATTGCTCTAACTATGTTAATACAATTTACATAATTAACTCAATCTCTCTTAAAAACAAAACATTCTTTGTTACAGATCTAGGGGAACAATGTTAAGAAATCTAAACTGGCTGCTGTTTCACAGCAGAAATTAATAATAGTTAGCAGAATGGCATTACGACTATTTGCTCCATGTTTTTTGAGTAATTGGTCAGAAAATATCTTATCAGTAAGTACATCAGTAAGCTAGGCAAAACAAAAATAGGAAGCAAAACTTTCTATCCCATGCTAGCTACCATCTCATTAAGGAACACAGCACCCAAATAGTTTGTCTGCTGACAGTACATACTTGTGAAGAAAGCAGTAAGTGGTAAGACCAGGCCTCTGCCCTCTGACTTCAAACCAGTCACCAACCCAGACATTAGCTGGTAGAAAACAATATCCCAGTCCTTCATTCAAAGACGAAAGAGCCACTGTTTTGAGATGCACTCTTCAAGAAGGCTTAAAGTGGGTCATCAAAGAGAGCAGTCTCTTTGATTTGATATTTTACAGCTTTAAAACTAATGAAACTTAACACTCTCATTAAAGAATATAATTCTCATTTTGACAAAGACCTAGAGAAACCTCCAAATTAAACTGGGGGGGGGGGGAAGAGAAGAAAAGACAAAGTCTATTTCCTTACCAGAGCTGGACAAATAATACTTTGCAGCTATATAAGCTTTTAGTAAATTAAGACAAGGAATTCTTGATTGTTTCTTCATTACTTTCCTGTAACTGTACTCTACTACTGTTCATCCACTAATCAACAGAAGGTATCAAAAATATCAGAGGACTCCACTGAGCATGTCTAACTATCATTCTTTGAAATTCATAAAATGTTTTAAAACCTGAATTTTTAGGCAGTACACTGTTTTTGTTCTGTTTTCCTATTATATACTGAAGAGGAYTTTTTAACTTCATTGTACTTTGCATTTCTCAGTGTTTCTTAAGCAATGGTTTTTCACAGGATACCAGAAGATGGTTTCCGGGTTCTTGGAAGAAAAGAAACAAACTGAAAAACAAAAAAAAACAAATCTACATGAATGTCTTTATGCATGCAAGGAAGCAAAAGTGGGAAAGACAGAAAAAGTAATTGCACAGCTGAAGTATAGCTGGGGGCTACTACAGGTTCATTTGTGCTAAGCATAATGTCTGGCCTAAAAGATGGTAATGGCTTGGCAGCAGTCAATTGACCACTACATAATTGCGAACACAGAGAAAGCAAGTTAAAACCAGCCCATGTCAAGGCAGGCCCAGACAAGTCTGAGCCCATGAACTGTCCCGCCAATACGGCCTTTACTAGTAATGGCAATACTACACATGCTCTGTACGAGCTGTCAGGACCCAGAGCACATCCCACTCGCAAACTGTAGCAAGGCCACATTAGAAAAAAAGACAAAACAAAACAAAACAAACAAACAAACAAAAAAMCAAAAAAAMCCATGAAATTTATGATAAGCAAGACATATAGAAATACTTCAGAAGAATTAAGTTAGATTTCCTCTTTTGCATGGATGGATTGAAGAAGAATAAGGTATTTGTCTAGGCTTATTTATTTTTATCATTATGAAACTAGGACTGTTGCCTCAAAGACAGTAGATTACCTTCAAAGGTAAAAACACACATCCCTTAAATACAGATGAGAGACAGCATACAAGAAAGTTAAAGGTGATGACTCTGAAGTGTATCTTGAAAAAGTTGGTATAAGAACCTAAGATTATCTAAGGATGATTTCTTAGAACAAAAAATTCTGAAAGCTAAATGGAAGACAAGCATCTAATATGTAGAAAGAGAAGCCCGTGATTATTAAACAGTTAGGAGGAATTCCTGAATGAGTATTTTGAATAGCTAGAATAGGTTGAATTACTGCCATTCAAGCTAGTAGAGTTCCCCCACGTCATCTGAAGGTTCACCAACCAAGAGGTTTCTCCTGCCCAACAGGAAAGGAAAGACAATATGAGAGACTGATGTGGAAAAGAGATCTCTGAGATAGGATATTGAGAAATTATTCCACATCCAGTGCACAAACAGAAAACTGAACCATGCACTCTGTTCCCCAAGTCATACATGTAGAGTTCAAAGAGCCAAACTAAACAGGACAGGTGGATGTAAAATAAATGTCTTGCCTGAGCCTGACAATAGGAAAAGATAAAGAAAGAAGAAAGAAAAACCCAGCAAGTATTGACCCAAGAGCGAAATTAAATTCTACAGCAGAAAACAGATTTTAATAATGGTATTTTTAATCACTTTCTGTGAGGCTTTCTATGAGATGAGAACAAGGGGAAAAATATTTATAAGCCATCAAAAAGTAAAGAGTTCCAAACTTCAACATAAAAACATTCCCCTTCAAAACAGTCTGTTTAAAGTAATCCACATGACGAAATGAAATGTGTCATATTCTTGCCACTCTGACTGACAGCCTTTACAAGGTTACAGCCAGGAAGAAATACAAAGCAATTCATAATTAACCTCCGTATCCTTTTCAATTTGTGCTTGTTGAGAGTCTGTAGAAAAAAATAATGCAGAAAAAATGTAAAAAAATATATAGAAAAAAAAAGTTTCAGTTATCCTTGTCAAGAAATGTACTCTTCCCACATATACAAGATTTAAAACCAGTTTCTGTTTCTTGGGCATTGAAAGAGATCTGTACTGTATGTAGTTGTTTATTACAGAGCTTAATCTTCACCCTGACAGCCAGTGTTATGACCTGCAGGGCACAGCAGTGTTGGTTACAAGGCTTGTGTAATATGAGTCATCTTTGATCTGCACAAAGAGTCAGCCTGTGTTTCCCACCAATATTTGTTACTGGATTTTAGCACACGGAATGAGATAACAGGGCTATACCCAAGAGGATGCTGAAAAAAATGCATTGCATAACCATTCTAATTTTATTTATTTATATCATTGTGCTTTCTGCATGAACATTTTAACAGGATGAAGAAGAATTATGACAGAAGAAATTTAAAGTCAGGAACTGTGAGGAAAATTTTAACTTATCTTAATTCTTCTAGGTTTAAATTTAGAGTTTGTAGTGGTACAGGTACCTAGAAAAATATGAAATTGTGATAATTCTAAAAAATGGTTCAATACTTATACATAAATAAATACTATGTTGCACGAATAGCTGGACTGGGATTATACCAGAGACATTTGTAAGTCAAACTGCCCTTACTAACATTATGTACTTTTTTTCAAGTAAAGGTTACATTTCCTCTAAATTTTGCTGTCCAGCAAAGTGCTTGTCATTTACCTTATTACAGGGTAAAACATTCTTGCAAAGCCTTTTGCAGAGAGACACGCACCAGGCTGCCAGCACTACAAGTCAGCTGGATGTGAGGTCTGACCCAAAAGCTTGAGAGCTTTGTTAGCACAGTGCTACATTCGCAGCTCAGCCCAGCACTTCCAAACTGGAGCTAGCTCTCCAGCTAACTTGGAGAGCAAGCACAGAAAAAGAGACTATACACACCCAGCATCTAAATTATAAACAAGTAYTTTCTAATGCAGATTTCAGGAGTCCAGTTCTGGAGTCAAGTTGAGTGAAGCTCAAACACGTGGCATCATGCCCCAGTTTTGCAAGTTGCTGGCTGCTCCTGAAGCTCTGAGAATTCTCAGTTTGCTTATAACACTTASTGAATTTTGTCTATGGCTGAAGTGAGAGAATCTTGACCAGCCATTAAGATTTCAATGATAATATTCAGACAAGAATGACCGTTACTCCAGCATCTATAAATAATCAAGACAGAGCATAAGTTCTACTGCAAGTACAATCCCACAATTTCCAGTTTTTGGAAAAAAACTGATGAAATGAAAGGTAGCAAGCATAGTGGATATTACAATTATGCAAATTATTCTTTTTTTTAGTTTTTAATTCGATGCCTGAACCATTACATACTGGGATAGCAATTCAACTCTGAACTATTGCATTTTTTAAATTTTCCACAAACTGAACCATAATGTTGTTTAGGTGAATTTTTGATAGAAATAAAGTAAGCTGAGACAGTTGAGTAGCTTAGTTGTCATTCATAATATGTAGCTGAAGACAGTACTGCCAATACTGCCCAGTCTGTTTAAATTTAGTGGGAAGACTAGTTATCTGGGATGGATGTGTGTGAGGGGGAAATGCATTCAGTTTTTTTCCTCTGACTTGAACAGGTACCTGTAACTACATTCCCAACATGACTGCCTTAGCCACACAGCTAGCAGCAGTTCTGGAAGAGGGTTCTTTCAGAACTTTTTCTATTCTTTACTGCCAGATCCAAAAATCAGAACGGGCTGGCTCTAACCTGCTGGTAGGTAGGGCATTCTCTGGAAGGGCACCTAGGTCTTTCCTCTGGCTACAAAGTGTTGTTAAATATCTTTATAGCAACTGGAACCGCTTACAAAAGAAAACAGAAATATCACTCCATAATACCCTATATTCCAGCAGACAGCACAATGAAAGGTGTGAAATTTCAGTTTGCTGAAAAGTAATAAAGCCAAATTGTAGTGTACATCACTATGACCGTTTGGGCTTCATCACAACTCAAAGATAGAATCACAGAAGCCTTAGCAACTCTGACGAGACAGAAGGTTAAGCTATCTTCATGCAAATTAGGTTTTTTTTTTTTAAATCCAAATATTGTTAATAGAAGAGATTTCAAATAACCTTTGCTCTTTTAAATTCTGTGAAAGAAATCTAATTTCAGGCATTTTTGCTTCCCTTCTTTAAAACATTTTTTATTCCTTAGATATTTATAGTAATGATCCACTACACTCTTTTCATATAAAATAGCACTTCCTTTGTTTTCCCCTGTTGATTAGATTTTTTTTTTTTTTGTGGTAGAAATTTCAGCTGTACATACGGTACGATGAATTTTGCAAACCTCTTTCTCTTCTGAGAGAAGGCTGAACAGAGACTTTGCTAAGGAACCATCAGAAAATAAGCATGTGGAAAATCAGCATATTGATTTTTAGTCTTAACCTCTTGATTAATATTTTTCTTCTCTTTTGTCAGCTTTCTCAGCAGAAGTGCTTTACGTTGTGAAAGGTATGAAGAGATACATTTAAGAAAAGGCACAGACATGACTCCTTGCTGTTGGTCTGGTTTCTTTAAATTACCATTTCTATGTGTTTTCTTTCTCTGCTGCAAACATGCTTTGAATCTTGATACCACTGACACTGGGTTAAAGGATTGAGTCTGTTCTTCTCTGCTTTGTGACAGGGGATAAATCTTGAGAAGCAAAGGGCACATATTTTGTGCTGGTATTGCATGTATATTGTTTCATGAGGTCTCAAATGCCCTGTTTCTTCTGGAAGCAAAATTGTTACCTTTCCTCAGCTAAGCAGTTACAGCAGCACTGTGAAGCCCTTTGTCCATGGGCAATTCTAAATAGTTGTTCAATCATTCAAGTCTTTAGGGTTAAGCTGTTGTGTCAGCATTTCTCTATATTTTGAGACTTAAGCTCAGCCACTAGGATTTTCTTCCAGTTAAAACACCGTAAAATGGAAGTGTACAAGGCCTTTTTTAAACTCCACAAGTTAAAAACCTTCAATAGTCAATTTCTAAAAATCATATCTAAACAAAAATATTTATTTTATTAATCTGAAAAATATCTATCATTGAAAGGGGAGCTGATTACAAAACTACAGCCAGGGCTACTTAACACTCTCTGGCCTAAGCCCCTGTTTTCTGTTCTCTGTAACTTTCACAGATTAATTCTTTGTTTGGGTTTCTGCTTTAGACTGAATTCTAGTTTAGTTTGTTATTTTTTTAATTAAAGTCTTAGCAATAGTGGTTTAACCACTTTTTAGAATGATGTCAATGGAATATATATCATTTTGCTGATATTAAACCTATATTTTTTTCCAGAAAATCCAGAAAAAAATCTTAGAAGTGCTATAACTCTTTGATGTTTTGAGCATGATCTTGACATCCAGTGAAGGAGTTGTCCTCTAACAGCTCCATAAGGGATGTTTTTTTCCATCCATGAAATGGCATTCATATTAGGCCACATGCTATACAGATTGMCATTTGCACAGCTTTTAAGGTTAACATGTATACAGACTTGATGACATTCTACCAGTATTAGTGCTGATCCTGCTACTCCAGTAATTCAGGAGGAACACATTACCCAGCAGTATTGCTTGTGAGCCAGGGGAAAAAGAAATCACCTGGCACTCATGAAGCAACAATGAATTCTAGCTGAGATTTTATCAGCTAAGAGATTTCAGCCAAAGGGAACATGTCAATAGCCTTTATTTTACAGATAGGGGAAATATAAATATTCTACCTGTATGTTGAGGTAGAGCAAGATGATATGTAAATGTTCAAGATACAGTTTAGTTGCATAATAATACACCATTAACCTTAACAAACCATTCATTTTGGCTGTACAAGAAGTGAAATAGAAGAATAAAAGAGAAATAATAAGTTGAAACTATTTTGTCCCCTCAAACACGATCTATATTTATACCGTTAGCCAAGACTACTAACAGACATGGACAATGCAATACTAACAAAATGAAAAAAATAGTCTTAGGTTTTGATTTGCCCCCAAAACTTTATTTTAATGTAATATAAACATAATTTGGTGATAAAGGAGTTGGAAAAGGTTTTAACAGTATATGGCACTAACAATAATAGCAACATATCACTCAGTGAGATGTCTTTCCTACTTTTGGTGAGAGGAAGCCACTATGCCTCTCCAATACACCTATAATTATGTGCTATTATTATTTTGCATTTAAAATGACTCATGAGAAAGAGAATTAAAGTCTTTACTGTTAAATCAGATTAGACTTTGCAGAAACATGCTAATCAATAGGACAAAGAATAGATCAATAGGACTGGTGCATTTGTATTTAAAGCATATATCCTTTAACATGGAATGCAAAATAGCTGCTATAGTATTGGACAGCTAACTAGACAGGTTTGTTGCTTCTCCACCTTTTTGCCCAGCACTTTTCCTCTATACTGTATAGGTTTAGCCTGTGTCCTAGGATGAATGCCTTTTCACAGACACAGAAAGAAAAAACATCTTTTACAGGACTGTTAGAGGACAAGTCCTTTACTGGATGTCAAGGTCATGCTCTGGTGCGTAGCAGATGGGCTCTTCTTATTAGGTGGTAGAGAACAGCATTTTAAACCTCAAGTGTTAATAAGCTTGCTGTTAGAAACGAAACCATGGCATGTCCTTTTGACATCTCTTTTTTTTCTAACTTTCATCAGAAAACCTTGAAAACCTTCAGCTTTCATCTGGTTTATCATCACTTTGCCTAACTATTTTTATATACTGACATACATTTTTATCACATTACTGTCTTTACTGAGAGAGAATTTCTCTCTTTTCTATACCCTCTGTTATTTCCCATTCCCGCACTGTTCTGAAAACTTGTCAGTAGCTATCCACTACTGAGTCAGCAGGAGGCAGGAAAAACTCTAGGGAGAGAAACTCAGCTAGACAGGACTGCATGGCTCTAGGCAAATTTTGCCAAACAAAGTGGATATTTGTCTGCTAAAAACAATTTACCTACCAAAGAGTCTACCAAAGAGTTTGCAAAAATGAAATGAAGCAACAGGAACAAGCAAAGCAGCAGCCAAAACAAAGTCTGCCATGCTCTCTTACGCTGACACTCTCACTTAAACAGCCTAAATGGCTCTTGACAAGGGAGAATGAAGAATTTTTAACAGCTTATAGAAATGTTTATGCACATATATGCAAATGTTATCTGTCTGTGAAAGCTTGTACATGTAATTATGTAAAATGGGGAAGTGATATAGATATTGTTTTCGTCTGTTAAAATGTGAAATAAAGATACAGATGACATGTTTTCCTTTTCTCTTTTTGAATTCATATTTTTTGATTATGTTCTTGCTATTTGTGGCTGTCTTAAGTGACAAAGTCAACAGCTCCGGAAGAATGTAGGCAACTCACAGGTCATATAGTCATAGACCCATTTAAGCAATAAGGTTTTTAAGGCACTTAAGTGGGTGGCAAAATAGGCTTTTAAGTGAAAGTGCCCAAACTAAAAGTTTTCATTTGCATGATTTTCTGTAATAAAGTTGCAAAATATTCCTGACCACTCAAGGACAGACCAGCTCAGGAGTACTATTGACTGATGCAGGGATTTTTTGGACTTTGATTTTAATTCTGTAGTTCCCATATTGTTCTTTGTTTGGTCTGCCACCTAGTTAAGATTAAAAACTGAAATGAGCCAGCCAGAGTGATTGCCAGAGGGAACTTCCATAGAAGCTGCCACTGAGGATCTTGGAAACTCAGGGAACTTCCTAGACTTCTGACTGGGGTTAACTATCCTGTGCTGATGGACAGTTCGTCTAAAGGAAACCATCCAAGAAAATATATAGTCTTTGCTTTGTTCCTTCTGCTGTCTTTATACACTTTATTAGTTTCCCCGGGAAATGGATTTTGTCTGAGTTTCAGAAATTTTTAGAATTCACACCTTTAGTTGATAAATGTCCGTGACACACTCTGAATATTTCAGCAGTTCATCAGTGATGTTTTGTGATACTCTTCTAAAGCCTGAAGTAGTAATGTCTAATTATATATTTTAGGGAAGGGACTTAGTGGGCGGCAAAATAGGAACAAAGAATAGATTATTATAAGCAGGGTTGAAAGTATCACCTATTTTTAAGTTGCTCAGTACGATCTATTAAATTCTTCTGTCACTTGCACACACTTTTATCAAACAGTAGTTGTTGGGACCTAAATTTTCTTTTCCAGGTGTCTGCTTTGGATTTATTTACTCTTTTCTAAATATTATTAAACTGAAATTGTTTTTTCATCTCATTCATTTTTGAGAGAGACAGGAGAAAATAGTTTCCCATACTAAAAAAATCCAGGTGACCTTTTCCATGGGATGCATTAGCTCCTCCATGCATCAGAATGCTAAAGTGAAATTTGTTGCAAGAATGACATTTGCATCAAGGATGTGCACTTTGCTCTTCCAAAAACTCCTAAAAATGGCCAGASAGGAAGTCTTTGAGAAACACTAATTCAAGATGATCATCAGAAACAGGCTTTAGCAAGTACACCTCAAATAAATGTCAAATTTAATACATAATTCCTAAAAGATTAGGGCTGATTAGGGCTATCTCTGTAGGTACAGCTCTATACATCTACAGACCAACCAACATCCAGTTCTGGACACTAAAGCAAGAGCTGGTCTTTCCTGCACACCCACTTACTCTTCTTTTACCAGGCCTATCCTGACAGGAGGAGCCAGTTGTCCAGTTCAAATACAGAGGGAAAAAGAGCTAGATTTGAAGGTATCTGTCAAGGAATTTGAAAGTGAAAAGTAAAATTTGACAAGAGAGGAAAAAATTGGGTTGGATAAGAAAGACATGGAGATACCTAGGGAAAAGAATCACAAAGAGCATGCAAAGAGGTAGTTAATCATAAATTCGAGCTGAGGAGAGAAATGAGGGAAGAAAACGGTCTAAAAGATGGGAGTAATGAATGAATAAGGAGACAGAAGGAGACTTAAGCTCACTAGGCAAAGAGTCTAGGATGAGAAAAGCCTGTGTAAAGAGATAGTGGGAAAAGAAAATGATAAGAAAAAAGGCTGATAATGTGGAAGCAGCAAACTGACTCAGAAGAGACTATTTATTTTGGTAAAGGAATTAAGCTTTGGTTAGTGAAATGTTTCTACATTGAGACAAGGAGGAATGGAAGAATAACAACTGAAACAGTGAAAAACAAAAACTTGATTGTATMGTAAACCTGACTGAAATTCAGGGCATGTTCTGTCTTTCTGGCAATAATGGTGTGGGATACAAACCCTGCCTCTCTGCTTAAGCAGTCCCTGCAGACCTAGTAAAACTTCTGTTGTTCTCTGCCATGAAAAAGCCCCCCTTATATTCTAGCCCTTCTGCTTCAGTACTAGACCAGAAATGACTGTTATTGATTAAATGGAAAAATGACAGAGAAAACACAAAAATTATATTTAAGTGCTTAATAGTTCTTCTGAACTTTCTACACTAAAATGTGGAATAAATTTCCAATCTGCTCCATAGATACAGTGGAGTAATATCCCAGCAGGTGGTGTTGCTTCAGGTTGTCTTAACCTTAATATATGTATTTGTGGTTTATGAAGAAGGAGTTTATTTTAATCTTTGCTAATCTGTACTGCAGATGCATTTTCAGACTTTTGAGAACAAAGTCTAGCAGAATTAAGAAAGAAACATGACTCTTTAAGATGAAACAGGTTTCCCATTTGACTTTAACAAAATTAAGGAAAAGCTGATATGGCAATAAAAAGTAGCATTCTGAATAAAATACTATATGCCACAGTGAAATGTCACTTTTGAGACACCACACTGTTTTGTTCATGTTCTTTTGATAATTCACTGACTTCAGCTCCTCTAGCAGAGATATTGAGTGTGAGAGTTCAGTTCAAAAGCACAGAACTAGGGAAGATACGCATCCATTTTTCACACATCTCTTTTGCTTACGCAAAGAATTTCTTTCATGTTAGGAGCCTGAAGCAATGCATATTGTGACAGTGGGGTGACAGAAGTCGAATGCATGCTGCATTAGCAGAAGAATATGGACTTCGAGATACACTTATTTTCTGTTAGATTAAAACATTTTTAAAATTAAGCAATTTGATAGTCATCATGTGTATTAAAACTTGTATTACTTTAATATGTGAAAAGTGATCTTGTCCCTCTTACCTGATTTCAAACTGTTTATATGACAAGGGAGTAAATATATACCAGAGCACCACACTTACAGCCCCTTGTTATTCAACAACGATAATATATAACAGAAAATTTAGTCAGGTATTTGGGTGGTTTTTTTAGTTTTTTTCTGTGTATACTTGAAAATCAATACTTTTGAATAACCATTTTTTTTGATTTTTAAGGAATGAGTGTTCTATCTGGCACACTACAGTTTCAGTTTGAAAGGACATATCATGTTGAATTATTCCTTCCCCCTTAAATGGACAACTAGTCTTCCTTTACAAATGTAACACTATGCATTAATTGATTTGTCCAGATTCTTAGGATTTGAAAGAGGGAATCAAAGAGATCATAACTGGAAAATTATTGTGTCAAATGCTAACTCCATAGGATTTCTGTCAGCAGTCACAGGCTATATGAAATAAAGGATAATATGCAATAAACAAATCATGCTATAATAAAGAAATTTAATAAATAAATGAACTTAAAATCAGGTTTTGCTGTAAGAATGAAATATTAAATAAGATTTATCAGTCTTTTAAATATCTATCAGTCTTTTAAGATCTGCATTTTTCTTCACATTTCTCATTTCTTTGTTCTCCCTTCCTACTTATATGTCCTATTTTTATTCTCATTTTCCCTGCTTCTGTGCAGTATTCTCTGTTTCATTTCTTCATATGTCCTTTTTGCACTTTCTAATTCCTTTATTTGCTTTTTCTTTCTCCTCCTTATAGCTCAGAAGATCTTTCTAATGGGTCTTTTTCCTCTGTCACCTGAACTCATCACTTCACCCTCCATTTCAAAGGCACACTTCATTTTGTCCCTTTTCTACTCAAATTCATCACTTTCTCGTTTAAATCTTCCTATTCTATTTCCTCTGTGGAAATATACACCAGTTTTCTCTCCAGTGCCACACAATCCCCAGTGAAATAAGCAATATAGACAATTTCTATTTCCATCGTAGTCCTTGCATATTTCTTTTGACCCATTCAAAAAATAGCTTAAGCTCTTCAGGGCACATTATTGAGGAAACGGCTACTGTCTTATCCATTGTTCTGCTGGGTTAATCCTTGACTTCCTCTTTCCAGATGAGGAAGGAATAGTAGACTCAAACTGGTCTGAAGCTGATGAATTAGCTGTCACCCAACAAAACTCCCCGGTGCCAAGCGTATCTGACACTGGCACTTTGCAGTGCTGCTCAGAGGGTCTGCAGGAACAGATATGCTCCAGTGTGATAGGCTAACAACTGACAGTGAAATGCTATGCCAACACAGTTGAAATTATTTTCCAAACTCTTTCACAATATAAAGAATAAATTCAGAAGAAATACAATAGTGCAAGACCTTCTATCCAGGCTGAACATATTCTCCCCCTAACTTGGGTTTAGACAATTGGGATCTGAATACATACTCAACATGCATGAACTATGCAGCTAGTGTTAAACTTTACTATAAAAGCTGCAAGTGTCAGCCTCTGTTGCTAGTGTAAAACTCCTTGTGGGAGGTGGGAAGTCTCCAGCTTTCCAAGAGATTTGGCAGTGAGGGTATTTATATCCTGCAGCACACCTTCTCTGCATAGTCCAATGTCACAGTTATTTCTTTAATTAAAACTGTTCTAATGTTTTTTATGTTCCAGAAGTCTGAATTCACCCACCCACAAGTTCTGAACACCTTCATAATTTACATATATTATTGTGAATCTCCAGAGACTTCATTTTGCCAACCTATTTACATCTATATTTTTAACAGAGCTGTGCAGGGGAGTTAGGCCAATGAGGCTATAAAAAAGTATTAAGGTTTATATTTAAATTTCATGTGAACAGGCAATTTATGTAGAATTGTACTTTGCTAAAAGCAGGTTGCTGATTCTTATGTCTTTGACTTTGAAAATAACAGAATTCAATGTCATTTTATCCTACGGTATTAACATTCACTTTGGATACTCAGTAAAGTTCCATAATTGTATACGAAAATTATTTAATGGCAGTTTCAGTTTCCTAGATGGGTAACAATTCATTCCAACCATCCATAATTCAATCAGATTACATCTTGTTTTACATATTTTAATAGATGCTTTCTTCTGGTTATTTTACAAATTATATATGCAAATGTTGTATTAAATAATTGATGAAGCACCTTGTTTTGCTTGTAGCTACAAGTGATGCTTTTCTTCACAAATATATTTAGGCAGTAGTTCTCTTCACAGCAAGATTTTTGCATAATATTTTAAAAGATATTTAAGCTCCTGCCATGATGAAGGCTTATTTAGAAACACCAAGTATAATTTACTAACCTGATTTATGAAGCAATTTATACAATCTATTAAAATAGCGTTGTAGAATTTTATTACATAGTGATATTCATCGTTTTAGAGGAGTCTAAATTCTTTAACACTCGGGCAACTCTGTGTTATTACATTCTATGATAGAACAAAGTAAATCAGGGTAATTATCCCTTCTGCTTTATTAAAGCTTACTGTTAGGGGTTAATGTTGCAGTCATTTTTTCCTACTGCCAAATTTTACCCTRTAATACTCAGTAAAGGGAAATAGCATTTATCTCTTATTAGACATACAGTAAATGATGCAATGTTATGTGTTATTGTATTGAATTGTATTGTAATGAATATTATGTTATGTATTTATCTAAAATTGTATATATATGTATGTGTGTGTGTGTATTGCAAGGATACTTTTAATAATAAAGATTTCATGATCTGCCCCTTAACCTATTGCATAAAAGTGCCAATGTTTAAGTACTATTTCCGTCTTTTTTCTTTTCTTTTAAACTGAACATTTAGCATATGTTCAGTATTTCTGTAAAAAAGCCTTTTGAAATAAAATGGGATATTTACAGACACGCTAGGCTCAAATCTTCAGCCTATTGTTTCCTACCATGGTGATTAATACATCAGTAAGTTATAAGGTAGCTTTTCTCTCACTTATGGACAGGCCCAATATAAACACTAGCTTGAAAAGTGCTTTCCTTTTCAAGCTGCAAGATTTGGAAGAATGAAAAGCAGCTTTCATGCCTGACAGGGCTGGAGACTCTGTTACATTGGTGTATTCATTTAGGAAGTTTAGGACTGGGCACTCACAAATGTGACTGCTTTCAGCTTCTGCAAATTAACCTAGGACCATGCAACACACAAGCACAGGGCGACTTCCATTGAGAACACTAAGATCCTCAGAGAGGCACCAAACTCCTGTAGAAACTAATGGGAAAGAGGTTACTCCATACCGATCTAGCACATAACAATCGTACAGTTTTGATTCCTCCGGTGAATCTTAATCTCAAATTTCTGTTTTTACAAACCTATTGGTGAAGAGGTTTTAGGCAAAAAGTCTCTGTTTTCCTTATGTGAGAAGTGGAATATCTGACATTAAGCATAGCAGACCCTGAATAGATCTTCAGGAAAGGTCACGAAAGCACTATAGATGAATCCTGTCACTTTTCGTCATTGTGTTGCAATGTGTTATGAAGATTTCAAGAAAAAGCAGTTTTAAAAGAAAGTGGTATTTTTAAAAGGAAATCCTAAGATCCACAGTTAGAAATTACTATTTATAAAGGACACAAAGAAAATGTTACTAGAAAATACAACATGGCTGCATCTTCCTCCCAAACAGTTAAGTGTGCTATCCTTTTTTCCTCATTCTTTTTTTTTTCTGGTAGCAATAGCAAACTGATCATCGGTGTGTCAGTGCTGGGCAAACAAACCCCTGTAGGCTTGTTTAGAAAACTTATAAACAGTACTCTCTGCCTCAGGATGAAAAGCAAGCCTGAAAGCTGCCAGCATTTTGATATTTGCTTTACTTGTTTTAGTTGAAAGTGAAACCAGTCATGGAGATGGTGAGATTTATGTTATGTTTATTTCTCCAAACTGCTTTTAACTTAGCTCTTGCTTGAGGGTGTACATGCCTCAGGAATTTTATCAGATAAAATCTACTACTTGCTAGCAGGTTGATTTTTTTTTTTTTTAATCTCTAAGATCATTGTATTTTTTTTTTTTATTCATGCCTTACTTGCTTTATACCTTTTTATTATAATTTCATGTACTACTTTTTAAAATATTGATAGTGAAAAACAGACATGTAGAGAGCTCTTACGTACATAGGATCCAAAGCATGAGATCTTTTGATACAAAATCATCTATAGTCACTTGGGTGGCTTATTTCAAATCCTGCTTATCAGTAGTGATCAATCCCACCACTGATGCAATGTGGCTTTAATTAATTAAGGATATAGCATCAGATGCTATGTTTGATTACTGATCCTCTCTCTGTATTTTCCCTTCACCAAAGGGAAACCCTAAATATACATCCAGATGCTTTTGAAGAATATGTGCAGATGTCTACTAGTTACATTTTTTCCAATTACTGCAAACTTAAACCAAGATGTTAACCTGAAAAGCGCTTGTCCAGAATGGTCATTTCTTTCTTCAAGAAATCAATGAAATATATTTTTGGTTGTAAGTAATCATTACAAACATAAATTCATATTAGAGACTGGAGTGAAGAAGAATCTTAACAAGCTGCAAAAATTAAAACTCTTTTTTTTTATTTGAAAACCTCTCGACAATCACTAATCTTCTGCCTCTCTGCAGAACTACACTTTTACTTGATTGGGCGTTTGTCCTACATAAAAAACCTACAGCACAATGCATTTAACCATAGTGCATCCTTGAGTATAAAGGATTATATTATGTTCAAAGTTATATAAGGTTAGTGTGTAACTTTGACATAGCTTTGTTTTATTTTTGCTTTAAGTTAGAGGCTCTATAAGTTTTGTATTGAAACAAAAAGCATTGAGTACCCTGAGCTCCATGTACAATGTTTTTTGCTGATGCATAGGCATGCTGTAGAATTTCTACTACCTTCACAGCAAGAATCAGATGTAGATAGACAACTGTAACGATACAGTTCCTGAAAATAGTTACATTTATTCTATATAATTACAGGCTCATGTGAAATACAAATTTTGCAAGGGTTCCACTAAATTTAACACCTTTGGAAGGAATGGAGCTTGCAGTGAATGTTTAAATTGAACTTCATATAGGATATTTGAATGAAAGCTGTTAAAACAATGAATATTGAATAGTATTTCCTGACTCTTATTTGACCCAACATAGCACATGATACCCTGTGAAAATTCAACTTCAAAAAAAGAAATGGTCTTTTATTTGTTAAGATGCAATGCAATATAAGCACAGAGGAAAAAAGGTTTAAAGCTTGGGGTGCAATAACATCAAAATAAGAATAAAAACTGAAATTATTCCATTAAATATGCATTTTAAAAATAATAATATGGAGTTCTTACACGCTTTTTCATTCTTCCTACAATAATTGGCAAAAAATCCTAAAAATGAAATAAAAAATAAAAAGAATTTTTGGGAAAACAATAAGGAAGCTAATTTAAATATTAAACAGAAAAATAATAAATTGATAGTTATATCATGATAATCTTTAAATTTCATTACAAAAAAAGGTCATGAGCAATAATTTTATCGTTTGCAACTGTAGCAAGAAGATGACCTTGAGCTGTTGTCATATCAGTTTGTTAAGCTGATTGCATATTAACTTGCATATCAGTAAGTTTGCTATACATTTCTAAATATTGATCTTTTTAATATCTAAAAAGTCTTAAATAAATTGTTCTTTACTAGGAATAAGAATAAATAAGATAGAAAATTGTGCTATTAAGTGCAACTATTTAGTCCAATATTGTCCTAGGGAAATGGTTTTTCATTAACGTAAAAGCAAAACTTGTACTAGTCATTATCTTGCTTCTGTCAAAGTGCATTTATCAGTAGCAAAATATAATGAAGAAGAAACTGTCAGTTATTTAAAATGCAATGACTATATTGGTAAGAAACAAAATTCAATCCTAAAAACTTGCTGTGAACTCCTTTTTAACTTTATGTGATGTACTAAGCTATTTTTTCAAAGTTACCCAGCAGCAAAATAAATGACTGCTGTCATTCTTCCTTTCTTACACAGAATTAGCAATGTAATCCTGTTTTGGAATTAGTCACCGTAGTTTCAAYGGTATGTGCCATTAATTCACCTTAATGGGCTGCGACCAATCAATACTGAGTCTGTAAACTCATTTGTTCTTTGGCTCTACATGGTAAAAATCATTACCTTAAAATAACTCTTTTTTTTTTTTTTCATCTGCAGGTAAAGAACTGTTTGGATAAACTCTGTAGCTAAGCTGTCAAAGGATGTATTAATATATCCAAAAACCCATTCCAAAACCATGATTTTTAAAATATTTCCAATGGCTTTTTTTCAATATTCTGAAATATATTTTCAAATAATACTACAAAAGTCTGAAATTGCTTCAGTGAAGTTTAAGAGGTTTTTACTCAGTGACAATGTACAATAGCTCGCTTTGCAAGAATACGTTAATTTGCAGATTATACATTTTGCACAGACAAGGCTAAGTCACTCAGTAATTAATATTTACTACAAATCTTTAACATCATTCAATACAATCAACATGTTTTTAAAGAATCGCTTAGGCTTCACCTGTTAATCTTTGTTGCTTTTCCTGAATGTGGAAATTCCCTGCAGTTGGCTGTGTCACATGGCTCAAGCCAGTATCTTGCATTTTGGCAAGAACAAACTTGGGAAATCAGCTAACCCACACCTCTGTTCTCACTACTGCTTAGCCTTTCTAATCCGACTGCACTTGCAGATTTGCATGCACCACATAAGCCTTATGAGTATTTCCCTGTTTCACATGATATAATGGGTCTCACCTCACTGAACATCCCTGGCGTTACAGGGAGCTTGCTGCAGTAGTGTGCTCTGTCTGTTCTTCTGCTGGTAAGGAGGCATGGAGAAGGCTTCCCTCCTCAGGCTGATCAGGACGCCAAAGCATTCACAGAGGCACTGGGTGGCAAGGTGGCAAGTACAGCCCTGCCTTCTCTATGTTCCATAGCTTGGTGTCCAGAAGAAAGCCCTGCACTCACTCATTATTCTCTGCATTTGGAATGACCAAGAGTGACTGCCTGGTATGAATCAGAGGYTAGACTTGAAAAGATTAACCATCAGGGTCTCCTTCTTGCCTAGAAAATAAGCCTTCTTTTATAAGGACTATGGTCACCTAACAATGGTCTGTCTTCATGGTCAACTTTATTAGGGATCCTTCTCCTCCTTTCTCCTGTACATCTCCTCCTTCTCTCGGATGTACAAGATGCTCCCTGTACAACCTCTCTACTGTAGATCCTTTGCCTGTATGTTTAGAGGTGATAATTATCCTCTGACAGAGTTTCCGGGCAGGAATATTGCTAGTGCAAGAACTAGCGATCAGATAAAATTTGTATCTAACCAGTCACAATGCAAACTATAGTCATAGTGGTTTTAGAAGAAGGACACAACCATTGGGGACGCAAAGTTTGTAGGCTTATTCCATGTTAGAATAAGAAAGAGTGACGACAGCAAGAGAGATCAAACACCTTCCTTCRAGAATATTACCCATTTATGTAAAAAAAATTAAGGTCACTCAAGTGAGTAGATTGATCCAGCAATTAAATGGATGGCCCCCCAAACCAGCAGTAGAATTTGTTTTCCTCAAGCAGATTCATAAACTAAAACTCTCTCCTTACTCCTCTTCACATGACTAAGACAAAATTCGCTTGACATTGCATTTGGTCAGTGTTTGTGGCAGCTCCAGCACTAACGAGGACCAGCTATCAGAAAGCATCCACTGGAGCTGTCTGTCCATTTATTTGCTCCCAGTTTACTGTTCCAAAAACTGCCAGTCCCAGTACTTAARCCCCCAGTAGGCCAGCTTACACTTTGGATAAACCAGGACCTCATTTTAATTCAAATATCTTTCCCATCCTTTTTCCATTTCCTTGCCTAGATTATTCATGGTCCAGCTGCAGCTGGCGCACTGCTGAAGGATACTGGCTGGCAGGAGCATTCTGGCAACAGACTGACTTGATGTGTTTCCTTCAGGTGTGTTCAGGAGAAAAACAAAAACAAATCAAAACCCTGCTGTTCATTCCCTGGGGAGGGGCACATGATATAATGGCTTTTTTCCCACAGTAAATCTACTGAGGCTCTTGTATCCCAAAGCCACACTTCGTTACCTGACTGTTTATAAAGGATGGCAGAGCAGTTGAAAGCAAGCACTAGGAATGCAGCTGAGTCCAGGAGAGGAGGAGTGAGATACGACTGCATGTGACTGAAATACTGTTCTGCATCCCACAAGGGATAATCAGTGTGCTGGTGACATTCTGTGCCTAAATCCTAACCGAGCTGTGCCACTGGGAAATGGTTCCTGCAGCTGCTCTCAGACTGTGCTTGGGAGGAAGAGCTACAGGAAACAAGCAGGTCTTGGTGCTTGAAGGACACACAGGCAGACTGGGTCTGCTTTTTCGGGGCCACACCATGCTCGGTCCCTCCTCAACTCTCTCGAGATGAACAAACTAGCTATCACAAATCTGCTTCTATGTGACAGAGCTAGTATGAAGAGTTTAGGCATTAGATGCTTTCAAGAATTGTACCCCGTCAAGTCTAAAAGGTTAAACATTAAGCATAAAGAAGTCAGCCTTACTTATTTATGTATTTATTTTCATTGAATCAATCAAATTTCATTATTGATTTAATCATAACAGTCCAGTAGTCAGTACTTTTTAAAGTCTCACACTTATCTTTCTAGTATAGCAACCTATTATATCAATAGTAAAATCTACAATATATTACTTTGTACTGCTTCTCTGTTCAGCAAAGCAGTAAGCTGGTCACAAAAATTACCAGGAATTAAATTACTGTTATATTCTCCAATTCAGAGAAGGATGGCAAGAAACCATCAGCTTCTGCTGTTTTTTTGTCCAGCTTACTATAGCGAATTATGAATTGTTGCATCTGTACTGATTTGGGAGCAAAGCAAACGTCTGTGTCTGCAGAGCCACTCACCTGTGGGTGTGATCACCGCACACTCTGTCACCTAGTCCATTTCCCAAGCCTGCCTCAGAAAAGGGCTTCCAGGATTTCCACACATAGTCTATCTCCAAGTATATCTCAGAGCAGGCACCTCAAGCCACTAGGTGTGTTTAGGAAAAATAAAAGGGGAATCCAACAGAAATGGCAATTGGAAAGGGAACATTTGCAGCTTCACTTACTGCACACCAAAAAGTCTGATCTCTGTGGAGCCAGCAACGTCACTGAAAAGACCTGCAGCTTGCATAGTTATAGCGCTCTATTCATGACGGTCTAAGGACGTAAGCAAGACAAGTTTGTTTGGGGAAGTATTATCTTTTATTAGACTACTTACAAAATAAAAAAAAGAAAGACAAGCTTTCAAAAACACAAATGCTTCCTCATACAGGTGAAGAAAAAACTGTGTCTAGTCGTCTAACCACATATAGACAAAGGACTTCACCCAGGCATTTCCTTTCCCTGCCAATATATCAGAATGAACATCCAGAGCATCTTCAAAAGARGGAAAGAAAAATTTTTCCCAAGACAATCTGTGTTAAGATAGTAAAATATAGCCTTTTAAAATGTCAGTTTCAGTAAGCAAATAAAAATAAAAAGAACGTGTTATAAAAGTGTTCCAACACTTTTACACAAACTAATATATAGAACTCCAACTCAAATTCTTTTACTGGCCACTACAGGGGAGATTTTCAATAAATGTGTTAGATTTCCTAATGTTTTATTTCAGTGTTAAAAATGTGAATAAGGTAATACTCCTCTTACAGTATTTACCATGCCTGTATTCACATTCTATCTGCCACTCAAAAAGGAGAAGTAAGCTTTCTAGTTTTATATACAGAGAATATTGAAAAGATCTAGCACACAAAAATGGAAATAGTCATTCATCTTTAATTTACTTGCTTAGATATTTGCTAATTGGAATGAGTCGGTAATATCCATTCTTATCAGTCCTCCGAAGTTGAATTCATAATTACTTTTTCATCTGTGCTATTATTGGTTTAAAAAAAATGGTTAAATGCTAAGAGTTTGCATCAGAAAGAGTAGCAAAATATACTTTAATCTAAATGTGTGTGTTTTAATCTTATCATTTTTTATAAGTTTCACATAGGTGAAACTAATGGTAATGACGCACATTTTAGTTTTATGTTGTAAAAGCAGATATGAGATATAGCTTTACAAGTAAAAACACATAGGAAAAAAATACAAAAGACATATTTGAAGTAAACAGCAGACTGCCTGATACTAATTTTTCCATAGCCTGTCTTACTTTCACTTTCTGTAATTAAACGTGGTGTCTGACAGCATGTGCTCTGAGACTGTAAGCAAAGATCACACAGCTCCCAGAAGTAACTTATAAATAAGAAATAACCACCCATTCAGATACCAGCACCAAAGAGATGGATCAACTTTTTCTGCTGCGCCTTGCACAAGAAGCACCTTTTGAGTGCCATACCAGCAATGTACAATATTTAAAACAGACAATTTCCACCCTCAGACTACATATGGGGAAAAAGGTGTAGAGGGACTAAATAGATGCCTTCCCAGAGCACATTCAACACGCACAAAGAAAAGGTGACGCTGTGGTCTCTGATCTCTTGTCACAAAGACAGACAGGGTGGCAAGGAGGGGGCAAGAATTAGAGAGCTGTGATATTAACCGAGGGAAAGAAAAAATATAAGAAAGTGTAAACCTTGATTCAGAGATGGATAAGATACCTTTAACTGCCCCCCAGTACTGATCTGATAAAGCCCATATGGCACTATATTGTGTGGAGTTGCTAGCTTGAGTCTGCATTAGTTTTGCATCTCTGAACTCTAAACGTTCTGATATGTAAAAAGGATTATTTATTTATTTATTTATTTTTATTTTTTATTTTTATTCTACAGACTCATATTTTTCAGACATTACAACACCATATTCTGCTTTCTGCCCCCTCAGTGTTGTTACCAGCAGAGTTCTATAAACAGTGACAGTTGAAACTATAATGACCATTTTATGACCATTGCTTCCCAGCATTTCAAGTTTTTCTTTCTCTCTGATCTGTATGCATGTTAAGACTCAGGAAGATATATGCAGTCACTCTAAAGATAATGGTATAAACAACTTACAGACAGAATTCTTGTGGTTACTGTCTTTGTTGGGCAACATCTTGACTCCTCTTGATTTCAGTTCAATTGCTTTTTTCACTGGGAAAACAAGCAAACAAAAAGAAGATAATTTATTATTAAACAATGTAGAGAAGAAAATGTAGCAGCCAAATCACATGCATTATAACAATATAAAGCAACATAGGAGTCCTACAAACACATCAAAATAATTGCAATCTCTATGACAATTGAAATAATTTTTTGCAAAAACATAATGATTTATTATATTTCAGAAGAAGCTGAGCTCTTTAATTGAGATTATCTACATTTGCAATATTTTGAATTTAAGGTTCCTTAGGGTCAAGCAAAACAAAAATCTGTCCTAATTACTTGTATTGATTTCCTATCTTTACACTGCATAAGGCAAAATTTTAAACATTTTTACAACCTATTTCTTATTTAAAATGTACGGTACATTATATATATGTATCTGAGGACCACAAACTTTAAACATGATATTTACAAAATGGTTTTTATTTGATCCATTCTTCAGTAGTAGAAATGTTTTTACCTCAGTTTCCTAAAGGGATTAATGTCATGTGATCACACGGTGTTAGGTTCTTTCATTTACTTAACCTGTTTTGAATCTACAAGGCAATTTCAATGGAAATTAGAAAGACGGTAAGAGCTCTCAAAGRTACGAAGTTTTGTGAGAGAGAACAGATCCATGAGAGGTTTAATAACTGTTTTTTTAATGTTTCTTTTCTCTTTAGAGAGCTAAACAGAGTGATCTCAGAAACAAAGAAGGAAGGAACTAATACCGTTGTGTGCTAGGGAACATATGGGGTAGAATTAGAATTACAATGTTAGGAGAAACACATAAAAATATAAGAAGAGTTAATCAGAAATTCATTAGTTAGGCAGCTTGGGAACAATCTGATCAATTAAAAATAAAATCAGATATATACAAAAGAAATATGCAACAAACCTAAACAATTGTGCAAAAACAATAGCAGTAGCAAAATAGCTTAATAACTGACTCTGACTGTGTATCAGAATGCTAAAGACATCCTGATGCATGTCAATAATGAAAAAACACAAAAAAGTAAGTCCTGGATTCATAGTAATTTTTTTCTAGAGCTTGTAGTATTTGATAATCTTAAAATGCAAACACTCAACCTAGATACAAACATAAACAAAAATCAACTCAAGCACTTCTAAAACAGCAATAATTTGTATCATGTACCATATAAATATGCAAATTAATACAACCAATCATCAGTTATACTTGTTGTCAATGTATGGCATATATTTTATGTTTGCTATAATATATACTAATCTGTATGCAAATACTTGTAAGTAGTAAAGTGGTAGGAAGAACAAGTTAACATTTCTTTAAATATCACATTAAAAATTGTGATTTCATTTTATTTGTTTCTTTTTTGGATTTTTGCTGCTTTTGCAAACTCAAAGTGAAGCTGACTTAAGTGTTGAAATTGTTTGGGCAAGCACTGCAAAAAGTATTTTTTGTTCTATATATGCTGTGAAATGTTAGGCAGTGCCGACATTTATGCTTAAACCTGGAAAACAGATGTTCAAATGTTGAAAGATGTTTGAAAAAACACTGTAGCCACATGGGATGAAATAGATTTGATAGCAGTGTGCCATTTTCCTTTAAGTCAAGAGTATATTATGTGGAAACATCGTTGCTTACAGACAATAATGCTAATCTTCTAAAAAATAAATAATAAATAACAAAACATAGGTATCTGTGTTTTCTGGAAGGGTAAGCCTCTTGCATAGAGTTTTCTTAGGATTACTTTCTAGGACTTAGGCACATTTTCCTCAAGTTCAGTCTTCCATTCTGTTTTCTTAGACTACATAACCAGTCTGTTCAAATGATATGGACAGCACAAGTCATGTACCTGAATAGCCGGGATATTTCCTGGGGTTGTGGTCCATCCTGCAGCACAAGTTCCACGTTTCATCAATATCTGTCTCACGTAAAAGACGTAAGCAGGAGGATCTTGGAGGATACAACCCCTACATTGCTTACATTCATGGATGAGTGGTATAATCCTTGAGTCACTCATTATGCAGTAGATAGAGAAAAAGAAGTACTGTCTCCTCCTCTTTGTCCTGTGACCATATTTTAGGACGAAAGTGGCAATAACCACTCAGATTCCTGTGGGACTCACTCCTGGAGGTATTAGAAATGATCAGAGCATGCTTCTCAGGAATGGGAAAAATGATCCCTATAAGCTTTAGTTTGAAATTCAGTGGATAAAAATTGAAACAAGAACAGTTCTGACTTCATATATGACAGACTTTTTCACTATTAGGATAGTTGAGCAGTGAAACAGGTTTCCCAGATGTGTTCTGCAGTCTCCTTTGGAGGTTTTTCACATACCAAGAAAAAGGGATTCTGTACCTCTCTGAAAAACCATTAGATGTGGGATTCACCATACTTAAGATCAGTCATTTAAAGTGTAGGTTCTGTGAAAAGAAATAGCTACCTCGAGGGGGCAATTCATCCCCTCATGAGATAGGCACAATGAATCATCCTCTGAAGGGGCCTTTTTCTCTCCATGAAATGTAGCAGAAACATACACCACTGGCTGCAGCTGGATTCCTACAGTTTAGACAGTAACATTAGGTGACAGGAGCTTTTAAGTCTGGAGAACTTTAACAGCCAAATTTGGGTATGTCTGAGCCTTTGGGCCCATGAGGTTAAATGGCAGTTATTTTTTTAATTGAATTAAGCAGGTACAGTCTGTAAAATATGATCTGTTCACCACTTGAAAGAGAAATTGATACTGCTGTACGCTCTGGCTTGAATGAACAAGTTCAACTCCTAACATAAAAAAAAAATCTAAATCACACTTTTGATAACCATTTAAATCCCATTTGAATACCTCTTCTGAGGTGCCAAAGTTACAATATTAAGGCATTTTTTCCTACTTCTTGATTGCTCTTTCATTGAAAAGATTTTCCTACTGGCAAAGATGATTTGCCATTTAATAGCACAAAAAGAAGAATGGGTTAAAGTTAATAATGTCAAATATAAGCAGCACTTTCTGCCTTTTAAATTACTGCTTTTTAAGAATGTGCATAACTTTCTGCTATCTTCTCGAAGATTTATTTAGGCTAAATGAATTTAATTCACTTTGTTTTTTTTCTGAGAGTCATGCCCTCAAGACTCTTTAGGAGATGGGAGATCCATCTTTTAATCTCTTCTAGCACCACTAGTTCAGTGAGGACATCAGAGCTGAGCACTGGAAGTCCAAGACAATCTCATCAGTCTAGTGGAAAGCATCTGCAGAATTCCTTAACTTTAGACTATAGCTAAAATAAACCCAGCCATGAAGAGAATATATGCCCGGTATTCTTTGAATGGATAATAAAATTTAAAGGAAATTTTGAATTTGCAAGGATTCTTTGTAAACAGGCAAACCTATTATGTTTTCTATTAAGCTCTTAAGTTTCTAATATATTTGAATCTGTGAAAAGAAAATACATTTTACCTCAGGCACAATTATCTTGCTGAGCTGATTATGACAATTTAGCAGAAAGTATGTTCTGAGAAATGATGAACCACTGAATAAAATTTCAACTGTTGGTTACAGTCAGGAGGACAACAATTGGATATGTTAAAATAAAACTAACTGAGACATTAGAAAAGCAGTCCCTATGAGGTTTTACCGGAAGAGCATTATTTTCTAATTTACTTACAAATAAACAAAAAACAAAAAAAACCCAACAAAAACTGTAGAAAAGGAGGAGAAGGTCACCTCCAGTCATAGAGATTTCTGTGTATATATTTATATATATTATAGGTATATATTGCATTCAGATTCGGTGTTTATGAGAATCAAATTTAAGTACACCCACAAAATTAGTAAACAATATTTTAAAATTTTGAGTATTTTAAAATAATAATGGAGTTATCTACATCCATATCTGAAAAGAAGATGGTCTAAGACATCTGAGGTCTGCTGCCACTCTGCTATTGAAATGGTTTTTCCAGAAAGCTAACTCTCCTTTGTATTTTCTTTTCCCAAGGCATTTAAAGTATCAAATATAACTGCTAAATAATCTATGTTCATTAAAGAGAAGAAGTTAAGATAAAAACACCAAGAATCTTACATATTTAAAACATTTGCATATGTTTGGGTCAGCAGGACCTAATATTGTTGAGAATGTTCAGAGAAGAAATGAGTTTAAGAAAAATATTCAAAAATAACTAAGTTCTGATAAATTTCAATAAGAAGTTTTGTGTACAGACTGTGGTCTGAAGAACTGCAGAAAGACCTTGCATGACCCATTGACCAGGTAATGAAATGGCAAACAAAATTCAGAGTAGATAAAAGTAGTGATAAATGTTAGAAAGAACAGTCCTATTTTCACACCTAAAATGATGGAGACTGAGCTGATCATCACTACTCAGAAATAAAGCCTAGAATTTAGGAAAGGTATGCTCTGTAGGGTTCAAAAAAGGAAATCTGATGTTAGAAATTGTCAGGAAAAGATTAAAGCGCAAGACTAAAATTGTTACATCACTGTATAAATTTGTAGTTCACCATACACCTTGACAATTGTGTGCATTTCTGGTCCCTGCATGGACCAGAAGAGGCTCTAGAAGGCTGTAACGGAATGGGGAGAAGGACCCAGGAAGGGTGATGGGGTAATAGGGGTTCCCAAGGTATTCGATGCTCCCTTCTGAGGGACAACTGAGTATGCTAGGACTCTTCAGCCTTGGAAAGCAATGGCTTGCGGGGAACGGGGGGAGTTGTAAAAGAGGATCAAGAGTGTCATCAAGAGATTGCWCAGGGGCTGAGCGTTCACTGTCTTGTTCACTCTAAGAGCTTGGGGCCAACGAATGAAGCTAACACGAGCAAGGCTTCAAACTAGTAAAGGGAGGTGATTCTTCATACAACAAGTAAAAGATGTGTGAAACTCTGCCAAAAGACATTGACAAATGTAGATGCAAGAAGTTTATAAAGTTTCAAAGAATGACTCAACARGTGCTTGGAAGAGAGCCCTACGGAGGGTTACTAAACAGACAGACTACATCAGGTTCAGGAGATTCCTGCAGCTAAAAATATCTGGAGACAGGAGATGTATTATCAGGAAAATATCACCAGTTTTTTCCCTGTTCTTACTTTTCTGCAGGCATCTACTCCAGGCCGCTTTGGAGACAGGCACTGGCCTAGACAAATACTTTGTCTGAATGTTTGTGGCTATTCTTATGTTCTTATTTTGTCTTTGTGGATTGAAGAAATAGGCCAAAATTCATTCACCAGATAAATCTCATCTTTTTAGGACAAAGGGATGACTCTTCTTTGAGTTCACATTACTTTAGCAGACTATGATCCTTTCCTTTAGACATTGCTAAAAACCTAATATATATACCTCTGCTGTATATGGAAGATGACCTTTTTTGAAAACTCAGCCTGTATTTGCAGAGGCAGTAGCTGTGTGTAGCCTTGGTGAATGCTGTCTCTCAGGGCAGGAGTCCAGGACCTCCAACAGAACATGGATATTGCTCAGTTTGAATTCTCCTCAGGCCTGGAGCTCTTGGTGATGGCCGCCTGTGTGCTCAAAGACATGCTATGTGCTGCCCACGGCAGTACTAGCCTCTCAGCACAGCTCAGTGCTTTTGTAAGCTAGCGGCTTGGATAGTCAGACTATGGCCAGTTCCATGTAAACTGGAAATCTATGGTTTGCTTTCATGTCTTTCCTGAAATATCAGGGGTATATGATACTCAGTGTTGTTTTATATTACAATCAAAATGGTATAAATATCAAATTTTATATTAATTGTTAGATTACTTAGAACAGGAGTAGTGTAAGATTTTGTTTATCATTCGGTAAGATCACAGTTTTGTTCTAAAATAGTTCCAATATATTTTGAGGCATATGCACCTTACAGTGAAAGGTGCCAGATTCTAATTTCAGTTATACCTATGTAGATATGGGGGGATACATCTTCTTTATACAATATTTATATATGCCAAACCCTGATTTGTTATGAAAAATGACTTAGTTAATTAAAATCAGTTATGATTTTATACAATTTTACAATTTTTGCTTTGAAAACAAAAGAGTATATAGCATAGTCTAAGCATTACAATGCCTTTTTAGCTCAAAGAAAAATATTCATTACATATTTGATCTTTTAATATAAATATAATACAAAGAGTTGTTTAAACAAAATGTTCTTCTTTCCTCCTTTAATCAGCTATGTAACTGTATATCAGAAGTACTGCAAAAAGAAGAGGAACTTCTACTGTTTCTATATTCTGTTTCAGTTAGTCCGCTACTACAACGAGATTTAAAGAACTCAGTGAGTTTAAATCATTAGAAAGAAGATTTAGAGGAGCATTGCTTATGTTCAGAAGAGATTGTGATGTATTATGACCTCAAAAATCTATCATTTGATATATTTTCATTAAGTCTGAGCAAATAAACATAGTTGTCTTTTTCTTCTGCTTTGTCTCAGAGAACCAGATATACAAAAATGTTAACATTTATATATTTATATATTTCTAGTATATATTCTTTTAGAAAGAATACAAAATATTAAACTCTACTTAATACACAAACACCCATGTATCATAAAATGTTACGACAGTTTTGAATATGTTATTTTTGAAAGTGAAAACAGTCACTGATAATATCAACTTTATCTTCTGGAGCCATAAGTCACTTCAGAATATTATGCTTTCTCTATATTCCTACTTCTCTGTCATTCAAAAGCAGGATGTTCTACATTTTTTTTCGGCTTACATTAATTTGTAAGAGTGAGTAACTCACAAAAGAATTGCTCTACTGATGCTACTATTATAAAAGCATATTATACACAGCAGCTCATTACAGCAGGGATGGCTTTCTACAATTCGTATAACAATGATTGTTCTAAAATTATTTTTATTTTCCCCAGTTTTGTTTTCAAGGCCTGTTCTTTGAAAACTGCCCTTCCAATCTCAGGAGCATTTCAAAATGCTCTACCACTTGCTCTACTGCTGAASAGAAGTAAATCTGAAGGTTTGATTTTTTGCATTAGTTTTACACAGTTTTCTTAACAATTACGCATGGATAAATAAAAGCTCTAAGCAGTTAGTCTTTCAGATATGCTCTGCACATATATCATTTTTACATACATATATTTCACTCATGCAAATAGCTATACAAAGCACAAAGTAACTGAGAATCAGGCTTTGTGGATGTAAGCCATTCTGAAAGCACTACCCTAACAATTTATAACTTTAAACCAAAATGGCTATATGTAATTTTTTTGTATATATTTGTTTTGTTTTACCTTTCCAAAAGTAATGCCAATATTTAAATATTAATATCTGATAACTCTTTTTAATTCTTCCAGAATCTGTTTAGTTAATTGGTTGAAGTGTTAAACTACATTTTGGAGCAAGATGTTTCATCTGCATTTGTTGTGTAATTTGGAGAAGACAAAATAGACTTTTTTCATTGCACACCTCATCACCACATGCACCTTGAAAATGGTGATGACCTATATGAAATCTAGAAAAAGTTTAGTGCTGCTAGAATTCTCAAGTTATTCAATGTATTTACAATTAAAATTTTTCTCTGACACTGGAAGGTGCTTCTGGATGAATCAGTGATTAAAAACAAAAGTAACTTGCAAGCTAGCAAAAATATTTTTAACATCTGCAAGTTCTTCAAATATAATTTCAAGGGAAGAAATCCAGTTTTCTGTGAAAGCTATTAACAATTATGAAGTGCTTCTTACTGTGGGTTATTGTGTTCTTGCATTCTATGGAGCAATTAATTCTTATTTGAACTTATATTTGAAAATACACTGGGAGAGATCCTGCAGAGTGCTGACGGCAGTGTGTCCTCTCAAATTTACAAGAGATTTTGAATTTCCTCAGGGAATGTTGCCTGCTGGGACCATAATGAAAACCTTTATAATGTGTTTGTCTTTACTTCCATCATGGTAAAAATTTGTGCTAACTCAAATAAAATACTCAATAAAGATAAAAAAAAAATCAAACTGGAAATAAAATATCAATATAAAAACCTTTTTAAAAAAGATTATAATACACTGTTACATATACTTCCTACATATTCAGAAATTTACACTGAAATGTGAAAATAACTGGAAAAGAAACTGAACTCAAATTATCCAAAGAAATGTCTCTTTTTTTAATAAAAGCTATCCCCTGGATAAATCAAGCAATAGCCCCAAAGCAAATAAACTCAGAAGTGCTTTGAGTATGAATGACATTTGAAAACAAAAATTTCTGCAGAACATTGTCATTTCCAGTGAGTTCCCAGAGGAAATTACAGCAGCTTCCCACTGACTCCTGTCCCTTTTTAATATCTACATTTAAAAGGAGTTTCTGAAGTCTGATGCTCTTTGCTGCTGACTTGGTGAGCTCAGACACAAGTTTAACTAATTCCATGGAACAGCTAAACCAAATGTTATAATTAAAAAGCCAATGGAAAAAAAAAACTTCAGTCACTGAATAAGGGATTAATATTACTTTTTGTAAGTCAGTAAGGTTTGATAAAATACCACTAATAGCATCTATCTGAAGTATAATGTAAGCATCCAGGCATGGTATTGAAGTTTTAATAGCAGAAGCTTTTCCACATGGGCAGTAGGAAATGAAGCATAGATTTTGTTTAATACTTTTAATTATACTTTATTTCTAGGAATCCTTCTGCCCTGCTTTCTCTACTTCCCCCCTCCAAATCAACGAGCTAAAGCTCAAACACAAATGAAGTATCAAATTTGTAAGGAAAAATATGCTACTCTTCCAAAACCACTCTCCTGTACTGAAAACAGAGGGCTTGCTCATAATAGCATTCAGAAATGACAGAATCAAATCTAAAGCTAGTCGATATTAAATTAAAATTATGTATCTACAGAGATAAGTGAATATAATTTATATATGATACAAAAAGGATACAGTGAGATTTCAAGGATATGAGCCTCCTGTTAAGTTTGAACATGTCATGCAACTTCAGGAAAAATCAGATTAAAATAGGATTTAGTCACAGATAGAGAGCTAATAACAAAAACTAGATACTTTGATAATATTGAAGATGGGTAAGATTCTGCCCACAATCCTTATGTTCCTCCTGCTGCTTCTATAAACTTCACATACCTGGTAACTTAAAATTACTCATTGGTAGGGTCCTGAAGACTATGAACATCCCTGAACTATTTTATTGTTTTTTTCATGCACAGAACTGGGGCTTTCTAAGAAACTATAATTAAAAAAAAATGTACTGGATTGGAAGAAGAGACAAAATAGCTAGAAAAAGTCAGTAGGATTTCATGAGGAAGTGCAAAAACATCTTGGAGTAGCAAGATTAGGAGTGAGAGAACAAAAATGGATTTTTGTAACTCTGAAAGGAAAAGTTCTTTGTTGTTATTATTTCTATTCTCAGGGCGATATTACTGTGTTAAAAAAAAAACTAAAAAAAAAAAGGCAAAACAAGTACCAATTTGAAATAGGCATTTAGGACAAAATTTGCAAAGTCAGTTTATCTTCTCACATACAGTTGGTGCATGGAAGGTTGGTTTCATTTTGTCCTAAAAAATATCTGTAAATACAAATGACAAGCAAATGAAGGTTTCAAATGCAGTCTTACAATCTTTTAATGCCTCCATTTATGCACACAAATAGTTTGAAATCAGTGAAACCAGAAAAAGTAAGTTCAAGACAATTCTGGCCAGGACAAGGGCCTAAGAAGTTAAACCAAGCATAGGGCAACATGTTGAAAAGCATCAGCTCTTCATATGTTTTTATTCTTATTCTTATTATTATGAATTATTAGTAATTATACAGACAATGAGAACATAAGACACATTTACCTTCCAGACCAAGCTTCTTGCGATGCAAACATTTTCTGATTTTGGAGAGAACTTCTTTTCTTTTTTGGTTGAAGATGAATTTCAAAATGTCTGTATTACAATGTAAAAAGCTTATATTTGCTTGTCATGTTTGTTTTACAATATAAAGAGCTTATATTTGCTTGTCATATATTCTCAGGATGGCTATGAATTTCAAGAAAAGGTGTCTTTTCATAATTTTTAATATTGCTTGACTAATCATCTAGGAGTTTCATATGCCAAATGCTGTACAAATGCAGGTTAGCAGATAGTATTTGCACCAAGAATTTGCAGTCTTATTCTCAAACAAGAGTAATTTGGGTTGTACTTTTTTGGGGGGGAGGAGGAGAGGGTTGATATAGGTAGGAAAAAGATTGTGGAAAAATGGAAAGAGAAGTGAAGATGTTATGAAGCACAATTAATTGTCCTTTTGTAGGGCATAGCTGAGAAATAATTTAATCCAGAGAAGTTTTGAGGAGATATGATACACTTTAAACATATTAAAGATAACCACAAGGAGGAAAGACATATTCCCCAGTTCCACTAGGGACAAACCAATAATTTACATAGAGACTTCAATTATACAAGAAAAAAGCTTTTTAACAACAAGAATGATGAAGCCCTGAAATAAATTTTCTGAAGGAGTTGTGGAATGTTCATCACTAAAAGTTTTTAAGAGCATGCTAAGCTAAAGTCTGACAAGAACAGTCCTTCTTTAACATAGGGTAAGCTTATCAAGATGTTTTAACCCTATTTTCTACTATTTCATAATAGTAACTCGCAACCTGAAGCCACTTGGATGAATGACAAACCAATCAGAAGCTAAGACCATGGAGGTTTTTCCTGGGATTTCTAGCATATGAAATTGGACTGATTGCTGCATTTAACTGCATATGTAAAAACAGGTATATGATATGCAGTACATAAGGGATATCAAAGTCAGATAAGACACTAGAACCGCACAGACTAGTTGACATACTATTATGCTTGATGTAATTTACTCTCATTTAGAGCTTATATAGTTTAGCCCAGGAATATCTGTGTGGTACTACTGTAAATATACAGATATATTCCCATTCTAAAATTCAGGAATGTCAACAGAAGAATAGTTATAAGTCAAGACACAGAAAGAGATAAAGCTCCATTTTTTGCACAAGTGCTTTCTGGAAAAGCAGATATGATTCCAGAAGAAGAAAACCAACTCCTGCTGTTTGTTCCTACTATGTTCCTTGCAACAGTCCTTGTGTACATCTTTGATGGCATACTGCTTTTTTCCCAATTACCCATATACTTGATCATATTGCCAGGTTTTCCTCCTATGTGAAATAACCTGCGAAGCCTTAAATACTGGCTACCATTCAAAGATAAAATATTCTGACATCATCCGCTGGTACTTTCTCAAGCTGCTTCTGCTGCTGCTCTGCTGAGTTCAGCTCTTGGCTGCCTTTCGTTGCACATTTTTCCCAAGTACAGATATTTGAAGGTGAAAGAGAATCCCAGAGCCTGGTGATTACAGGTAGGGAGGCAGAAAAGCCATGCCCTTCTTGCCCAGCTCTGGGCCTGGTGACACTGTAAGGAATGTACTTGAACATTTCTGTGTGTTCAGGTAAGGGACAGCTTGATTTTAAGCAAAAAAAATCTTAGCTGCATAAACAGAAATTGAGACTTGCAAGCAACTGCATCAGGTAGCATTTAAATACTCTGCCTTTTTTCCAGTATACCAGCCTTCCTCTTGCTGTAGTAGAAGAAATAATTTAATATCTTCAACACTTTATATGTTGAGAGAGTGGAAGAGAGATATCTATTACACAGATTTATATCTAGCTCTACATATTTTGCAGAGTTCAATAAGTAACAGGGAAGTATTTCCAAAAACCTTGATAGGGTTGTTCTCCTGAGAGAATTAGCAAATTTATCTCAATACAATGCAGAACTCATCAAATTCCTTTTGCTTTAGTCTCATTGCTCTGATTTTTTTGAAGTTGGGTAGTCTTGTTTCGAAAAAAAATTATTTTCTTAGTTCAGATTGTAGAGTCCCATCAAGCACTCTGTTTTCTTTGTCTTTGCCCCTTGATTGTTCCGGGTTCTTCTCTTAAGAGTCATTTACAGCAGTACTACCATCTTTTGCATGGAGGAAATGATCTACAATTCATCGGTTTCGCAGCATTAGTGTTTTCTCTGGAGTTTGCTTACAGATCAAACATTTCTTTCTTATCACTCGAGTCATGTGAGATTATTAACTGCCTCTAGGGTTTTTTTCTGCTTCACTATGGCCTGCCATACCATGAATTCCTTTGAAAGTTGACTRTCTATGAGAATAAGAAAAAAATAGCCATCCTCAATCTTTCCATTCACTTTAACTCTTTTTTTCTTTTTTTTTAAACAGAAACAGAAATACTCTGACAAAACTAGTCTGACAAAAACACACCTGGCTATTTTTCAAAATATTTTCTTGACTCTTATTTTACTTTTCCTCATCCAGGCTTGTTCTATAAATATATTCCAGGAAGTGTTTCACAAATACTTAGCATGTAATTATTCAACTTCCCGGTCAATGGGAATAAAATACCGGACACTTGGTTTTCTAAGTAACAGACTTTGGAATTTAAAATTGCCAGTGTGCAATTGCCATAGCACTTCACAAATTTGCCCTTTTCAAATTCTGTAGCTTTGATCTTTATTTTTGGTGGATATTTTTGTTTGTTTGTTTATTTTTTGCCAGGATTTTCTATCTGACTGTAGTGTCACAAAATCTCCAAATGGGTGTCTGTTGTCAACATCTGTTTAGGCTTGTTCTGAGAAGTCAAAAATTATCCTGAATTCTGCATAGCAAGTTCTGGTCAAGCTATCTGTGGCAGAACAAGCTTTGAAATATTTCCTATCTATTTCTCCACAATGTCTTATTTCTCTTACCAGTATTATGTGCTCTTCCTTATCCTTCTACTAGCTGAAGACTCAGCTTAAGAAAAGCTAAAGCTTTTTCCCTTCTCACATAAGCATTTCTTCTTGGCAAATGTCACTTCAATACATACTCAACAGGGAGCACTTCATTGCTGGCCAAATGATGTCATGTCCCTGAGTTCGACTGTGTGATTTTAGCTAGGACTTATTCCAACACTCCAATGAAATTACCTATATCTAAAACTAAATTGTACACCTTCCACTCCACCAGTCTGAAGAATGTTTTGAGCCAATATTTCTTAAATACACCAAAACAAACATGAAATTCTTTCCTCGTGGAAGACAGCAACTTTAGGAAGAATGAGCCTGTTGTTCTAATGCCCCCATTATACTTCCATCTACCTTCTCTATAATTATAAAATAGTGTTCAGCAATCATCTTGAAAACAATTTCTTGCTTCAGTACTTGTGTCCATAAATTAATTTTATGAAGGGAATTCTATGCTAAATCCTCTTCTAAAATAAGGCCCTGGACTTGATAATGTAGGAAGATTCTTGTAAGCTTTGCTTCCTGACACTCAGCTGTCCTCACCTTGACTTTCTCAGAGGCATCACAATCTTCTGTACGATCTGAAGTTTGAGCTAAGTCACTGGAATAATCCAACCCTCTGCTCTTCTGTATTACCTGAAGAATATTCAGTTTAATATCCTGGGGTTTCTCTCATTAACGGCTTTCAAAATCTTCCCTAATAATCAGTATTATAACTCCAGAGAGACTTTCACAGCAGGAGTAGATGTTTCTACTACATGGCTACCTGTAAAAGCTGTAGGTTTTTGATCATGATCGGTTAGCCTCCTTGTTCCATTAATGCAGCAAAGTACTGCCTGTCATTATCCGACCTTCCACCTGCTCCCTGCGCTGGAAATCTCTGCATGTGGTRCTAGCAAACAAATGGCACAGCCCCAAGATGAATGGGTGTCACAATAGATTCTAACAGAAATCTTTTGCTTTCTATGCGTATAAGCTGACACAAAATCTGAAAATTCAAAATGAAGTGCAGTCGTTTTTTTTCCATTAACCTTCTGCATGTCACTTAGCTGGCCACTTGCCCTGACAGACTGCCTTAGCTCTGTTGTGCTATCAATATGAGATATATCATAATAAAACAAGTTCAGCAGGCATCAAGTCTTTAATGCCTGCAAGTATCCGCAGTTCTGGAAAACAGCATCAACACAGTTTGCCCAATGAATATTTATTATCACTGCACGCATTGGGTAGTATGTATGGATTGTCTCCGAAAAATAAATCATAAATGAAGTCTGATCAGTTTCTTGTTTGAATGGCACTTCCAGTCTTTCAAACAAGGTTGTCAAAAGTTCATATATTCAGCTAATCTCCTCAGAGCTCCAAGGGTTTTCTTCAATAACATCTCCATAGTCCACCCGGTGGGATAATCAGTGTTCTCACAGTCATCAGAAATTCCTATTCTGAAGTCAATATTTGACCACCTTTTCAGGTTTTGTAGAGATATGAAATCTGTAGTCTGGACTAAAAACATCTCTAAAACACAGCTCTTACACTAATCATTTGAGTATTTTCAGTCACCCAGGTGAACTTGAATGGACCAGAAGATAGTCAATCTCTCTCAAGAACATGCATGCCTTTATGAAATGGTATAAAGCTTTAAAAATATATCCAAAGATTTTTTATAGTGTCAAACACTGAAAAAAAGAAAAAGCTTCAAGACTATAAATGAGAGTAACTGAGACGGCTTTAGCTTAAGGATGTGCTGGGCTCAGTGAATATGGCAAAATACTTTGATTAAAGACTTTAAAGAGATGTTACAGGAGCAGCTATTTTAACAAGCTTGTTCTTAAAAGGTATACATGCCACATTAACATAGAAAGAGTCTGAATGGTTTCTCTGGCTCTATCCTTATCATGTGGTCTAGACTAATGTTAAGCTAATAAAGGATGTCTTATAATTTTAGTACAGGGACAAAAGTACCCCCACAAAAAATCAAACAAAGCATTTTTCAGAGAGGCTAAATATATATTCAGTGTGAGAGAGAATGAGATATCAAATATTGATTTYGTTCTTATAATTTTTATTAGATTAAATTCTCCTTTTTGATCAAATAACATAAATTGAGAAATAAGCAAACATAGGCCAGTGATTAATAGTACTGGGTATTTTATATTCTCAGATGCCAGTGTAAGATACATTAAGGGACTCAGATTTTGAGACAGACTGAAAATCAGCCTGGAATAGGATGTTTTAAGTTAATTTCCAAAAATGGAGTTATTTGAAATCAACAGTCACTTATGAAGCTTAGGGCAAAAGAACCTTATTTTTAATAGAAGCAAGACGTATTCATTCCTACTTAATAAGCAAACATTCTACAAGAACTTATCTCACAGTAGAATTGTACAGATTCTACCCCATAAGTGAACCAAGCCTTCTTTAAATGTAAATCGATTATTGTATGTAAATCAATTACACTCAACTAAAGTTCTGTGAAAATAGTTTAGCACACACTTACCAAACAGGTCAAAAGAAAGAACCCTCAGAATAAACGACTTTTCAATACTGCAATGCCTGTACTATAGAACGCGGGGAAACCTGCTATTGTGACGCCAAAGCGGGGAAGAAACGTACAGTGTAAGAGACTTTAACAAGAGCAAGAAATAAAGGGAAGAAAAGAGTAAAGGCAAATTAACAAGTGTAGTCTACCTACAACAGCCATGGCAGACATACTGACACAGTTAAGAAAATAAAGTATGTAGGCTCCTAAGGCATGTGTCATATAGTTTAACATGACTTAACTAAATAAGCTCCTAAGTGCTCATAATTTGTTTTAAAAAAAACTAGCAGTACTAAGAAAATAAATACATGGAAATGTAGTTTTACCTGTAGGTTCAGTTTTAGCTATAAGCATGTTGAATTGTATTATTATTATCATGTCATCTCACCTTCATCAAAAAGTATCTGCATGATAACAGTAAGGGTAAACAAAAGACAGTAATGTACTAACATAAAAGACTGATGCAGAAATTTGTCAAGTGCAATTTCTTACAGAAGAGAAGCCAAATGTATCAATTACAACTGGTAGATAATTAAAAACTGAATACGCTACAAAAAGCAGCAAAGATGTTCTGTAAAATAATATAATGTAATTGAAGTCAGATTTTTAAAGACATTTAGAGATCTAAAATCACAAAAGTGTTCACTGGTACTTACAAATAACACCAATCCACAATGAAGTAAATGTAGACACTGGTGAAAGTTACTTTGAAGGAGAGATTTAAAGAGCTAAACCTACTTAGTTTATCTAGAAGATTGAGAGGTGATTTAGTGCTTCAAAGAGGGGAATTACTGGTTAAGAAAAGGCTTCTTACTTTGTTGAAGGAAAATATGCCCCCACTACTGGACACAAAAAGATTAAGCCAGACTAATACAACTGAAAAGTCAGGCACACATTTTTAACAGTGATGGTATTAACCACAGAAAAGAACAGTCAGGAGACATGGTGGATTATCTACTTGTTGGTGTTTTCATATCAAGATTGGATTCCTTTCCTGATAATAACACTTTAACAAAACACAAGTTATTGCCTCAGTACAATTTAATGGGAAGTGATATTCAGTATCACTTGAGAGCTAGAAGAAAATGGCCTCTTTTAGCTTTTTGACTTTATTAATTGCTTTTACTAATTTTCTTTTCTAAATTTACTCTGATATGAATGGCAATATTCATTGAAATGCCTGATTAAAAGTACCATGTGTGCATCTACTGAGGAAATACCATAAATTCTTCCGCCTTATTTCAAACACCAATTCTAATGGTTTAAATAATGTGTAGGAAAGATAGATAGATAGATATGCACTCATTTGCAGACTCACTGAATTATAAAAATTCTTTGAAAAGATCTACTTTACCTAGCAGTTTATTATACATTATTTCACTCCTGGTTTTCCATTAGTGCAGATTTATTACAGCAGCCTCTATTATATTCATTGTTTGACTTCAGGATTATCTATTTGTTAAATCCTGAATTATTCAAGGTAATCAAACAGAGCAGACAGATAACTTCTGGTGCATAATGATCAAAATGTCTAATACCTCCTTGAACCTTTCTGCTAACTTGCCAAAACCAGCATACTTAATTAGTTGACCTCTGTGGGTTTTTTGATGTATTTTTGAAGCAGAAGCAGAAGCCAAATCACATGCTTTGCAACTTTTCCTACTGAAGATATGGGAAGCAGCTTTTCACATCAGCATAGATGAGGGCAGAGGGGTGAGAAGAAAGAGGCCCACACCTGAGTGGATGTAACATTTTTTCGTTGATGACAGTGTCATCACAGAACAAGGGAGACCAAGAACGGAGTCCAGCTACCCCACTGAGGGTGCTGACTTCCAGGAGACTAGAATTTCACCTAAATAGGTTGCTGGTATGATGCAGGCATGGCAAAGCAGGCCTGCACTTGTTAGACTGTGATTTCTGCTGGTGGTGGTCAGCTTAGACAAGACCATTTAAACCAGGTCTGCTTCTGACCAGATACTCTGAAAGTATCACAGAAATACCACAGGTCTACTAGGAAATTGAGGCATAACCTTTTTATAACTAAAATCAACATCAAAAGATCAAGATACACAACAAAATGGCAGGAGAAAAAAAAACCCTTCACACTATATCTATTCGTTTTTCAAAGATCTTTTAACCTTCTAGTCTGGCCTGAGGGAAGTGAGACAATAAAGACGATTCAAGGAAAAGTCCAAAGACCCACCAGCCGGCTATACCTTTTATACTACATGGTTTTATTTATATATTCCTCTTGCCAAGCATTTAAAAACTATATTTAGTTAATGTATTCAAGCATATAATTCTAATATATTGCTTTAATTATTCATTTCAGTTCATATCAAATTACATCGTGTTTATTATCTTGTTATTTTGGCTACTTTATTGCTGCAACTTAGCCTTTCCCAATCAACCAAAGCTAATTCTAGCAAACAACCCAAAACATTTCATTTTCCTTCCTTTGTTTGCTTTTCGAACTGACAAACAGAATTATTAGAATTTATTTTATTAAAATATTAGAACTACCAATTAGATATAAAACTATGCACAGTGAATTTGCTTGTCCAGCCAATTTTGCTAACCATAGAAAAACTCTGAAATCCAAATTCTTCCTATGGAAAGGAAAAAGTCATCTCACACAGTGAGGGGGGGACTGCCTCGGAGGAACGGGATTCACCATGGGGTGCAGGGGAAGAGCAGCTGGGGATTGTGACGGATTATCCGGTGAGTAGCTGCAGCAATCTGGGACCCAGGGGCGCGTGAGGACCTGGGAGTTGACTGAGACCTGTTTGTGTGTGTGTGCGTGTGTGTGTGTGCATGTGTGTGTGTAGGGTGTATGTGTGTGCTGGGAATACCTGCTCAGCTTCACGGATGGCTGGAACTGGGGGATGGAGCTGCACCAGCCTCGCCTCTGGCGGGCTGCTGGATTCAGCAACTGCCTCACACCATTCACTTCGCCTTTCAGCTTTTTTTTTTTTCCCCAGTAACTGAAGCAATCTCACAACTAGACAATCAAATGAAATAGCAATGGGCTTGGCATATGTTATTGTTATTTAATATTATTTGGAATTTATTGTCTTGTGATAAATCTGATGAGTTCCAACAAAAGAAACAATTTTAGATCCACAGGAATAGAGTGGCCAGTTCTAAACTAGTCTCAAAAGAGTAAGCAACAATAGGTACTACTTCATTTTCCATTAGTTTGAGGATTACTATTTTTTGGGAACAAGACTTAAGTCTCAAGATTAAATATCTTATTTCTAAAGGCAGCCCAAAATAGTAGAGCAAAAAATGGCACTTTAATCTTCTTCAATCTGTCTTTCAACCATGTAAAACTGAGTTAAACCTGCATATTTTTGGCTTTTATCAGTCTGTCACTTAAGTCCATTAAGTTTATAATTTGTTATTATGTGCTTGTTCTTCCACAGAAGTGATTAAATTTAGTACTACAAATACATTTTTCAAAGTACAAACATTTCCAAAGAAGCTTTCATACTAATGAATTAACAGTTCAGTGACATATATAAAATAGGCATTCTTTTGTATTTGCCCAAACGATGCAGACTGAGTAGGGCCAGAAGCAGCTGCTGTCTGAATGTGAAAAGAAAGGTTGAGTAGCTCTTTTATGATATGCCTAGGGGAGGGATCATTACCTGTAATGACTCCCAGGACTGGGGAGTTCCAGTCCTTCTCATCCTAATTCCCAGTGAAAACACAACAGACACGCAAGATCAAAACAAATAGATTGGTATTAAAAATACTAAACATATAATACATTTGTAAAGTTGGGTATTCAGTATTTGGAAATTTTATTGTATACTGACAAGGTGCTGCATTATGCTGCAGTCTCTAAATGCACAAGCTACAACCCTTTGGAGGAATATCTTTTTGTAATTTTGTTCTGTAAATAACATTTATACCTGATATCTATTAAAAAAAAGTTTTTGCCATCAGGACCCTAGCATGTAATAACTCACCATCTAGAAAGGTGTAATGGGCTCATTTCAATTAGTATCTAAGGTCTGCAAAGGTCAATCAAAATTGCTGACTCCCTGAGTTTCCCCGAAACAATGGAGACAGCTACTCTTGTGCAGCATGATTGTACAGCTTTACCACACACACAAAAATCAATTTATGAATGAAAAAGCCAAGCAAGCACAAAAAGGCAACACGGGGTGATTTTAGAGGGAACATTATTTCTAAGGAAGAAGCAAAAGAAAAAAGCAGTCAAAGGAACTTAAGAAAGAGGAATACTAGATTCCCTGAAAGACATTGGCCAAGATCCAGGAAATCTGGGAAAATAGAAGAAGAATCATAAAGATCCTTGGGTTTTGGACAGATTGGTAACTGACACTCTTCTATGGGTGACGTGTTTACAGTTTAGTGGTTGCTTCAGAAAGTCTGTGTTTTTATTTTAACTGTCTCATAGACAGGAGAGTTCAACTATAATTCTGTCCCAACTATATGTGGGAATTCTGCAATAGTGTGCTTAAACTGTTAGACATAGTTTAGCATAAGGAAAGAATTCCTCTGGAAATTCCAGGGTCATATAGTCTATACTACAGGACTTGCCAGTAGGACAAAATTAAAAATTGTGCCTGGATACAGTCTGACCTTAGAGGCATCCTGTCATAGTCAGGATTTTCTGCTGGGGAACAAGGTCACATATTTCATAGGATTCTTGCCTGTTTGTCCTGACAGGCTCAAAAAATTATTTTACTTGAGAAAAACACGTAAAATGGAAACATCAGTCAAAGTTGTTGATTCTTAGCTTTAATAAGCTGCTGAAAACAAAGACATAGAAGGAGAGGCCGAGAGAGCTGGGATTGTTTAGCCTTGCTCAGGGAGGATCTCATCAAGGTTTATAAATATCTGATAGGAGGGCGTAAAGAAGACGGAGCCAGACTCTCAGTGGTGCCCAGAGATAGGGCAAGGGACAATGGGCACAAACTGAAGCACAGGAAATTCCACTTAAACATAAGAAAAGACTATTTTACTGTCAGGGTGGTCAAACACTGGAACAGGTTGCCCAGAGAGGTTGTGGAGTGTCTCCATCCTTGGAGATATCCAAAACCCATCTGGACACAGCCTCGAGCAGCCTGCTCTAGGTGACTGCTGTGAGCGGGGATTGGACTAGATTATCTCCAGAGGTCCCTTCGTGTTCTGTGATTTTGTAATACTAATAGGCTTTGTCAGCTATGAATATCAGTGCCACTTCTGCTTACCATAAAATGCCTAAAGTATTGCTTATTTCTCAAGTACAAATGTAATAAAAAGAATTGATAAAGCTGTTTGATAAATTAATTTTGAATGGTGCTCTGAATTTTCATCCTATGTATAGTCAGTGCTGAAAGACTGTTTCCTAGTTTTTAAGTCACAGTTTAGAATGTTTCTAACACTAACATAGGAATTTATTTATTTGCTATTGACCCTGTTAAGATGTTCTATATAGCTGTGACTCATTAAAATCAGGTATGTTTGCATTTAATACAGTAAAGTTGTATCAACCTGCATGTTAAAGGGATAATTTAAATGAGAAAAGGAATTTTCCATAATTGTAAGAATCTGAAATGTAATAAGCTACTTCTATTTGTCATCTGTGTGCAGTATTCTACAAGATTCAAGTTTCAGGCTTACATCCAAATAAAACGTCTGATGTATTATGCACAGCAACAGACATGCAGCTGAACTAATGATCTCCCTAGATATTTCCTTAAAGATTTAATTCCATGGTGAGCATTTGATTAGAGATAAGATATACTGAAAAAGAACAGAGAAGTAGTTTATAGTGTTCGTTACTGTGTCCCAGACTTTCCTCTGTTATTCTATCAGTTCTTAATTTTCTGGTGTATCAGCAGGATAAGCCACATTGGTTTTGTTACCTCTGGTTATAGGTCTAAGACATAGCACTAACATAAAGTAGCACATTTAAATTCACAGTTGTCAACAATGGTATTATATATCCTCAGTAAACTTTGTACAAATAAGCTATAAGTGCAAGAGATCGCAAAATACATACCCACCTTGAACTGCCAAAATAATATGCAGTTGCACAGATATTTATTTTTAAATATAATCATCAACATCTTTTTAAAGAAAAAAGGACTATGTATGTTAAATGCTTCTGTACATATTTTATGCATATGTCATATTGTCACCAGAAACATATGGTTGTTGCAGTGTATTTTGTAATTTCTAAAATGATACAGGCCCTACAGTGTATGGAAAAAAAAGGAAGTTTTAAACTCATAAATGACTTAATCATAGAAGCTGAATACGCTTTTGGTATGTGGGGTAAAATGTTGAAACAGCTGATGTAAGTACAGAATTTAAAAGCACAGATGAAGTAAGAAGCTGAGTGCATTTCTGACTTACAGAGCTCTTCTGTTTTCAATGTAATAACTACAATGTCTTTGATCTTGAATGATGATTTACGAAGTACAAAAATCAATAAAGATTCCATTTTAAAAAACCCTGCATTTTAATGAATATCTAAGTGAATGTAAGCAGCAAGTGACAGCAACATTGACATCCTCTTGTCTTCTTTTAAACTTGTATATGTAAATCTATGCAGGAGTCTGATATTTGGTCTATGCTGTGCTAAGGAGGAGCTAAATTTCCTAGTGATGAATGTAGCTTCAGGATAAGAGCTTGATTAAGAATAATGAAGGAAGAAAACATTTTGATAGGGGAGTGCCTATATGTGGAACAGGCTTTCTGCAAGTTGAATTCCAGGCATGTTTTTAAAGAAAAGACCTGACTGAATGCAAAACAATTTATTACAGAAAAAGCAAGCAAGCAAGTACATACTTTGAGTAACTGATATGGGAAGCACAGATACTTTTGTCAAAAGTAAATCTCTAAAGACGCCCGATCACACATTGATAACAGCTACTCAGTGTAAGAGTAGTAGTAGTAGTACAGCCATCAGCTCTTTGCAACATGTCCCTGGTATTTAAACACAAATTCCTACCACCATCACTTCCAGCTATGCTTAAAGGAAAAAGACTTTTGTGATGCACTTATGTATTTCCTACCTTGGAACTGAGCATTAAATCCCTTCCGTCGGTGATTACTGTCAGATGTGAAATGGAGTCGTAACCAGTTCTTACTGCTGATAACAGGAGAAGGTAGATTCATACCAGTCAACCTGGTAGAAGAAAATAGAATCTAATGTAAAAGTCATGCAAAAATTCACATTTAGACTACTTTAAAGAGAAAAAAGCCAAAAAAAGCCAAAATATGTTGTTGTACTGTTTACAATGTATTTAACAACAGCAATTCACTGGAATGTAGTCTCGATTTATTATTGGTTTAGTAACTATGATACTGTGAGAATTTTTTTTTCATTACAGCTAGCCATTTTATGGTCAAACTTTCCAAATGACTTTTTTGTGAATTAAAGTAGAAAAACAACTTTCTTTGTGTGCACACATATGTGTGTGTGTGTGCGTGTGTGTGTGTAACACACGTGTGGCAAATCAATTAGCAAAAAAAAAGCAAGTTAAATTATGACAAAACATCATCATCTACTCCCTGCTGTTTCAGTTACCTCACAGGGAATCAAACCTCAGGCCTTAAGAAAGGAAAAATAAGGGTTATGACCACAAGTTAATGCTTATCTTCAATGATAATTTATAGGTACATAACTATCCTGCAACAGCTGGGTTTTTTTGTATTAGCAAACAAAAAGAAGTTTAAACTGAACCAAATGCAAGGTAACTAGTATTATGAAGAAAGAGTGCGTCTAATATGGGCAGCAGGCCCTTGGACCAGAGTGTGTCATACCATGGTCTATCAGTGCACCACACCATTTGTTAATATGAACATGCTCAGGTAGTTACCACGGAGTACCTGATGTGCTGTATGTTCATGTCACAGTTTACCAGGTGGCTTTTTCTTACAGCTATACTCTGACTTTCAGATTTAGACTTTTTTTCTTTTTGAATAACTTTGGAGAACTACAAGAAATGTAGTTTCTCCCTTTCAAAAATGTTTGCTATTTGAAACAAAACAAAATCTGATCAATATCAGAAATTCTCAGCTAAGGGATGATGTGCATGAGGTTATGTCTGCCTGTACTACAGTTTAATTTACACATTGTACATATTATCAGTGCTAAAAAGACAAAAACTGAAATAGATTTTTGACCTCTGAAATTTATCAGTTTAGTGAAATAGATGCCTTTTCATAGAGATATGCAATTTCAGTGTTCTATTACATATCTTGAATTACTAGGAAACAACATTTTAAGGAATCCTGATGCCAGAGTAGCTAATTTAGAATCATAGCTCAATTGTTTTTACTTCTGTAGTGGAGTAAGACCAACATACTGAAATATAGAAATTCTGAAATATAGAAATTCTTAATAAACATTTTTTTTTATTAGATCATGTAAACTACGTGAGAAAAATTTCTGGTCTCATTTATATATTTTTTCATCTGATTGTTCAGAAACTGAGGAATAGCAAAACCCTACTTACAATTACTTTAACAGATTTGATTGAAGGAACAAATGGACTGTTTAAAGGAGAAGTTATATATTTCAAAATGTTGGGACAGGTATTTAATAGTTCTTACAAGCCTTGGTCAAGATATTTAACCCTATTCATATTTTTACATCTCACTTAAATGGAGTTCTTTTATAAACTATGATTTAAAATGACCTAAAGAGTATATTTTAAACATTGTTTGGAGAAGGCACTCTAAATATATCTAACTATGAACTGGCATTGTCTATTTCAATACTACTTAGAATTTGGCTGTACCTTTAGGAACTAGTATAATATAATTTAAAAGAAAAGAAAAAATAAAACTGTATGTGGATTACCAAAAGGATAATACCTTCTGGCAATACCTCTTAGTGTTAGATGCATGTATGCTAAATCTAAAAGTTTTCACTATATCTAGGCTGCAGTTCACCTTACTGAACTGATAATTCACTTCTCCAAATACATGAATTTAGCTAGAAATAGTGCTTTTTGGTTTTGTTTTCCTTTTTGAAATTAAATATACATCTAGTAACGTTTTATCTTGTATTTCCAGAGCTCTGGATTTTAGTGTTTGTGAGACTCCTGACTGAAATATTAAACTGTTATATGAATTAGACTGTACATGAAGTAAAAGAACATCATTTTAAAAGCACATTCAAAGCAGATCTTTCATTTTTTTTCCTAATAGACAAACTGTTTTCCAAAACACGTGCACACAAATATCCTCAGATCTATATGAGCCCTACGAGTTATGGATAAATAGCCCCAAACCTTTGTGTTACCCTAAGAAAGACAATGACAATATGATCATTAAACTGAAACAATATTTTAAGCAACCTATTTTATCAGAGTTCTAATTTAGCCATATGATTTCTATGATATTGCATACTAGACAGGAATATGTTCTTTACTCTTGACTGGCATTTCTATCTGTGTTTTAATTAAAGACAGTGAGTAGTTGAAAGATGCCTCAGTGGCTAATTTAGTTGTAAAGCTGGTTTGGAAAGCAAGCTTATAAGCAGTGTATGACACATAGGCCTTTCTTAACTACAACAGCAGCTCCCAAGTGCAGGGATACACTGTGGAACCCTGCTGAGCAAACCCAACGTGCACGCAGAAGGGAGCGCCCCTAGGTAAAGAATTTCCCTCAGTGGCATTCATCACGTGCAGGTGGGACTTCCCGACAGACACCATCAGAGCTTCCAGGAAGGGCAAATCTAAAAGTCTGAGGGTACAGTGTAGAATTGCTGCATATGCAATATTTTTCAATATAATTTCAACTATAAACCTGTTTGGTGCAACTAAAGCAAAGTCATGTCTAAAACCCTATCTGATCTGAATTGAATTCTCTTCAGAAGAGGTTAAAGACATTTTACGTCTGAAATGAGATGAAGACTGAAGGCTTGGAACTCCTTAATATCAGACAGGGATAATTCAGATAAGGCAAAGGGCCACATTTTCTAATATCACAGTTCTCCTCAGAAACTTTCATATAATGATCTTGATTGAGGATTTATCCAATGCTGTCTTAAAAGAACTTTGAAGGTCCTCTTCAGCTCTTTTTAACTGAAGTCATTTATTGCTTGGGGAATAAAACAAAATAAATCAAACACTTCAGGTACGTTTGAATTCCTGTATTTCCTCCTCTCTGCTGTGAAAAGAACAATGCTATATTTTTGCGAAGCTGATTCTAAGGCCTACCATGTGATAGCCTGTCTTGGATAGAAAGACTAATATCTAACCTAAATGATATTCATCAAGTTTTTCATAAGCACATATTCTGTGTCATTTGGGCATTTGCTGGAAATACTTGATCTGATTTGCAGAAGTGTTGAGTCTCTACTACCGACATTAGTTAGGCCCTTAGCCTCTAAGATCAGGGGGTTAAAAACAGTTGCCACTTTGAGAAGTGACAGGTTTGAATGCTGTGTGATAAACAATATTTGAGGCCATGCACTGAATGAAGAAGATTAAAGGAAACATGAAATGTTCATTCATTGAGTATCAATCATCTAGAGACCTGTTAAAGAGCAATCCCATGGGGAAACAAACAAACAAACATACAAAACATCATTTTTCAAATAAAATTGTATAATAATGCATACACCTGAGGGTTCAAAATGAAGATTGCACAGGGAACCTCATCCCTTGCTTCCAGGACTAGATTTTGCACTGCCTTATGGAACAAGGCAGACATTCCCAGGAATCCCTCTGCGTGCTGCCTGTCACAGCACCTTAAAGAGATACATGACCAGGTGTTCAAAGCTAAAGTTGCATTAGTATGATACAACGCTTCTGCTGATAAACATGCAAGAAATAATTAGAATATCACTGTGCCAGCTACTCTCCTTCTAGGTGTGAAGATAGCCTGGCTGCAGCAGAATGACAGCTAGCAGGGGAGGCTCTCTTGCTGTTTACTATTGTGAAGAGTAAATAACCTTTTTCATGTTTTATTACTTTTTTTGGTGTTTTTATTTTGCTTTGTATTCCGTAATATCCTCACACAGACAGTAATCTACTGTATATACAAATAATAAAACATTCAGTTTTCGTAGATGCCTGAAGGAGTGATGCATTCCTTATCTAATGTATGTCGCATATAGACACAACATCCTTTGAAACCTCCATTGCACTATCAAGGGATTGTGATAGGTTTTATTAAAATGGTTGATAACAGGTTTGCCTCTAAAATATTTTTGTGTCCCGCTAAATTTTCTAGTAGTTAGGAAACATTACTTAACTCAAAGTGCAGGTTTTACAACATAATTTTACACTTAATTAAGAGAAATACCTAGAGTAAACAAAAGATTCTGGTTTTGATTATGGATTTGATGAAAAAGGAAAGTAATTAACACATTTATGTGAACAAGTAAACCAAAGCTTTTTTCCTTTATAGGGTTGTTGACAGTGTTTTGACTATAACCAAAACATGATCTGTTCTTATCATAGAAGACAACTGTTACTTCATTCTCCTGAAATTGAAAATGCAGGAAAGAATTAAAGTAAATGAAATCTGTGCTTTTTGGAGTTTTTTTGGTTTTTTGTTTTTTTGTTTTTTTGTTTTTGTCAATTCATTTACCCTCATCCTTCTGTCTATTTTAGCTATTTTTCTCATTTTGTGTTCAGCCAAACAGCAGTATATGCTTGGATTAACCTTGATGTTATTTGCTCCAGAAAATAACAAAATAATAAATAAAATAAGCTGAATCAAGTGTAAACAAAATAAAATGAGACTTGAAAAAAAACCTCTATAAGAACAAGTTAAGAATAAAAAAAATACACACACACTTTCCATCAAAACTTAATTTTCCTCAGTTTTGAATATTTCTGCTATTTCTTTATTCATCTAACCACAGAAGTATACATACTTTTAATGAATTTTTTTCTTTTGGAAATACCGTACAAATATTTACCAAGCTTCGATAACAAGTCTCTGAGTTAGGAGCTAAAGAAAACACAGGACCATAATTTTCAGTTTGGAACTAATTTCCATATTAATATCCTCTCAGCTAAAATATTTATAAGAGCATCCACAGAGATATGTCAAAATGAGAACTTTGAAGGATCATCCCTTACTAATAGACAAAATATTTGGAAGTAGTTTACAAAGGGACAGATTGTGATGACTGCAGCAAATATATGAAGACAGTGTGTGTGTGTGTGTGTGTGTGTGTGTATCTATACACACACACATATATATATATATATATACACATGATGGAGGAATGGTTAGGGGAATGGTTAAGCGAGAGAGGGCATGCTTTGACTGGGATGAGCAATCCCGTCTTCAGGGTAGAGGAAGGAATCTAGGCCAAGGCAAGCGCTCCTTGCAGCGGCCTTGAGCACTACAAAAGAAGGTATTCACAAAACTGGTAAACAAGTCTAGACGGAACTAGGTTCCATAAATGTCGACGGAGCGTGGACAGCAACCTTGCACCAATCACGTATCCGCTTTATGCGTGTGGACAGAAACTGTAGCCARTCATGTAACTATTGCTAGCACATGCCTATTGCTTGTCTATATATACTTTGTGTAAGCTCTAATAAAGGGAGAAYGACCATACTCATACTGAGACTCTGTCGTTACTCCGGGTCCGCCTCCCACTCCTGCGTCCTCTGACATCTACACACACACACACATATATATTTAAGAGCATCCCTAGAAAAAGAATGTTAGAAGTCAGTTACTTCAAACTTGTATCCTTAAGATACGTGAGACTATACGTGATATCAATCAAGAGTAAGTCATAGGTTGCCTTTGCCCCATTTAGATGTCTGTAAATGTACAGATTTATATCAGTACATGATTTACATCTGTATAGACATAAATCTGTGCATCTGTATTTACACGTGTTAGAGGGGACATGTGATACTGAAACAGGCACACTGAAKCTGCAGTTTCACACAGAGATGAGATGATTTAACCACTTGGTGCTGCCTAGAAAATGAGATGTGACTGTCTCTTCTGCATCTCCTTTTCCTGCTTTTACTACTCCCTCCTCAATCCTTTGTTCCTATATTGCTCCTCCTCACTTGCATCAACTTTCAAAATCACTTATTAAATTGATAAGATGATTGACTATCAATTTTCAAGATATGTCATTACAGAACCTTCTCACAGTCTGGTAAAAGTTTATCTGTCCTATTTCCTCCTCGTGGTACTTACTGACTTTACATTGAACCATGCTGATGACCGAACTATTTAAAACTAAACTGCTATAATTTAAAATAAAATTATTTCACATTATATTTGTCCCACTAAACAAATAAAAGTTTAAGGGGCAGGATGGTACTTAGACTCCTTAAATTGGAATTTTAGGAAGAAAATMGACATATTTTTCCAAAAGCTGATTCATATCATACCTTCTCAAGTAACACCAGAAGTTTCTCTAATTGTCTGAGTAGAATTTTACATGCGTGCTCAGAAGAACTGTGGCCTGGTGAAATGAGGAGAGAAAGGTGGGATTCATCTTATCTAATTATAGCTGTCAGCAATGTTGCAGCGTCCATCTCAGCTAAGCTCCCATTATAGCCAATGGAGAGAAGTAAGTATTTKGGGAGTGTGCATTGTCTGAGGTATTTTAAATTTCCACATTAGTTTGAGATGAATCTCACCCTAGAAATGACCATTTTCCTCATTGCTTTTTCAAAGAGCTAGGGGGACTAGATCAGTAAATATCTACATTATAACTTCACCAAAGTTATAAAGCTATTATAATTCAGCTTATGTGATATGCCAGAATTTAGAACTTTTTTCTCCCAAGGCAACCTCCTTCTCGGTTCCTCTCTTACTTATTCTCATTTTGTCCCCAGCCTCTTTTGTGTACCCAGTGTGGTGTTATACTTGCACATACTTTGTGTTTGCCTGGATGTTAAAACCCAAGGCAAGATTTTTTTTTTAACTGCTTTTTGAAAAAGAGCTTTATTATACCCTGGTTTATTGATTCAACAGTGTTAGCAAATATTTTTCTTGATTATTGCTCTGATATTTGACAAACATAATAGCGACAATATTCCATGGCACTCTGGATAGCATATGCTTCCTCTGGAAGATCATTACTGCTCTCAAGCTGATGAATGAAAGAACAATAATTCCTTATATGTCTAGGTTTTTGCTGATATATAACTTTCATAGTCCAGTGAAAGTGGAACATTAAGCTCTAGGACACAGCAATCAATTAGATTTTATTGTTCAGCACAGTGATATTCAACCCAAGCCTCAAGTACTGTAAGTTGCTCTTCAACAGCATTGCAAGGAAGTTTTATGTCCAGACCCAGGGAAGATATGTGTAGGGTCTTAGAGCTAATACGGCAGCTGTCCTGAAGGGGAATGAAAATTTAAAACAAGCTCACAATTGAACAAATGTAAAGCTAAGTTGTGGGCCTTATTCCACTACTCAAATACAGTAATTGAGCACTTTGAATATAAAATTCTGCTTTAAAAATTCTTCCCTAGTTGAGTGCAATTATTAATAGCTGCAATGACAAAATATAGATCTTATAGCACACACAGTTTTCTATTTAAGAGCTTTGCAGCTATAATGTTTCTGCTGTCCAGATGGGCCTTAAAAAAAAAAAAAATCTGAAAACTGTAATTTTTTTCCTGTGTTCAGATGAATCCCGTAATGAAGTCTCTTGTGATCCATATAGGGAAAGTTTGAATTTCTTCAATAAAATTTAGAAATTACTTATGTAAACATAAGTTGTCAAGCTTTTTTTTAAAATTAGTTATTAACAGTTCTACTTAGTCTAAGATTACCATCTCACCAGATATGTGCCAAAAAGCAGATGTATATAACAATGTTCACTAACCAATTTTAATATGAAATATTTATTATTTGCCAATGTCATTGTTATTTCTCATGCAGATGCTGATCTCCCAGAACTGTTTAATTTTAGTCACAGTAGCTAAAGAAAATACAAAGCTATAGACACACTTTTTGCATTTTTAAATAGGCATAACTGTTATGAAAAACTATTTTTCTAAATGATATAAAAATAATATATTTTGCAGATAGTATGGGAATTTTAAAGTACATTAGGTACCTATTATACTTTTCTGCTAAAAAAAATATGCTCTAATACTCTGAAAAATATACTTTTATGACAAATAAGAAGATATATCATACAACTTAATTTAACTTAATTTTCTGAGAAACATGTGCTGTCTTCTTACAAACTTTGAGACTACATTTCTATTTCAAAATAGTATCCCACAAAATGTTTTTAAACACCTGTATTAGATTTATGGAATTTTATAAGCTTCCATGAGAGAAAACAATTCTTATTTAATAAAAATAGAGGATAAAAATCACCAGGATCAGAAAGTTTCATAAATATTTTTCAGTCTCTATGTATATAGTAAAATAGATTAATTGATCAGTGCAAGGTGACATCCTACAATACCATGTGGCATACATTCAGCATGGTTTTGTCTGTCAATGAAGTATTATGCTTTCTTTGCGTATCATGCACTTTCCTTTTTCCATAAATATGTTTACATTTGCTAGAGCTTAAAAGTAATGAGTGACAGGTCTAAGAATTAAATTACTATATATCAGAGTATGAAAAGAGTTTATTAAAAAAATATATATTTTTTTTTAATAAAAAAATAAATACATGTTAGACAGTCAAAGATAGCCCAAGGCAGAGAAGTCCATCCAACTTTGTCCCTCCTTGAATCTGAAAAGCCTGACTCAGAGATGTATCCTGGGAACTAGACATATACTAGATTTCAGCATTTCGTTTCATATACCTAACTTATAAAGCTGAATAAATTCATCTGAATCCAGCTCTCAGAGTCTTACCTACTGCTGTCAGTAGAAGGAAGCTTGAGGAATCTTTGTCTGTTCAGAATCCAGTGTGCTTTACAGAGAATTGGTATGTACAAAGAAAATGGAGTAAGCAACAGCAGCTAACTTTATGCATTACAGTCTAGAGCTTATAAAAGTACTGGATTCCTCCTCAGCCTAAAGTTTTTGAATAATTCCCACAGACCACAGAAAGTCTTGGTCATGAGGGTATGGGGTGCCTAGGAGCAAACAGCAAAGTGGGGTACTCTACAACCAAGATGCAAGAATCTCAGCCCAGAGATCAGAAAAGAGAGATCTTGGTGTATATCCTAAACATATGAAGTCAGAAGGCTGGAGATCAGGAAGATTTCAGTCATGTTTCCAATATTGCTTACACATCTGTATTAAAATATTACATAAAAAAAAGAAACAAATGTATGGGCATATAGACAACAGAAATATCCCTATTGTTTGCTATCCCCAATAGTTGCAGTAAATGTTTTTGAGGGCTGCTGTCACGTAATCAATCCCCTTTCCAGACAGCTTCATGCCAACTTCTTAGACACTGTGATACTCCCTAGAATCATAATGTCATGATATCTAAGGGGTTGCTGGTTGTTATCTCTCCATTGTAGCAAGGAAGATGCCTCAGACTCTTAATTCTTATCCTTTTGGATATGGTCACTGTTAGGCATATGTCCTTCGTATAAACCAGGTATTGATACTAGACACCTATCATCTACTGAACCATGAGAAGGTCAGTCTAGAATAGTTTCCCGAATAACATAGTCCTTGACCTGTTCTGAGGAAGATTAAATATTATATATAATTCTATTCATTTTGGCAGCATGGGAAGAAATTCCTTCCAGTCTAAAAGCAGGCAGCAGCTTGCCTAAGGCTCACAGAGATTACAAAGCCATAAACCCCCCAACTGTGCTCAGTGGTCCTCTGACACCTCCAGCCTAAATCAGGTCTGTCAGGTTTCTGCTGCACACACGTCCRTGCACATCTACTTTTCTACATGAAAGGCAGATGTATTGTAAGTAAAAATGGTTTTATACCTCTCCTCCATAACACAATCATATGACTGACCAGAGTGCGAGCGTCTGACAGCTGTAAACAAGTACCATGTTCCTTAGGATCACTGTATGCTAAAGCTAGGTCTACAGCACAGCACTAGTCTCTGTCAGACATGACTCAACAATATATGAAACAATTTTTTTTTAATTATACCATCCGTTATTTGTGTATTACAGTGCTATCCTGGGCTGCTTTTTGAACTCTAGCCAGGACCTACTGAGCATGGGGATTGTATAAGCTGCACATGCTTTATGTATCTGCAAGTTTCTACATGTGTGTATATTCCTGTCTTCCTCCTACTTGCCCAAAGCATAATTAATGTGGTTTTACTCTTTCCAGTCAGCAATGTTTTTCTTTGAAACTGGATTGGTACATATGTTCCACAGTACGAAGCTATTTTGTACCAAATGTAGCTTCACTGCTTATAGCGCTATTAACAGTATTTACTTCACATTAACCAGGTCTCCACCACTTCTCCTGCATTTAGTAATGACTTGATGAGAAGCCACCTTTCACATCAAGTTGCTCTCAGGACTACCCACAAGACACCTCATCATCTGAGGAGGACTTGTACAAAGACTTTGAAAGGAAAAGTAGTATAACTACCAACTGACTCAGATCTAATTAATGGTTTTGCATTACTTCAAGGAGGGCAAAAAGAAAAAGACAAATCTCAGAAATGAATGTGTAACTCCACTTGTTTTTTACTGAATATGTAAAATATTATACATCATAATGTCACATTATGCACCATTATTTATTTTGTTGGTATTAAATTTAAATAATTCCAATATTTTGACAATTTTTATTTTGTCCTCATTCTTGCAGAGGTAAAATTCAATCTTGCCTACAATAATGAGCTAGCTGTAGTTTGCTGAATACAAGGAATGTTCATATTGCCACAGTCAGCCTATTTTTTTTTCTGACTTATCAGTTTTTCTGACAATTATTTATGTCTTCTCTGAAAGTGCTTTTCACTTTGTATGTGTGGAATTCACTGCTAGAAGACGTGAGGTAAGTCAAAATGCTATAGATTTATACAGAACTAGTGAAGGGACAGCCCATACATAAGTAGTTTTTAACTGGGATAGCTGAATGAACCATTCATTTCAGGAATGCTGGCTTTTATAATGTAGTGAGAGTAACTGAAAGGAAAGCTTTTCTTTATATTTCTTGTTGTTTAAACCATTTCCCTAAGCATCTGCTAAAGGCCATTCTAAGAAATGAGCTAGTAAAAACTGTGGTCTGACTCAAAATGTTCATGAGATTCTCTCCAGCTCAGCAAATACCTTTAAGTCTCTCATACAATATTGCCTTTTGAACTATTGACCCTTAATCAGCTGAGATTTAATTCAGCCTAATTTCACATCTTGGTTTTCATTTCTGGGAAATAAATAAAAGTCCAAACAATATACATTGAAACTGAAGTTATTTGGGATACCTGTACAAATTTTTTCTATTTCAGCTCTTCATTCTGTTATGTTTATGAGTTTTATCTTTTAGCTCTTTTCATTTTGGAAGCTGCTATGTGAAAGATTATTTATTCCTCCTTCTTCCTATGGAGTAAATACAATTAGTATAGGAGTGTTCTGTATCAAAATGACTCATATCTGTAAATACCCTCTAAATGAAATAYCAAATTACTATTAGACAATAACATATATTTAAGGAAAAAAAATAGATGTTTCATTAAAACAAGAACTGATATCAAAATTGAGTTCTTAATAGAGCTACTGAAAATAATAGTATAATTGTAGGTGTATTTCTATACMCAATATGTGACTGTTAAGAAATAGCCCAGTCTTGATCTGGCTGAGAAGAGTGGGAAAGTTAACTTGACTTCAGTTGAGCTTTGTGGAACGATTATTAAGGATTTAAGGTTCAATCCTGAAAATCCTTGATCTATCCTGAATTCCCATTGGAGTCTATAGGAAGTCTATGTCCAGTGAACTTGCACCATCAGCTTTATCTGACAATAAAAGCTTCTTCATGTTCATAAAAAGGACTATAAAATGTTTCTGTTTGAAAACACTGAACATAGAATATTAAAACATAATACAAAAAATTATTTCTAGCAGTTGGTTGTGTAATATGATGTGGTCGCTGAGATTTTGACTCTTCTTTGAAAGTCATGTCATTGAGTATCTTTGGCGTAGTAAGTGGACACAGCTTCAAAATTTAGGTAATGGAGTCGGAGAATTTGAGTCTGATTAGCAAATATACTGCTTGGATAAAACACGTTGGAGTGACTGCAGCTGAGCAATGATAATATTAAAACAATCAAACAGCCTTCATGCTCAGTATCTTCACCTGGTAACATTAAAAAAAAGGTACCCACCATGTAGGTATAACCCTAAGTATGTGTCTAATCTGTGTTCTTCATATCTATGAAAAGTAGATTTTCCTTTGGGATGGCAGATCTGTGCAACTCCATCTCTTTTTTTCTAAGCATGCTAAGCATTGATTTAGATAAATAACACTGTATTTGCTGATTTCAATATGATATCTGTTTTATCGATATTCAAGTGGTAAAATTACCCTTGCTGGGTTTCACTGATACTTAGATTAACCTTTAGTTTAAAGGTTTCCCTGCCAATTCTAAAACTAGTCTTGACATAGAGCTAAGACAAATGTTTTCATCCTTGGTATATCTTGCCAAGCAAATTGACTTATTTACTAAGGTTTCCATTACATTGATCATATTTTCTGTATTTACTGCTATATCATTAAGTAACAGCTTATGATTTGTTGTTTTGTTGTATAGTTTGTTTCCCCCAAAAATACTATTAGTGAGGTAAAAATACAGTTTTCCAATGTTATATTCTTAACGGATTTTCCCCCCTTTTTGTCTGTAAACGGCAACCTTAAATAGTGGTTATCATCAAATTGAAAAACTTGGTGTCTTCTCCCAGCCCCCAAAATCACTGTTTGGTAATTATCAGAAAATGTTAACTTTTTAAATGAAGAGTACCAAACAACCACTACACTTAATAGGAATTGATATTTAGCTACTCTAGGTTCATAAAACTTATTTCTTCGAAATCATAATGTATGAAATACCATTTCCAAGTTGCATCAGCAGGGTAATGTGATCCACAGTACCTACTGGAATTTGACATAATATGTTGAATGCATCATAACTAAAGAAAATTTCACCCTAAAGCTGAAAAACTGAAATAGAAAAAAAAAAAAAAAAACCTTTCCAAACTGATGTAAAACTTTTGCATTCTATTTTATGAATGCTGGTATATTTTACTCTAAAGCATTGTTATTATGTAAATAAAATACCAATATATTTGTTTAGGCTCTGAATTAACTGTTTGGTACCTTATTAAATGAGACTAATCTCTGTTGGTTCAGCAGTAGAAATATCTCTCAAGTGTCACAGAAAACAAAATAAACAATAGGACAAGTGTTCGCTGAAATAACTCCTCTTAATACCACAAATCAAAAAACCCCCAAACCAGACTTATTCATACACAGTCTGCCAATACATAGAGTGTCATGCAACAGATGCATTCTAGTTTTGTAGATACGCTCCAAAATCATATGCATGGCATATTTGCAAATGAAAAACAAACAAACAAACAAAAAAACAATGTGGACAAAGGTTAATGACAAAGTCACAGAAAACTGAAAAACAAACAAAAACTTCATACAGGACATTTTCCAAAGAGTTACTGTTAGCATTTATGATACTAGACAATTAAAAATATATGTTTCATTTGGTGTTCTATAGTAAATGCTGAATATAAAGAAGATATTTTTACTATGCTTTTGGCTATGTATCATAGCTATAAATAAATATTCCTTAGACATTAATGAACGAGATAAAATGGGATGTACCCTCATATCAAATATCATCTAACTCTGCAGTAATGTTATTTCTAAAATGATATAATTGTTAGTACATCAAGGAAGCAGGTGTTCTGCTCTTGGATGATACTTGAACACTACTATATTTTTAATAGGTTCAAACTATTACAGCCAATTATTTCTTAACTGAAAATTTCAAAACACTTATTGAAACTTCTACAGCAGTGAGGCCATAGAGTATGCATGCAGTATGTGTTGCATAGCAGTAAAAGGACAGGCACTAACAGGAGATAGTTCTGGGAGGATTCCACACAGTGATGTGACATACGGTTATATTAGCTTGGACAAACTGCTTCCCAACAGGGTTAATTAGACTGAGAGCAATGCTGTGCTAATTGGGAGTGATCTCATCTGAAGCCTTATATATCATCATGTCAGTGCTCATGATCTTCATTAAGGTATTCACTGCTAATCAATCTTGATGATGGTTCTCTGAAGTGAATAGTGGGGTGGGGAGAGAAGTCTTCTTCTCTAAAACTGACATCTGAATGAAACTGAGTTATAAGCTCTGTATGATGATGCATATTCTAGAAGCCAGGTGAATGGCTATTTATTTCAACATCTGGGCACAGAATTTACTCAGTTTCCTTATTTCTAACTGTTATCAAGAACTAGATACTTAATTCTTGCTTCAGTGACACTAAACCTGCAACACCAACAGCAAAAGAAAAGTTGCTTCTGTATTCTTTTTCAGTAGTAAATGGATACTTTTTTATTTTATTTAACTGAATTCATTTAGTCAACCAGTCTTGGTCTGTACTAAGTAAGCATGGAGTTCAGTAAGCAATATTGTCTGAATTCAGACTGCTCCCAAGCTTTTTGGATGATATTTTAGGGTTTCCAGGAAAACTAGCCCAACTATAGAAAAATTCAAAGTACCTTTCTTATCTCCTTCTAACAGACAGCCTCTGACTGGAAAGAAAGTAGTAGCAACAATGAACACTGTGACAGAGGGTTTTTTACCATGGCTAGAAGACAAAACCTTTGAGCTAGCATATTAAACAGCTTAGCTAGATAGAGACACTGCTATTTTTAATTGCTGAAATGATGACTAATTGACTGTTTTATCAAATGTTCTTTGAAGCAGCCCATAATTTTTTGAGATTTATTGCCCACATCAGGCATACTACACTGAGCCAGCCAGTCCTAATACAACAAGCAGCACCAAGTAGTTCTAAGATAATTGACAGAATTCTAAAGTTATGTTTATATTGTATGAAAGACATTCTTAAAAAAGATTTCATAGACCTACTACAGTATAATATTATATACAAGAGTTTTTTCTTTCTCTGCCTCAGAGAGGTAGGACTGTTACTTATTGACTTCTCAGAGATGACTTCAGATAACCACATTTCTTGAAGAATCCAGAACCAAAAGCTCTTTTGTGTAGAGTTATCCTTCATCCTGAACCAGGCCGTATCCACTGTTTTCTCAAGAACTACGAGTCTGCTTCTTACTGATTGATTTGAACTCTGGAGTTTAATTCTATAAAATTATGTGTCCCTTAAAAAGAACAAATTTTTCAAACGACTCAACAATTAAGTTCCTAATCCCTACAAAATTTCAATAAACCTTGATTAAGTAACACCTACAGGCTCCTTTAAAAATCCCACTGTGTAAAAGTATAACATTACATATATTATTGCCACTGTTTCCCTTATCACTGCTGAAATTTTAACCAAGATATTCTATTGCCCCTCACTGGCTGTTCCTGTTCCTTACTAAATACCTCTCTCATTTTCATCTCTTTATTTTCAAATATTTCCTCACTTCTTCACAGCATGAAGAATGAATTATTTATGTATCCTTCCCTGCTCCCTGCCACCCTGAACATTTCATTATAATTCCTAGCAATTAAACCAGGTGCAGATTCTAGATTAACCAACAATAGCAGTCTCAAATTATTTGCATCTATGCAAATAGAGCAGAAAGTTTACAGAAAGCTTCAACAGACAGGTCAGTAAAGGAGACAAGGGAATAGCAGGACAGTCCATTAAAGTTAATTAGCTTGTTAAAGTAATTACTTTACATATTAGGTATAATACTATCCTGAACTTTTCTGGTTTATTTTTCATTTATTCCTTCCCTGGGATATAAAAGCAGTCTAACACATGACCTGTGAAAAGCTCCACCTCCCAACAGCATGGAGAGAAGGAAAAAAAAAATCTTAGTTAAAGTGTGCTTTTTTTTTTTTAAAGGTTGACGTCAGTTTTGACAAATTCTGCTGCCATTCTGCACGTTAGGGCTGTGGTTCATCTTAGTCCCAAGAAACCTATCTGCCCCATGAAAAAGGCTTCACCATAAATAACATTCCAGTTGAGTCTCTTCTTTTCCATGCAAAGATAGTACATTAGCAACTGACTGCGGCTTAGTGTAAGTGGCATTAAGATTATGCCTCCATTTTTCCCATTTTAGATGCTTTAATCAGAAGCTAACCACTGTTTTCTTTGAAGATTAATTTTATAAATTGACGCGATATGGCTACATTAGGTATCATCCTTCACTCAATGCATGGTTAAGAGTGAGAATAGCAAAGGTAACAGGATTTGTTTTTTTAAGAGAAAGTGTACAAGTGACTAAATGAGGGAAACTAGACAACACACCCTTGTAAAGCATAAAGTTTGCATTTGGTCTATGTCAGTTTACTGATAGTGGCCCACAACAAGATAATTTTTTTTTTTCCAAGCCCTGGATGTCTATCAGCTTGAAGTATACAAGTCAAGTCCATACGCATACCAACTACAAGCTTACTCAGTTGTTTAGCAATACAATAATTGCTAATGAAACTCCCCAAATTTCAATTATACTTTGTGTTTCCTGTTTCAGATACTTCTCCCCCCACTAAAACTCTGATATTTGGCACTTAAAAAGACTATATCACTTACTAAAAAGGTATTAATTTCATCAAAAAAGTGCCCAGCATTTCCATTATCATTGGAAAATAAAATACAAAATGAAGAAAAATATTATTTAACAGTACCTTTCTTAAATTGTATTAATTAAAAAAAAAAGACAAAAATAATTAAAATAAAAAATGCAAGAAAGCAAGGCTTATTTAGATCCATATCCAAATGCAATAAAAAAATTACGCATACTTGGGGAATGCTAAAAGAGTTTTAGAGGTTTGCTGTAGGTGGAAATGAGGGTATGGATATTTCTTCCTAACAGTTAAACTAAAGAGTCAGTTGACAGCACATTAATTTTATGGGAAAGCTTTTGTGCACCTCCACAGAGAGCTCTGGGAACTACTGAGAGCCTTCTGGTGCCAATACTACTATTTCGACCATCTTAACTGTCTGATAGAAACTTCTGACCAAGAATCTCTGCCACTCTTCAACTTGGCAGCTTTCTATGCACTTCAGGAATTGTACCCATAAAAAAGAGTCCATGCTCGTCTTACATCAGCTAATCTGTCAGCTGCACATTTCCCTCCTGTGAGGGACAGATTTGTGTATCTACAAAATTTGCTTCTCAGCTTTGAAACTTTACCCACATTCTTGAATGACAACCTCTGCTTTGGCCAGTATCAGATATTGAAGCAAAAGGCTCTAGAGCTAAAAAAAAAACCCAAACCAAAAGAACAAAAAAACCCTTTAACTTTCTATATTATACTGAAGGTATATAAAGCGGATTCTTGTCACATCCTTTTTGGCATAATATAGAAAACATAGTACACTCATATTGATTTAAAGGATATGGAAACAAAATAGATGAAGAACGCCTGAAATGTGAAAAACATATTTCTGCATTATTATAGCATCCAACGTGACCTCATCATCTCTTCACATAAGATTTGTACTTCTTGACTTTATTAAATCATTCTAACTGTACCTTAGGAGCAAACACTAGTTCTGTTCAAGACCCGATGTTGACTATCTTAAATATGCATTTTGACAGTAGGTTAAATGGGTAGGGTTTTTGTCTATTATAGGATATTAGGATTCTCTCACTGGCTTTGGAAACATAATATGGTTATATTGTTTAAAAAGAGAATAATCCAAGCTAGATCATATGTTTTGAAAGACAATATGATGTACAGAATAAACTGGTGTTTTGTGAAAGTGGATTTGTAATGTTTTTCCAGAAATTCATCTTAAAATGCAAGCATGCTTCACATCATTTCTTGAATGTGAGAGAGAGTTCCAGATCTTGAAAGTATTAACTAAAAGAGCAACTAAAATGAAAAGAAGTAAGACAAAACCTCTTGCAATTCTTTGCAATTCTTTCTCCTTTGCATGAGGTTGATTGGGCTCAGGAGATAACTAGTTTTTTTGATTGATTTTGTGAGCTATGCCAGGGGAGTTTTAAGTTTAAGTTGGGAGAATAGATGGGAGGGTAGGGAGCAGATTAAAATCTGTAAAACAAACTACAAAGACAGGCTTCTAGAGCATTACAATAGCAAATGCAATGAGAAAAGTTACACAAATAATGAAGGAAAGCAACAAATAAGAACTCATAATCCTTTGAGTATATGAACACTATAGCCAGGAGCTGACGAAAAGMAATTTAAAACCAGAAATAAGTTCATAAAAGATTTAGGAACAGAGGATGGTTACCACTCAGAAACAGCAGCATTAATTATGACTTCCAAAAGAGATTTATTTTTCATTGAGATCCAGTTAACAGACAGCTATGATAATGATATTAAAGAGCAATTCTAAAAGTATGGAAAGATGCAGTACAAGTCCAAATTACCGGAGGTCTGTGCTGAAAACACAGATAAAAAATACAGCTATTTTCTATGAACAGAAAATCTTTTAAATAAATATAGAACCACAAAAGGCCTTCAGAACAAAGAAAGGTAAAGGAAGGATTTATTCTTTCCCCTTAGTTCAATTTTCAGAGCACCAGAATGAAGTGCTGAAGTAGTGCTTGAAGTTTATATTCTATTTTTTGCAATATACTTAATTTTTCAGTGAGTTATTTATAGTAAAATTTCAAATTTCTGCTAAAAGTGATTATAGTATCTTAAYTTTAACAAAGATATTATTACACTATACTATAGTAATCCAATTAAACTCCAGTAGCTTGACACTGTAGTGAAAAAGTCTGTATCAATGTGCTCTCCTATTACAAAAACTTGTTTCCCATACCACTGAACACTTACTTCCCCATCATTGCATGACTGTCTGATTTCTGTTTTTCTTTTGATCTGACCAGCTGTTTTCTGGATAAGTTATCTAYAGGTCAATTAAAAATACTGCAGGTTAGCATTTTATTTATAAGACTCACTGTACTCACTATAACTCACTGAAATATCTTAGCCTTAAGTCATTTTATTTTAGATATTTCTTCCTCGAAACAACTATATTTCAATTTTAAGATCAAGCAATTCAGACTTTATTCTACAGTAGAATATAATTTCAGTGGTTCATTAGATTAAAGCTTGTGAAACATTACATTCCTACAGGAGGCCTTATGATGTTTAATTATCTTCAAGTACATTTTATAAACACTGCTGACACCAGTAGAGTGTGGATTTGTTATCTTCCATGATTCTAAATTACATCCTGAAGCTGATATCAGGCTACTATTCTCTTAAGTAGTTTTCTGTAGTAATATTAAATTGCAGTAGTAATGAACACTCACAAAATACCATTATCAAGTTCAAAAATCCTAAAGTGCTTTTAATAATTCACTAAGATTGAACTCATACTGGACCATTTCCCAGGTGCTAAGGATAATGATAAAGCACCTTACCTATTACCAACCAACCATTTCAGATGACAAGAGGAAGAATACAGAATGGTGATGTATGTGCACATGCTTTCCACATAAAGCAGATTGAATTCTTTTTGGTAAGATCCTTGTTGGACAGATCAATCTAAAAGAAAGTATTCAATCAATTGGTCTTTGTGTTTTGCCACAAAACAATTTCCTCATTAATTTGAGTTTGTATTAGATATTTTCAGACCATACAAGAGCTGCTAGCAACTCTTAAAAATTCAGTGAAAATTAAAAAATTGTTTGCCTTCCTAACAATCTGGAACATTGGAAGATCAGCTCCCACACCTGAACCAAAACAGGTTTGAGATTTTACAAAAAGCTTATGATTAGTTTTAAAGAGCAATGCTTATTAATTGGTTCTTCAATGTATGGCCTCAAAAAACAATTTCTATCTCATACCATTTTTTAATTTTCAGTAAAATAATGGTATATTACAAGCATAAACCACACAACATAAATGTATTTGATTATGAAAAATGATCACTGTGTTAAATTTTTGCATTTCTTCCAACAGATTCAGGGACTGAGTTACCGCTTCTCTCTGCGGCCCTTCTACTGCGTTATGAATCTCCTGTATTACTCTTTTCACATCAGGCACACGTACGGCAATGAAAACTCCCAAGCCAATACTGTACGGACAACAATTATGGAAACAAGTTATATGAATATTAGAAATAGAAACATATTCTGCCATTCAAATAGGTTAAGTGAAAGCAGAGGGAAATCCCTCTTAAGTAATTAATACTCTAGCTAATTATTTTTATATGGTGGAGAGAAAATTCCCTAATTCACAATTTCAGTCTTCCAGCTGAACAGAGAGAAGGAATGGTAATGGCAGCTGAGATGAGAATGTTTCTCATAATTCTCCTGCTGATTTTTACTCCACAGCAGCATCAGATGACTGGGAAGCTGGCATTTCATCACTTCAAGGTTATTATCACATTAGTCTTTAAAAATTGTCTGTGTCATCTAACCTTTCCTTTTTTAAAAAAGAATAATTAATTGACTTTCATTACAGAAACCAATTGCTTTATCTCTTTGCTAATAAGGAATATCTACACATTACCATTTCAGCTAAGTTCCCCATTACACTTCCACGTACAATGAGAAGTTTTAGGACCTGGAGCTGGGGCACTAGATAGAATGAGAGTGATTAGAATCAGTGAGTGATATTTAATGACACATTCATCTCAGCTGAGTCCTTGAAAACCACACAACACAAACTTAAAGGCAAGATGTGTGGAATGAGATTTTTGTCACAGTCAGAAAGTCACTGATTCAAAAACTGTTAAAACAAGAGTCTAGCACACAACTTTTTAGCTTTTTGCTTCTGGATAGCTGGTCAGTCAAAGGAAAGCAGTTTCACTTATTTTAGTGGAAAAACTCTGTAATTTTACCAGCATCTCTGTAACATGAGATCCTGTTCACCAGGTAATACAGACCACTTGCACAGCTAGGAATAACAGATGTGCAACACGTGATCCTTCAGAAATAGGAAAAGTAGTATGGACTACAGTATCTTCAGCAGAAATGCAGAAGACACAGGTAGGATTCAGTTTGTAAATCAAAACACCTGTCTGCAAGAGATCCAGGATTCTAACAGCCCATTATCGTCAATGAAGAAAGACATAATTAGTGCATCAGTGGCACCCTGCAGTACCTTACAGGTACCTTACCTGTAAGTGGGCACCTAAATTTGGTTAGCTGAAAATCGTCCAGACTATTGACTGCATTGTTTTAGGCCTGGGATGCAATTGCCTAAACATAAGCGCTTGGACCTTTTAACAGTGCTGATGGGTATCTGGCCAGGCCTCTATTTGCCACTCCAGAATGATGCAGATCTCTTGCAGGTCCTGTGCCATATTTCTGCATGCATATGAAATGTTAGATATTCCAGGTCATCTCACATGGCACTGGATGTCTGTGAATCTGGATCTCATCTTAGATTTTCAGTGATGATACTGGTAGCTTAACCACACAGGATCACTACAGAGCCCACCTGAGGGCTAACCAGAAGACTGTTGAACACTGAGGAGGTAATGATCCACCTAACAGTTAACCTGAGAAGGCGCAGGTCTGTGCTGTGCTATTCAGCACGTATAGTTTGGCCTTCAGGCCTGTGCTGTGCTGCATGTATTCCTTGGCTGCAGGGTAAACTTAAGTCTTTTCTTAGCTAATTTTAAGAAAGGAGCCTGTAGGCAGCTCCCATTTGGCACTGGTGATTACAACACCTTCATGTCCTTGTCTGTATCTTAAAGTGAAGCAGCATGTTCTCATGAGAGCATCCTTTTGTTTGACAGCAGGAATAAAGTGAAAAAGTAATTTCTGAAAGGCAGGCTTTTATGGTAAATACATACAGTACGTCAGAAAAATCACAGGAATATAGTGGCACTTTCAAAATGATTTAATTAAATGACTAGGTTATTACAATAAAATCTATGCAGCCCTTTCTAGAAAGAAATACAGTGATGCCATAACTGTAATTTATTTTATCAAATTACAATACAGATTATTCTGAGAATACAGGAATAAAACTTGATGTACAACATTGTATTTATGCAACCTGAAATTGCAATATGTTAGGAAAATGGCTAAATCATTATGGTAATAGAATTTACACCTAGAAATTGTTCTTTCCATTTATATTAAAAAGGCACCATCACAACATGCTATGTTTCTCCTGGAAATTATACTACATGTAAAGCATTTACTATAATTGCAAATATATTTCCTTTACTATTACTTTGTATTAAACATTGAACCCTGGAGAAATACCTTGTCACCCACACATTACGGATTCCGGAGCATAGCTCCCTTTATGGAAAGATAATATCTTTAGAAAGAAACACACACTAGCATTTTTTTAAATGAAGGAAAACAAACACACATGCTCTTGATGTTGCGACTCAGATTTTTGGATAACATGGAGGATCCAAACACTCTTTTGTGTCCCATTAGTGATGATATCTAATAAACAACAATATATATATTTCCTGACTGATTTATGCTAACTGAGAATGGAGTTTAATGTATTCATATATAATATAATTTTACAAGATTACTTTCACTATAATCTGGTAAATCCATTTTTGTAATAAACTTTTAAACATAAAATTTGTATTTTTTTGTTATATTCTTAACAATTTTCTTAATGCTAAAAAACTATACTAATGTCTGACGAACATTATTGAATAAAGAAGGCAACAGGAAAAGCTGACCCAGTAAAGATAAGGAAAAAAAAAAGAAAAAAAGATTTGCATGATGCTGTTACTAGGTTTGGAAGAAGTCAAAGAGAAGCAGGTAGATGATACTGCGCTGGTCTGTAGGGCTGAAAAAAATGAGAAATGAAAAATACTGCTAAATTTTAAGTGAACAATTTCTGAGAACTAGTATTGTGTAAGCTGTAAATTTATCATAGGTGGTTTTACATCTGGATATAATTTTCTCATGCAATTTAGTTAATTGCTATTTGAAAGAAAAGGAAGCAGAACTGTGATCCAAAACGGAAATACTAGAGTAAAACAAATGGAGACTTTCAAAGGAAATGATGACATGTCAACCTGGAGATATCAGCTATGTAAGCAAAAGCACAATTCCATGTGAGTGAGTAGCTTTAAAGGAGAAACTGCCTATAATGACTGAATATTGCAAAATTGTAAAGAGGCCTCAGAGTAGTAGATGGGACTTGCCAGGTAAGCAAAAAGGGAAATAGTAAAAGAGATTACTCAATTATTGAGAAAAAGAAATTTTTCTGAAGATATCTGAGTGATAAATTCATGTGACAGTGAAAGGTAATCTTACAATTAAAAAAGGTTTATGTAATATACTCCAGATTTGCTGAAGAAATTAGTAGAATTGGCTTTACATAGAAGTGTAACTCACATGTAAGTATTCAGGATAGAAGCATACGGGTCTTCCTCTACTGAAGTGAATATTGCTACCAGCGAACACCCAGCCTGTCACCGCGTGGTCTACAGTCTCCCAGGAGAAGAAAACCCCTGTTATTCATGGGCTGATTACCACAGCAGAAAGAAGGGGCTGTGACACTCATTTGCCTCAGTAATGAAAACCAACGAAGTACACTAGAACTTGCAGGAGTAGCCCAACTGAGGTGATGAGGAAGCAAAGCGGAGGACAAGACACACAGGGCTTAAGCACTCATGTTCAGGAGAGGGCTCCTGGCTGGGATCTGAAATGGAAAAACACTCCTCTTGGCTGGGCTGAACCGAGGGGGGGCCAAGCCACAGACGGAGGCTATTTTAAAGGCTTCCCCTCCCACAGTTTTTCCCACTTAACCAGTTCTCAGTGGCTCCCTGCTCAGCAAATTGCTCTTGTGGCTCCCATCTGGAGTCAACCTCTCATCTCTGGAAAAGCAGCCCTTTTGAGTAAAAGTGCAATGCAAAGTATGTTTCCTGTGCGAAACCTTGTTGCAAGGTCAAAGAGAGATGGTCTGTGCAAACCTACTGGCTAACTGACTGAAGAATTTGTACTAGAAGTTTTGGGKTTTTTTTACTGTTGATTATTTATTATATAAATAAGTACTGATGAGATGAGAGTAAAGAAGTTCAAGACTGCACAAGATTGTGAACTGGGATTACAATTCAGATGTTCCTAAATAGTAAATTTACTTTGCTAGACCAGAGGAGGAATCTTCCATAGCCAGACTGTAGACCAAGTAACTTTATCTGTCTTCTCTTTCCCGCAAATAGAGAAAAAGAAGACTCTCCACAAATTCTGTATTAGAGATACCCATCAGTGAAAACTAGCAAGGACTTTTCACCCCAAGTTTCCTAAGCAAAAAAGGAAAAAAGAAGAAAAAACAATTGTAATGATATCGCATTTCAGCTAGAATCTAACATACCACTGTCCCCTAACCTATAGTCACACCAAAATCTGACAGAGTTGAGACAAGAAATCCATCCCTTGCAGTTTATTGTTCAGGAAAAGGAATTGAGAATAAACAATCTGGGCCAGCTGTAAGGAATATGGGATATCCTGTAAATCCTAAGGAAAAACATCCAACCCCTCTCTTAATCTCCAAAGAATTCTGACAGTTTAGCAAAGAAAAAAATTAAGGTGACAGAGTATCTATTCCCCCTCCCCCCACACACATTGCAATCAGCTGGGGAGCTGCTGTTCAGCTTCAGTAGGAAGGAAAAGCAGCTGTTCGGAGTCCTCCAACCTGTACAACAGCCCCTTCCGGGGCTGCAGGAGATATAGGGCGGGAAGGATTAGGAATAAATGACAATGCTAATTCAAACACTTCAATTTAGTCAATACGGAGCATAATTCAGAGACCTTTTTTTTTTCTCCAGTTCCCAATACAATGCACTTGTTTTTTTAAAGATATTGACTCGTGACTGAAACAGATGTCTGCTTTAGCCRTGATATCAATCAGTCCTCCTCTAAAGGTGTCTAACACTGGTACTGTTGCTTTCTGGTAGAGACTCTAGAAAGCATAATGGTTTTGGTACTTTATGCATTTGAACATGCAAAGAAATCATCATGTTATTTTCATGTTAATCCATTCTACTTTTGTTACAAATTTTTAAATGTGCATTTATTGACTTTTTGATATTATTACTTTACATTACTTCCTTCTTTATAAAAAAAATACTTAAGGGAAAAAGTGTTTTCAGGGTCCTATTCTCTAACCAACACACCRAAAATGGAGACTAGTCCAATTACTGTTAAGTACTAATTTTTAAAGGAGTTTATGCTGTTTGTTTAAATCTGACCAAGTACTCTGACAACTAACCCACTGAAATCTAGAAACAGATGGAGAACAGAATGTGACCTAAAGTGCTCTGGAAATAATTATCTACCTGGCTGTAAGAAGAACTTTATTTAATTAAATTAAGATTTTAATAAGCACTAGCAAATACCTCAGCAATTATTGAAAACAACATTTAGAAACTATGTACATTTAGCATCTGACAAATATGTTTCTTTCAATTTTTCTTAGTATTTCATCATGTGAGAACCTTTCCTTTCTATGTGACTAGCTGTTCTGTATGGCACATCAAATGAACCAATTTCATTATAAGTTTAAGAGTTCTTTACCAAAACTAATTGTTTAAATAAAAGCAGTGCATGATTTTTCAGTTGTGGCCAAGCTGATGAAAGCAATACAAAATGAAAAATCATTGTCTCAGCACTGAACCTTTCCTATGCTTTCCCCCAGTTCTACTATTTGCATACATCCACCCAGGTGCATATTGGTTTTTCAGTTTATTTAACAGTGTTTCATACTCACAAACCTGTGTACTTCTTACAGAACAATGGCAAATCCAGGGATTTGTGCACTGCTTAAACAGCACAGCAGGAAAAGTATATCTGAAAGACTATAGTACTCAGATGAACAGACACCTCAGGTGACATGCTGAGAGCCGCAGAAAATATATGAGCTGCAATACTGTGAAGTGCTTGATATGAAACAGCTCTTCTTGTAGAAATATGAATAGTCATACACTGCAGAGCACTGTGCAGGGGGGTGCCCTGGAGAAAATTAGTCATAAGTATTCACAGAATATGCAAAATCTTTGCATGCAAGTAAGTGCAAGGACTGACAATTGGATGCTTACACATGAAGCTTAAATCTGATAATATACAGATATTAAAATCCTCAGAGTACTTTGCACTGTTTACCAGAAGAAGATAATAAATTATAACATAGCTAATCATCTGTAAATTCCCATGTTATTAACCAAAACTAGTACTTCTCTTTTTTTTTCCAAAATGGCATTATGGCTTCCACTTTCCACTTCAATATTTCAGTGATGGTTAACTTCTACCCCAAATAACTGGAACTAATTCATACTTAGCGCTGTTTCTACAGATTACTCAGTTACTCAAGAAAGGTAGTAGTTGAAAGATGTAACCAAAGATATTGATTATATTATGAAATGCAGTGCTGAATCCATCTATTTTTTGAATTTTGGAAAATTATGGAAGTTTGAACAAACAATTTAGGAAGCAGAACAACATCTATATGCAAAAATTGAATTGACTAACTGAAACGCTTTGGCAACCACTGAGATACTTAATTTTAAAGCAGATCACAGCCACACTTATCAAGGAAATTTCTTTGATTTTTGACTGCATCGTATTGTTTAAGTCCAGGAGGGAAACTTGAGAAGAGAGATAGTAATGTTTTGTCAGCTTCAGATTCCCCTAAGTTTTGTTATTTCACAACAGTGAAATGCTTAAAGAAATGAAGCACAAACATGACAGAAATGTTTAGGAAAAATTCTTAATGAATCAAACAATACTCAATTATCTAATTTTGAAGCTGAGGAAAACTTCTGTTGGCAAATAACTGCAAGTATTCTTCATGCTTCAGAAAGAAAGTAGAATAATAAAAAATTATTTTTTTTAAATCAAGCAAAAGACTGATTTTTGCTACTTGGATTTTTCAGCTCATGTGTATTCTAATTTTGGATATTTAAAAGGGGAAAAAAATAACTTCTCTGACAGTCTGTTTTCCCTAAGCATCAATGCTTTGTTCCAGACAGAATTTGTAATCTGAGAGTTTTGTTCTGTTTTTTTCTAGTTCTAATACTGAAAGCAGAGTTCTCTTTAAACTTAAAAATAGCTTATTAAAGTATTTTCTAAAATATTTCACTTTGGTTTATTCACCTTCCTTCAATATTCATCAAGTAAACCTCCCTCATTTTCCTTCCACAAATATTACATTTCATGCAGAATATAGTCTCGTCTAGTAGAGGGTAATATCTTCATCTTATTCTGTGGCATGATATACACCTCTTCTTTGCTTTGCAATGTATTGGGAGAGTTCAACAAGGTAGTTTAGGCACTTGAGGACAGAAATACTCCCTACTTGAGAATCACATTAAAAAGAGTAGTAATGAGCACATATTTCTGGTCTTCTTCCTAGCAAAATCTAGTAGGAGGCCCACAGTGCATCACTTAATGGGCCTCATAGGTAACTGCATTCATAATTCCAGTATTCTTCAAGCTCAGTGGGAAGCTTGACACTTTCCATTGTGCTCTCCACTTCTACCCTAAGTAAATTACTTCCAAGTCTGTCTTCTGTGCTGTAGTGATAGCTCCCTAACTGCCCCAAATCTAGTAATCAGAAGGAGGTGGAGGAGCTTTCAGAAGTTTTACCTCTAAGAAAGCAAGGCTTTTACAAGCTGCAATTCAGAATCCTAAAACCTTTTCTAAAATAGGCTTTTCTTTTCTCCCCATGTTCTCAGATTACTTTCTATTGACACCACTTTTCACCTTCACCATATGTGGATTTTGTTGTATAGGCAGTGTTTGAAATGGAGGTCACTTGGAACATAGTTTAAATTTCCACTGGGAACAGCCATGGAGAATTTAACCCACTCATAAAAATAGCAGCCATGGAAACATTATGGTAGCCAAGATCACCACAGTTATCCTTTTACTTCTGCATCATGAAAGAACAGAGAACTCCTGAGATTTGCAATAACAAAATTTCCTGCAACAAAAAAATGCTTCTTTTGGTCTTACAAGGGGCAATAGTCCATTACACTAAAGAAAAATTATGCCTTAGTGGCTTTTTACCTTGTCTTATTTATTTATTTCCTTGTTCTTATTTATGAGGAAGCTAGCAAAGAAAAATGTTTTCACTGCCCTCTTTTTTGTCAGTAGCCTTGGTCCTTCTTAGTCTTTGAGCAAGTGAACTGATACTGTGGCAAAGAAAGCATATCCATACACAAATTTTGGATATTTTAGGGCCATATAGGTTATGATTCAGCTGTTCATTTCTGGGTGCCGAGTGCCATTTGAGATATCCTACCTAACAGCCCCTCTAGCTGCTGCTCCAGAAGGCCCCAGGTCTTCTGCAGATCCTGTGTGATATCTGACAGTCTCATGTGAGCTTTTGTCATGTCAAATGCCACTAGGTGCCTACATGTAGGCAGCTGGATTGAACCCAGGGACCTGATTCAATTGTTTAAACACATGAATACAATGCCATTTAAATGCTTTAAAATATTCTACCTAACCTCTAGCTGCCACTACAGGCAGGTAGGGTAAAGTCTTTCTGTAGGTTTTATGAGTCACATCTGCCAACCACATGTTGTTTATATCTCCTAGGACATCTCAAATTGCTCTAGACCATAGATATTTGGGCAACTGAACTGAATTCAGCTCTAATACTGGGTTTCAGTTTGAGACACCTAAATTGTAAATGTATGCAGGCAGGCTATCTGCTTGATTCAGTTACCTAAACTGTAGATATCTGAGATGTTCAACATATCCTACTTGGTCTCCATCTGTTGCTCCAGAAGGTAGTGACCTTCCATAGGTCTTTTGACATATTAGCTAGTCCCATTTTTTGGATACTCCAGGATATACCTAAGCAAGTGAATTGTATTGCTACCATCTGGCTGATCACCTAAATGGATCTCTAGGCTCTATTTACTGTGCTGGCTAGTCTTTCATTGACTGCTAATGAGAGCTTAGACACTTTCCTCACACATAGGAACTAACAAAGAGACATCTAAGTTTAGCTGATTTAATCTCTAGCCAGATTCTACCCTAAGAAACTTGCGCAGCAAACCTGTAAACTAATCAGCTATTACCCTTATACCTTAGGAAGAAACAGGAAGATTTGTCATTTCTATTTTTAAATAATTAGGAGGTGCTTAAACATATTTATACATCCATATACTCAGAGAGAATATGTATAGTTATACATAGCTACTCATTTATTTCACTTTTCAGTATGTCAAAGTAATTAAGTTTAAACTTTGAATTTTAATAAAGTAGAACTGATTACAATTTCTTTATGAAAAAAAAAAAAGGATCACGCTAAGCAGTTGCCAGATTTTCTGTAACAACCCTTACAGAAAATCCATCGCATATGTAAAAATGGACGCACCTTTGGCCAAATGTTATAACTGGTACTTTTCTTTCCCAAATTGCTTTTTTTTTCTTCTTTTGGCATCCTATAGAAGTAGAAGTAATGCCTGATTTTTCAAGTCATCATGAAGAAAAAATAAAATATATAATTCTTACCAATCAGGCAGCTTTTACAAGTTGTCAAACAAGATTTGCAATCCTATTCGCTTGTCATTTGAAAGTGCTCTGAAATCATCAAAAGCTCAAGCTGTATTCTTAAATTGCCCTTCCTGCAGAAGTTATAGCTGGCTTCAGGAGAAAACGGTTTGATCAAGAGAGTCCTTGTAGCCCACACCAACAGAGTTCTCAGTAGTTTGTCACTGCATGACTTTATTTAAACACCTCATTCCAAACTCATTTGAATTCATTCTTTAAATTTTGGAGGGTGCGGGGGCTTACATTTATTTTAAATTTAAAAAACCTATCAACATAATAATAATTAATACTTATATTTCTCATCCAGCCTTCCTTTGTAATAAGGAAGCATCCATTTTCTCCTCACAGAAAATGAAACTTGTTTCTTTAACAAAGTTTTGGGGCTAAAACATGAGATATCCTTTTCACTTGACCAGCAGTTTCAGACTGCTTCTACTTCTGCCATACTGCACCATGCAACTTTTCTTTCTGGGTTTTGTTATTTTCTTTAGAAAAATATAAAACACTACCAGTAACACTGAAGCTTTAATACACCAATCATGTGTTTCTGTCAACAGATGGTTGGTTTCAAGTCACTATCTCAGAATATTGGGGGAGGTGGGGAGGGGCATAACACAGATAATTCTTGAGATTCAGCTAAAAATATTTCTTTATGGAGAATTTGTATTTAGCAGAATAGGACATTCAGAGTCAAAGGGAAGACAAATTTGGTTTCCTTTTTTTCATCTATTGCCTCACTTCAAATACCATCACATTGACTGTTCTACCACTGTCCAAATTAAATGCAGTCATGCAGGAAATAGTTTTGGAAGGAATAAGCGATATTCTCAAATGGAGACCTGTGGTTTTTCATATAGTCATGCTTCTTTCTCCAAACATGGTACTCTTCTAATCAAAATTACATAAAGGGAACACTTTCCTGTGGAAGACGATCATGAAGGAAAAAAATACTGCATGCTTGCAGTCCAGGAGAGAGAGCATCTGTCATAAAAATCATGTTTGAGGCTGAAATGCCTCAATGCATAAAAGGGTCTAGTCATCTAGAACTGGATACATCTGGAGCTTTGACAGCCAGGACTTCAGTTACAATCCTGAATTCCCTGCTCAGTGACCATCAGTACACAACATCTAATTCCATCGGTATCTAACTTCAAAAGTCTACAGATCTCTAAAATTCTGCTTCTGTGCATACTCAAGCATTCCTCAGTCCCAATGGGTATGATCAGTTGTTGCTGAGCTTAGTTGAAGCCCAGTCCGCCTCCAGAAACATGGTGCTCTTTCATCAAAACTCCTTGAGAAAGCTTTATCTACTAGATCTTCTGAAAGTCTGTCCAACAGTCTAAGAGGATGGGGATCCATACCAAAAAAAAAAAAAAAAAAAGCATTCTCAAACACTACTTTCTAAAAAATGTGAATAGGAGACAATACCTTTTTATATTAGCCTGGCATGCAAAACCCCCAGGACACTCAGGCAGTTCACCTATTCAGTGTTTTAATCTCTATGCTTTAGGCATTTTTAACACAAGGAGGACCCTCCACAATCCTCTTGTGCCACCATTCTAAAAAGAGTTTGCCTTAAGCAGTGACACCGAGAAGGAAGAAGAAAGAAAAGAAAGAAGGAAGAAAGAAAAATTACTATTGCCTATAATGGAAGATTGACTTCCAGTCTTGACTCCATTACTTTTAATATATTTTACATAAAATAGTTGTTTGAGTAAGGGCAGGAGCAATCTTGGGAGCAAGTACAGAGCCTAGATCTCCTTTATCACTGGAAATGTCCTAATTATGAATCCACAATAGCATTGTTTATATCATGCTTCAAAAGACCTGATAAATAAATGGTTCTTAGTGATGAATTTCAAATATAATTTCAAAAAATTATTAGTGTTTTAAATAAATACTTATCATAGACCTGCTGAAAGATGGATTGCGTGAAATATGCTGGAAGTATGATAAGCAGACAAAGTTCATAGCTGTATGGGCTTTAAGAAATAAATAAAACTTTTAAATAATTTGTTACCATTTTAGAAAAACAATTAAAAAAATTTGCATCGCAGAACTGTCTGAGCCAAAAGACTTTCTTTTTCAGGTAGAAAACACTAATCAACATCCATTTAAGTCATTGTTTTCATATAAGTTTCAAGGAAACAAAGCCTTTCTTGGTGTAATTTTTCCCTCTTTTTTCTTTTTTTCTTAAGACGAAGCATATTAATTGTGCTTTGTGAGCAAAAAAAGCTCTCTTTTTAGCTCTCTAGGTTATATTATAGTCCTTAAGTATGTTGAACTCCCACTGACTTCAGTGACAGTTTTCAATGTGTAAATTCAATCTACCAGTGTGTGGCTACATTAACAAAGAACATCTGAAGGTAATGTTGGAAGAAAAAAAACCTCAAACATCCCAAAACCTTTCTGCCGTACTGTGGAAATACTCACATGAGAGAGCAAACACAAAGAGTCTACAATCACCTGGACAGGCAGTCACCAACTAACAAGTTTGTATACTGCTGCAGATGCAAAAGTACTGCAGATAGGGAGATTGGCATGGCACGAAAATGACAACATAAAAGCTGCTTATTATCTCCGTAGGCTATATAAAACGGTACACCTGATCATTATTGCCTATTCCAATTAGTCATGAGTCCATCAACAGTGGCTGCAGAATTAACTTTCCTTCCTTTGAGGTAGAAAAGATTTTTGCAGCATTTATTCAATCAGTTCCCGAATTAGCCGATGAGGAGCAGTTTAATGACATGCCAGGTCTTTTGTGCCCACGATAATGTGTTTTGTCCTTTTTGATAACTTCAGGTATCTATCATTATAAAGGAAAGAGGCAGTGCAATTTCTTGGGTAGAAATACAGAATTAACTCTTGGGTTACTTAACAGGTTATTTCAACTGTGCTAAAGGAAACAAGCAGTTTTTAACTGTGGTCACGTGCATAAAGGTTTGTATATAGAAAACAGTAATATCATCCATGGAAGATATGAATTTAAAAACAAGTCACACAGTATGGCTTACGAATCTCATATAAGTATCATGAATGCAGATTTTTATTCCATAACTGTGATCGTCAAATAGTATGCGAAAGAGTTGATAAGAATCTATATGGTGGTGAAATAGCACTTTTGATCCAGCAAACTCATGGTGACCAGAGAATGGCAATGCGTTCTGATCCCACCCTGCAACATATAACCCATATTTCCATAATGGAGTATTTTCTGACTGAATTAATAAATTTTTCTTATACAGTACTGTTACAGCACTTCTTAAACTGAGACTATCATGAGGAACCTTGGCTGTTTGTGAAGCACAGGGCTAAAGCCCAGCTGTCTGCCATTTCTACAAAAATTTTCAAAAGTAACTGTATTTCTTGAGTCTTTTTCTGGTGGTCATGAAGTTTTATCAAAGATGCAACAGCCTGAGAAGTTTCATGCTAAAATATGTCTCATACTGTATGATAAACACAGATCATTCTTATCTGATATTTTGCCTTTTCAAGAATATGCAGAGTATATTTTCTCATAAATACATTTTAGCCTACTTTAACTTCTGTAAATCAACAGAAAGAAAGTATACATTATTTATTTGTATTGACTTTAATTGCATAAGTTCTACAAGTAGTTTATTGTACAGCCTCCTTGGCCGATAAGGCTGTCTGTACCATAGAGATGGCCAGAAAATAGCAAAAGAAATAGAAAAGCTATTGTAAGAGACTTTTGATAGCTCACTGATTATCATAAAGGACTAGACGATATGAAATTGGCTTGTTTACTTTTTATATTAAGGTTTATGAGAAAAGTAGTTACTAGCTTTATAGATATATATGTGTATATATATATTTAATTAAGGAAACTGATTGGTAAGTGGGAGAAACATGATAAAAAATAATGGTGATACAATTATCAAGAAGGGAGATCAACAGAAAAAACATCTAGTAAACTGAAAGATCTTGCTCTGACCCTTTTATTTTATTATCAAACTAAACTGAGCTTGCTAAGAGTTGGCTCAGGATAAAGACTTGCAGTTCTACCTCAGTGTCAGAGTAAATCATTATTTGTTTGTATATTGTTCCCAATATTGACTGAAGATCAACCCTCCTATTGAAGGCAGATACTAACATTTACTTAAGCAAGATCAACCATGTCCAATACATAACCCTGTGTTAGTATTACATCACCTTTCCTTAGAGTTAAAAGGAAAAGCCAGACTTTCTAACTTCAACTGCGTTGACATCATATCTGGAACACCAAAAAGAGAAAAAGCCCACATGATCTTGTGATATAAATAGAGGAGGGATGACACAAATTATGGAGAGTTATGGTTCTGGGAGGGACAGTAGAGGAAGGATCCTACCTCATGAAATTAACTATTTCCAGAGAACTTCAGAGAGCAGTATTTTTAGCTAGTCATTTTTCAGAACACTAAAAGAAAAACATATAAAAAAATTAATTTCCATGATTCAGTTTTTAAAGCCAATCTTTTTTTTTCTTACCCAAATTTCTGTGTATTATAATCAGTGGTTTAGCTGTCACTTCAATTTAACGTCCTATTTTCATGCCATCAAGGAGATAATGCTAACTCAAAACAAAAAGTTTGATTTGTAAAGGAAGTCTATGGTAAAGAAACTCTTGTAGCCGTTTAGCACTTGAATCTCAGTAGTCTCAGTAGTCTCATATGAGTGCTCTTTTCTAACAGTACTCCTAAAGCTAGTTTCCTCATCTGATAAGCAGCATTACTTAGTTTTAAGGGAAATGCTCCTAAATAGAAAGTCCAGACTTTCAAAAAAACAGCCAAACAAGTAAAAAAACAAACTGCCACAAACAACAATAAAGACAACCAAAAAATAAAGAATTTCTAAGAAAATAAATTTTTGAGGTCAAAAGACATCATTGTAAAAAAAAAAAGAAATTCTCAAGATAAATTTTCTATGCAGAAATTTCCATTTTGAAAAGATCTACTATTTTATCTGTAATCTGCTGTATTTTCCATCTTCTGCCTTTARGATACATCTCTCCAGTTAAAAAAAAAAAGTATGAAGTCATAGATCAGTTATTACTTTTTCTTTTTTYTTTTTTGCTCTTGCTTCATATAATATTCTTACTCTTTTCTTCATTTTTTTCTTTTCCTTTCCTTTCTTCAATTGTTATCTTTTTGTGCCTAATTTTTCCCTACTCTGATCCTTTAAACCTTAATTTTCCTTCCTACTTGAGACCCTATTTCTGTTGCTTTCTGCCACACGTACTCATACACATTTATCTGTTTGTATCTTCTGTCCTCATTTAAACAACCTCTTTATGCATCAGCATTCGGTTTTTACTCTCTGTGCCTCATAGTCTAGCCTCATAATGCAGCTACAGTGCACACAGAAGTCAACACATATGCTTGATAACCTCTGCAGGTAGGGGATGGCACAGCTATAGGATAACAACTTACAGCAGTGCATGGAATTAAAATGGTTTCAAATGTATGGGAGAAAACAAAAATATCTTTTTCTAATATACGCAATGTTCCATGCAGCGGGCGCACTGTTCTTATCCTTGAAGCGCACAGCACTTTCCCARTACTGCAGGAAGAGCAAGTCAGGTTTCAGCTGTTCACAATTTGTCTTTGGAAAATTATTATGTGCTTCATGTATATGGTATGGAAACCAAGATCATTCTTTCTGAAAATTCTTGCATAAACAGAAAACATTTATGATCATTGGGGTACGCAAAGCTTATTCACTATGAATGTGAAACACCAGGTAAAATGCATTCTCAAATTCTATTGTTGCAGTCAAATAGCAGGAAAACATGTTCCCTACACAGAAAGGGCATACAAATACAGGACTATTTCAAAAACAATCCCCCCCCCCCCCCCCCCCACACACATTTTGTCTCTTTCTCTTTAGAGTGTTCCATTTTGAAACATGAACACAGAGAAAGACTGACACTACAGCAGTATGGCTCATGCACTTGTCTAGTGGTCTGAAGCTTGTAAGTTCATGATATTCACGAGGACTTGGCTCAGACTTGTGTCAAACCTTTTATCATGTGCCTCTTTTGTTCCAAAAACTAAAGCAAACATGCACAAAAATCCAAACATATTTGATTTTGCATGATTTTTTGGTTTTACATACAAGCAAGTATGGATATGATAATAAACAATGATTTGTGTTCAGCTCTATAAAGTGAAGTCCAAGCTATGTCACATGGTAATAAAGATCACAGATTCAGCAACAATAACATGATAGCAAAGAGAATCAGACTAGAATATCCAGAACGCTGTTATTCAGCTCACTCTTTCATTTAACATGCTGTTAAGATATAGATAAAACAAGAAATACCATTTTCAAGCTTTTCTGTCTTGTTTTGTTTTCTGGCATGACACTATATAATATGAAGCATCTTAAAGCAGCACCACTTTAAACTATATTGGTGGAATAGAGAGTACCAGCAACAGATTTTAGCGGCATGCCAAACTATCCTCAACAAACAATCATAGGATGTCATCCTACCTAAAATCTTTCATTAAAGAAGCTGGTGTAGAGGGGAGAAAGGAAAGCTACGGACTATTTCTCCATGCCTTATTTTGTGCTGCCAGCAGTGCCATATGCAAAGAACATGCTAAGGATACAGGGTCTGATATGCTTTATACAAAAGCAAGGTCAGGCATTTATGAAGTTCATGGAAGTAAAAAGACATAGCTGAAAAACATCTATCCATCCATGTACGAAGGAAATTTCATTTACTTCATACATAAAAATTACAAGAGACACAAGCAGTTTGTATTTCCACATCCTGTATTCTCCCATTTTTTCTCCTACACCTCTCTGTGTCTACTTTGTCTCTCAGAGGGTTGTGAGCAATACAGTTGGGGATGTCTTTGTGTTATATGTATGTACAGGTCCTAGGACGACAGTGGACACCCAGACTATAATTGGACATTAGCACACTAGTGAAATACAATTATATAGAGAAGACAGCCACATAATACATTGCTTAATAGAAAATTTTCTTATATAAAAGAGATTTCAAAATATACTTTAAAATAATAGTAAATCTGCAGGATCTGCAACACTTTGCATCTTCAAGCACCTATAATTACTACAGTAAACAGTGATATTTTTTGGAAAACAGAAGAAAAAAATAAGATAGCAGATTTGGAACTTCATCTGTGACACTGAAATTCAATTTGAATGCATACTTGTGTATATGCATGGTGCATTGTGTTAAAAAACTCTTCTCAAAAAAATCTCTTCTCAAAAATTCTACCATTCACTGTTCCATTAATACATATTTAAATCTGGGGCTTGTATTATTTAGCAATTTTTTAACAAATATTCAACATTTTACTTAGAACATAATAGTACTTATGAATTTTAATAACCTGAGGATTCTGAAGTCTCTCTATATCAAATACTCAGATGCCCTCAAAAACTATAATAGGAGTGAACAGGACCCACAGACAGCTTGGTAGAGGCATCTTATGCAGGTGACCTGTGGTAATGAGAGTGCCAATAGGGGAAAATCTATTTGTGGAACAAAAACTTGCCTTGTTAGTTCTTCTACTACTAGAATTCCTGTACAGGGATTTTTTTATTATCTTATTATTACTGTGTTCAATAGAAATTTTGGGGGAGGGAAAGGCTTGGAAGTAAAATGAGAACCTGCTGAAAGTATCAAAATCTCTCTTTTGGCTCTACAGCCAGACAAAAGATTTACGAAGCTATTAGCAAGAGACTACATTCTAAATAGCAGCCTCATTTTGCGTTAAACTGCTTTCACTTTTGTGATCACAAGCACTGTACAGAAACGTTCAGAACTGGACCTGAGTCTTTGGAGATCGATATCATATAATGGACCCTACATTTTTAACCAGATACTGAACTTTATGAAGGAATAAATCAAAAAGTCCATGTAAAACACAAACTTCTCTTTGAAATATAACATATCAGAGAGAATTGAGGGTAAGACTGTAAAATACCAAGATAATTTTCACCTTCTACAAATCATGGTATCTAGATTACAGATATCATTAATTCATTAGTTTTTCATGTTCAGGCCTGATCCAAAGTTTTCTTTATCCTTTCTTTGAACATAGAGAAGCCTGTACAGATGTTAGATGAGGTCAGAAAAATGCATGGTCCCTGTGATCTGTGGCAGGTAGTCAGTGGAAACAATCTTGAGGGCTAAATTTTAGCCTTTGAAACACAGCATGTTTCACAAAAAATAAAGCCAATTCTATTTCTTTCTGATTAAACCAAATCATCATCATAAATAAACGAATGAGAAGAAAAGGAAATAATTTACTGACTAAAACTTCCATTTATTTCTCCATTGCACTTGCTTGATAAGCGTGCTGTGCAGTATATCAAAATGAAACATGGAATCTCATTGATATTCTCTGGTATTTGAACTCAGTGGGGTATCTCTATTTTATCAGAATTATAATCCCCTTCTTATGTATGACATACAAATACTAGCATACTCTAGGACCTACTCCCAAAGTCAAATGACAAATATAGCACCTTTCATTCACATTTTTTGCAGCTCCAAAACTGATAGAAATAGGGACTGCTGTAATGTTTACATAGGTGGGCATAGAGAGGATGATTTCATCATAAAGAATAGCTTGAACCTTGAGTATTAGGCAACTTCCAGCATTACCGTCACAGGAGCTACTGGGTTAATTGTTGTTTTCCTAAATACAGTTAAATCTGCAAAGACATACATCTGAATAAAAAGAAGTTCATTTCTACATTSCTTGTACCTAGACCAAAGTTTGTTTTGTGGTGGTGGTTTTTTTGCCCTATAATTTTATATTATTCTCCAAACGTCTCTCAAGGCTCTCTTTCCAAGTTTTGTTGTAGTTTCCTGTTCTATGGATGGTCCAAGTATTGTTCTCTCCGTTGATGTTCTTTTTGAAAAAATATTGAGCAGCAAAAGAATGAGATTTATATATAGTATTTATTAACATAACCATCTTTATGTGTCTGCTCTAATTGCTCTTTACATCTTTACATGGGACCTGGCACTGTATCACCTTCTGTTGGGACAATATCTACTACTTAAGTGACATCCAGAAAAAAAAACAGTAACAGAAAAAAATCACCTGCATAGCTCCTGGCTAAGTGTTGCTTCACAAGGCTGGGCACTGGGACAGAAAACAAAAAGTGCTGGGTCTGTAAACAATATTCAATGTCACTTTGAAATTACATTGCACATCATCTGTCCATGGCATAGTAATAAACCTGGCTAGTAACACCAATAAGCATTTGTCCCTATCTCTATAATGGGATTCATATTTACTCCTTTTGTAGAGTACTTTCTTAAGTGCAGATGACAAATATTGCATGAGATTAAGAACTATTCATAATCTATTCATAATCTAATTTCTACCTCACTAATAAGCAAATTCTGTCCTTATAACAGTTTCTCTTTCACATCAGACTCTCTCTTCCCCAGACCTTCTTAGCAGTGCTATCCTGCACATTTGATTTAGAGTCATGCTTGTAGCAGCATCATCAATCTCTTAAAGACCTAGAAGAACAGCTGTTTTTGTTATATAATGATACTGTACCCAGGTGCTGAGGATCAGCCCAGGTTCCCCACTGAATTGATAAATGTAATCAGGCCCTCAAAACAGAGGGAAGTGAGCAAGGTAGTGTTTGTGGTCAAAGGTAGAAGGACCTCAGTAAAGTGAGGCAGTAGAGGGGTTCCTTATAGAGCTCCTGTGATCAGGAATTTTGTTCTTTGAAGGTAATGAAAGCTCTTCTTCCTAACATGAAAAGGATATTTATTATTTTTTCCTTGTTGCTCACTGTATGGAATCATATTGAATTAGAAAATAAAGACTGGCCAACAGGCTCCAGTGAGTTCCTATTTCTACAGAACATATCTTACTTCATACTTTCTAGCATTTGCTTTTCTCAGAGCTATTTAAGAGTGTTTTATTATTTACTACAGCAAGAATGTTGAAAAATGTTCTTGTGCTTTTGACAGTTACATCAATTTTACTCTTCAATGTGAATGACTTTTATGATTAAAAATGATAATTCTAATTCTTTTGTTAATTGCTTCTACAGCTAATGAGTCTTTTCCAACATGTCTATAATAGAGCCTGCAGAAAAGAATTTACCTCCCTAGCTAATATGAGACTGGGTTTCAGGAGGCCATTTGCATAACATCAGATATATCTCTTCCAAGCAAACACTGTAAGTAATATAACCACAACTAATGACATTTCAAAATTTTTTGAAGAAGAATCTTGATGATGAAAATAGCAATAGTTAGCTTAGAATAGCAAATGTTCTGAAAGAACATACTATCTTTTTTTTTTTTTTTTTTAATTGAGAAAGACAATCCAAAACATAGCAACAGCTTATGGAAGATTGTTGTGGGGGCGGGGTGAGAGGAGAGGTACCAGAGAACAAGCCTGATCCTATAAAATAAGGAGTAATTCCTCAATTCCTACAAGCTAAAATGATATTTACGTATTCTCTATGACTTCTCAAAATGTGTTCTGAATTTTCTTTTTTCCAGAAATCATACCAGTCACGTGCCTTCATTTATACCAATGTTGCTCTTTTTCTTCCAGTATTAGTCTAATACATAAGTAAGATGTTAATCAGCCCTTTTCTCTGATATTTTATTTTTTCTCCTCCCAGTGACCTATGAATAATTTATTCTTATCTTTTCTTCCTGCTTTATGTACACTCTCCTGTGTCGCACAGTATTCTGGCAGAAAGGGTTTGTCTTTTATTTCATTTCAGAATACTGAAAAGTACCTATCAGTGTCTATGACAAAAGTTAAGAAATAGTATCAGAACATGAATAAAAATTTGTTAGGCTTTTGTCCCCTCCTAAACAAGAAGTCCCTACATACAATAGGCATCAGTTCTTTGGACAAGTTAAGCTAAAACAGCAGACAAACTAATCTTGTTACTATAACCATATGTATAAAATTTAAAAAATTCTCTATCAAACAAATGTTGATGATGGACCTCAAGTCAGGGGTGCTCTATACAGGACACTTGACAGTTGTTCAGTTTTGAGATTTCAAACATATGGCTCACATGTCTTGAATTATCTGAATGTTCTRTGATCTCATGGGACAAAAAAATGGGAAGAGTATTTGTAATAAACAACTGTAGTTTTTCATCATTTATCAAGTATTTAGCAAAATTACCTGTCTGTAGGTCAACTTATTCCCTTAGGACCTTTCAGAAATTCTCACCAACCTTAAAGGATGGAATTTCAAAAGATATCTTGCAGCCTAATAAGACACATCACTTTCAAAATTGTATGAACTCAGTCAATAATCACCTGGGCCAAGCTATAATTTTGTACAGAAATAAAATTAAATGTGGTGGATAATCATTATCATTTACATACTTGGGATAGTCAGTTACTTTATATAGAAATCAAATGTGAATTTGATGATGGGGGAAATCTAATTGCTGTTTTCAGATACTACTGGGTGGTTGCAGAGAAAATAGTCAGATTCTTCTCGGAGGCGTGCAGTGAAAGGACTAAATGAATCACAAGATTTATTCCAACTATGAAGAAAAACCATTACAGTGAGGGTGGTCAAACATTGTAGCAGGCTGCACAGAGAAGTTATGGAATTTCCACCCTTGAAGATATTCAAAACTGAATGAGATGGACTGAGTAACCTGATGTAACTTCAGAGTCAGTCCTGCTTTGAGCAGAAGGTTGGACCAAATGACTTTCAGAGGGTTCTTCCAAGCTAAATTTCTCTATGACTCTGGCTTCTGTAACAACCTTTATTACACTACACCCAAGATTGGTTAATACTCTCCTCCTCCTATTATGCACTGCTTAATTAAATTCCAGCCCTGAAAATCACAGCACCCTGTCCTTAAGAGGTCATCTAATCTGTCTCCTTACTTCTTTGCAAGAATGCTTTGTGCCACACTGTTGATCATTTTTGAGCCTGATTTTAAAGACCATCAATGACAAAGACTTTACAATTGCTTACGGAAATCTATTACTGTTCCTCACTATCCTTACTGCTAAAAAGTTTTTCTAATGTTTAACCTTAATCTCCTTCATTTAAATGGAATCCTCTTACGTATTTACCTACGCATTCTGGACAAGATAAATAAAGTAACTTATTCTTCTTTTCAGGAGTCTTTTCATATGAAGGAAGTTAGTAAATACCCATTTTGTCTTTTCTTTCCTTGCAAGTCATGCGTTTCACAGGCTTATCATATTCCTTGCTTTACACTCTCAAATGCCTTAAAATGAGATAATATTAACGGACAGCTGTGGCCTTCACCAGTAGCTAGTACAATGGCTACGTCTTGCAGAATCACAACATGAGGCTTTTTATCTTTTTGTAAAACATAATATTTGTGAGTCATGTCCCTATGAGATATATCACCACATGTGTATCCCTTCTGTAGGCTACACTTTTTTTTTTTTCCTCATTCTACTTGTTGCAACTTGGTATGACCTATATATTTCATAAATTTATATACTACACCAACATGGAAATCAGCAATACACATATCAAATAGTACCAAGCTTAAAACAGACTGAATAGTATTGCCTGGCACACACCCTTCATTTTTTACAGAAAAAAAATAATAATTACGCTTAAAGCATGTTTCTTATATCATTAATAAAAAATGATCATTTAAAAATATCATGTGATACAGTATCAAATGCCTTAATCCTAAATCCTGCTTCTCTGCTGTCTTCTAGGCCTGCAACACTTTCACAGAAGGAAATCAGATTGGTTGACATAGTTTGTCTTGATAAATCCTTATTAGCTATTGCTCACCCCTTTATTATCATATAGCTACTTTCAAATAATTTGAGTTAGGGTGACAGGCATACAATACCTAGCTTTTTTCCCGCCTGTTTTAAAACCCAAAGCAACCACTGATGGTCTAAACTTCTCTCAGTCATTCTATACAGAAAGGACAGTAAGTTCATGGTCAGTGAGATGCAGCATAAGCTCCAGAGAGTGATCTTTCCCTTTATATTTTTTTTTTCTGTGTATCATGTTCTTGTTATACAAATAATTTAATACGAAACTCTGTTTATGTCTTTACTTATCTGTATCAGCAATTGCCATATCTTTGAGTTTAAGACATATRGCCATATAAACTCAAAACAATAATGCATATATTGGAAAAAAAGAAGTGATTCTACTATGTAGATTAAGGTATCTCATAGGTAATTTTAGAAAAGATGTCTTTAAAACTTTAACAGACTTTAAACAGAGCCCTGTTTTTCCCAGCTTAAAGGATTCTTTGGCATATTTCTCATAGATATTCAGAAAGCTTTTCCTTATAAAGTGATGCAAGAAAAGAAACAGAACTATCAAGGCAAAGTATATTTTCTCTCAAAATCAGGACAGTTTGGTTTAGAACAGGCAATGAATTAATTTCTTTCTGAGATGAAATGATTGTTATTTATTATACACAGCCTCACAGATATGAATATTCAATATAGCTAACAGTAAAATGTTCGGTTATGTGACTAAAGACCAGGTACAGTAAATACAATGACTGAATCAGCTGTCCCTAAGACCATTGAGAAGAATGATCAGACCATTGGCCCCACTGTGAAACCAGCCATGATGGGATTTGCAGACCCAACCAAAGATGTTCTCCCTGTAAAGCCATGAACACTGCAATGGGTTGTTTCCTACAGGGGTATAGGACTTATTACAGGAAGCAGGGAAAAGACCATTTTAGGATTGCTTTATAGGGACTGTGGAAATGTGTGAGCTTCATTATGGGATGTACAGGGAAGGACCAAGGGCAAGGAATGGGAGGGATCAAGGTGGACTGGGGATCAAGAAGTTTGGGAAAACAGAGGCAAATGGGAACAAAAGGGGCATATATAACAAAACCACTCAACATAGATTGTTTATCTGATATCTAGATTTACACCCAGGAATATATATTAAGCAATGGATTTTAATACTGGGAATGGAAATGACTTTATGTAAATCACATATGTATTAGACATTTGAAAGCAACCATCTGAAACCAAGCTCTTCATTTGAAATAAAAAGGGAAAAACGGATTTAGAAATGTTTTAGCTGAACACAAGGAACTTGACTCTGATTTCATTTACATGTTGAAAATTTAGAGGAACAGCAACTAATTCAACAAATTATACTATATGACCAGTATCCCATTTTAAAATTCCAGCTCAAACCCAACCAAGAAATGGAGAATTGTCAGATTATTTTAACTACAGTAATATTTGAATATGTTATTCTTCTACATTTGATCTCCCATGATATTAAAGACTGAGAAAATTTAAAAAGTTACTCAGTACCAGAAATAAGGAGATATACATACTGTTATTATTATGTAAATAATGGAAGAACTATACCAATCATATACAACGATTCAGAGGCACTTAAAAAAATGAAAAGAAAAATGAAGAAACAGGAAACAAACATGAATGTTAAATCTCCTTTTTTTAAAACTTGAAAGATCTGGGATTTTGTTGCTGTGGTTATTTCATTAGTTGTTTGCTTAGAATTTTTCTGCAATATTTTAACTTAGCATTAATTTATTTTAATTTAACTGGAGATTTAGTAGAATTATTATGTAAAGTCATGATACAGAAAGAGCATCTGCTTCACTTTGATATCCATGATCTTAAACACTTTTGTGGACTGGGAACCCTTCCTAAATTAGATCTGAATGCAGTAAAAATTGTGCAGTCAAAACCAAGGATTTTAATAAATTTAAATTTTTTGTTGTTTTTGCTAGCACCTACTTATTCTCTACAAATATTTAACACTTTAGACAAAACACAGTATTGCTAAGATATAAAAGTTGCAACAAATATGTTCAGATCCCAAATAAAGCTGTGGAAGACAGGATGTAATCTCTATGTTCTTTTGCATTCACATATTTGGAGGCCTTGTGCTTTATTTTCAAATTAATTCATCTGCATCAGTCAACCACTGAAATTCAGTATTTTTCTCACTGTCAAAAGATGTTTCTATTATTTGATATGCAAACTTTTTTCTCTATATATTAAATAAATAAACATTAGCATGTTTAATTGTGTAGACAAGTTCTGGAAACACTGATATCCAAGACTGCATGAGATTCAGAAAAAAGTTTAATGGAATCTTATTGAATACTCTACTTAATATTTTCTGCAGTTATTGCAATTTTTGCTGTTCTTGTTGTTTTTTATTATGCATATAAACAAGTTGAAACAGATCTTTTTCTGGATAATCATGGTATGAATCTATTATTCTTCCCAGTTTAATGGGAAAATAGTTTACATGGTAAAAATCAGAATAAATGTTTTTTCCTGTTTTAGGCCAAGCTAACAAGCAGATCTATAATAGAAGTCACTACATCACACTTTTGGAAGKGAAAGTGCAGTATTAATGCTGAATACAGCTTGATGGGAAGCCACAGGTACAGCAGGGTTTAAATTGCTCTGACTAATTCTCTTGCACTAATTTGCTACAACACAAAAAATTTACATGTCAGTACCCACCACCTACCTCTGCTACCTTCCTTGGTGGAACATGGAATAATTGGATGGTCAGATGCCCAGGTAGGAGGACTGAAAAAAAAAAAAAGGAGCTATACAATGCTTAAGAGAGCACAGAGCCCATGACTCTAAACGGTTGGGATGCCTTTCATGGTCTTTCTCATTTCATATGCATAATAGGATCAGTCATATTTTTCATTTGCTTAGAACATTTATTTATAGCACATTGAAGCTTTTGGAGAGATTGTCACTCTTGTTCTCGATTTCAGTCATGTTATTTTCTGTAAGTAGGTTATCTCATCACATGCCTGTTATTTGGGTTTTTGTGGCTTTTCCTGAAACAATCTTGCATAATATGGAAAACAGGATATTGGACTGAATGGACCATGTGTTGGATTCAGATGTGCAGTTTTTAATCTCCTTTTGGTAAGAAAAAATTCACTTTTGCATTTTCATTATAGCTCAGGGACTTTCTTTTCTAACATTTATTTTGCAAATATATCCAGGGAGGGCAATATTTAATTCTGATATATCCTGGATGTCATGTTGGCTCTATTTAAATTGTGTTTTATCAAAAAAGGTCACAATTGTTTATCTTTCCTTTTTGTTTCCAGATGAATGCAAACATGAGAAATAAGGGTCTTGCCATATTTCTTTGTGCGACTTGTGAATAGAAGAGTGACTAAGGATTCTTTCATGCATTAATGTGAAACTAGATCAATTAGAGTCCCGCATGTACTACATTCCTGACAGAAATGTCTCATTCGCCTACAGAATAAGTGTTCCAATTGAAATATCTGGATTTTAGGATGGAATGCCTAATTTACTCTGTCAGAGTTGTTGATTTGTCTGAAAACGAATTCTATCAAACCTGCAGACTACTCTCCTTAATTACATTTTAGCAAACAGGCACAACAAAATCCCATGAATACTAAGAGCTTTTAAGATATTCTACAGAGATATTCTCAAAAGGGCAATAACAAATTGCTTTCCCAAAACACAGGGAGTAAAAATAGCCAGAGAAAAAAATAAATAAAACTAAGTAAGTACCTTTTTTGTCTAAATTGTTTGAGAGCAACTGATGTAAAAAGACCACCCAGACCAGCAATATTTAAATGTAATTTCAATAGGACTATTCATAGGATAAAGTTAAGCTTGACCACTTAAACTGAGCTTTGTTATACTCAGTCTTAAGTGAATACCCCCTGTTCATCATGCAAAAGCTTACTGTTCACACAATAATAATTATTCATGTATAGATTGTTTACATGTGATTAATAAACAATGGCAGTAAATTTATCTGTCTCAGGTTTTCTAGATAGCTATGAAAAATAATCAGAAAATCAGCTAGGCTTTAACAATTAACTATTTTTTTCAAACTTTATTCATTTATTATTCCTTTATGAGCTATTTTAAATGTCCCATTAAACAAATAATTCATTTGTATTGAAAAAGAACTGAGTTCTGAAATCCATAAGAGATATGAATAATGAAAGCAAGATTCAAATTTATCATACTTTTGCTGAAAAATTCCAGTATTATCTCTTGCTGTCTTTTTAATGGAAATGTTTTTTTTAAATCTCTTTTCCCAGTAGACTAGAAATAACATGTATTTCATGAGTGTAAAGGAGTGGCAGAAGACAGACTGGGATTGCAATTGGGTAAAAAAGTTGACAGTAGCTGTGTTAAAAGTTGTAAGAGTCAGAGAGGCAGTTAAGCAAATTGATAGAATATACATGGGAATTAATCAATCAAATATTTAGGAAACAAAGGATGTTTCCTGGACCGACAGTTGTCAGGTATTTATTTTACATCAGGACTCAAAAGTGGTAGTAGTAGGGTCTGAATGATTAAAATGAGGATAAAAATCAAATATGCATTTTCAGAACTTAAAGAGCTGCAAAAATACATTAATTAAGCTTTTCATTAGTAAGTCTGTTATTGTTTGTTGAATGCCATGAAGTCACAATTGTAGCATGTATTTGTCCACATTCACTGGTAGGGTTTATATATAATGTTTGTCATTATGACTTTCACCTACTTTTTCACCTAACTTTCATCTACTTTTTTTGATCTGTCAAAGTGAATCAACACAATATGAAGTCAACTTCTGTTAATGGATTGTTGATCTTCAAAGGCTTTTTGGGTATGTTCATTCTGAGAATGTTTTCCTACTAGTTCAAAAAGTTTGGATTATTAGGCAATTTAGTTAAATAACCATTTGATTAGTAGATATAAAATACTTGACTTGAAAACTTAAAACCAACCTATTAAACCATTATTTTGCCAGCATATAAACAAACTTGTGTCTCTTAAGAAATTATCTTGACTTGTAATATCTCCATGACATTAAATTTCCCTAAGGTGCTGTCATCTTTTTGAAAGCTCTCTGCTAGATGAAAGTACAAGATAAAACTGGAATTACATCAATGAAATGAACTATTCATGTGGAACTAATCTTTCCACCAAAACCTTCACAAATAAAACCTCTTTTTCAAAGGCCTGTGAAAACAATTTGTTGATTTTTTTGCTAAATTTGTCAAGGTTTATGCTGTCAACATATTTAGCCTTCTCTTGCAAATTATGATAAATATAAAAATGATCTAAAAATATGACCAAGTAAAACTTTTGTACATAATATATGCTTAGAAGACCTTGTGTGTACAATAATTATTTCTAATATCTATGCTCCATAGATAATTGCAAAAATAACATTTCTGTCTAGGTTCACTGAAAGCAAACATAATATTGCCAGAGTGGTTTATGGCAAAACTTCTGAGTTTTTGTCATCATTGTACAGGCCACGTGCTATTATTTTTATTCATGGCTTTTTTTCTAACACTACATAACAAGACATGATACTTTTAACACTACCCATAATGCATTTTATTACAGTAAATAGAAAGAGCTGTCATAACATTGAATATGGAATTCCATATTAATGGACCTGTATGTCAACACACAGGAACATCTAATTGTCAGTCATTTCACATTTTAACAAAGCACTGAATTTCCTAGAGGTTATGCTCCAACAGTGCCAATATCATTGGACACCAAAGACAAATTTCCTTTTACAAAAAATAAAATGGCCTCGAACTGTATTAGTTATGTGTTGCAACAAAGGGAATTGCCAGTCCTGCTGATTAACACTCTCTTAAAAGATTTTACAAAAAAACCCCCCAGGAATATAGGAAAAATAATTCTATTGTTTCCATTGCAAGTTCAGTTCTTTAAGCTGCAGCAAGCTAAAACTTAGAATACAAATTGTTAACTCAGATAGGAGAGGCATTTGGATTATTTTCTTCATTAAAGTTAGTAAGAGTTAAAAACATTATGGATGGCAGTAAAATTCTCTTGTATTATACAGGGTGGCTGCATAGTGTTTTAAGAACAAGATTAATATAGTTTAAATGCATTACTCTGAAAATAGTCGATAGTATAAATATACATATAAGCTACTTGATAGAGTCAGTGTGTTTTATTTGGGTATATATGTTTGTTACAATTCATGTGCATGAGGAATTTTAATTCAAATGTTGCATTCAAACTTTTTTCCAATTGCACCTACTGTTACATCTACCGTTACTAAATAATATATATCCTCTCTGCTTGTATCCAAAACTAAGTATAACAAACATCTGTGAAAGATACTATGAAAAGTAAATGTGGTCTGTGTGCTAGACTTGGAAAAAATCAGTCACATTTTCACTTTTTATATTACCCATATTTGGGAACAAAATTTAAAAAATTGAAAGGAGGTTATTTATTCTACCTAAATGAAGATACAGATACAGATGCAGAAATGTCCAACAGTTTCTAAGCTATCTTCAGCCAATATGTTTTGCTGGATGATAGCCTTCTCATGACCTTATCTGATGTAGAGATAAATAAAAAGCAAAACAGCAAATTACTGTCCCCTAATAAAAATAGGGCATAAAGTTTGATATGCAACAACAGGGCAGGAAACGTGTTTTATGGTAAAATGGTAATTGTGAGTGTTTATAGTAATTATATTAATTCCAGTCTAATTTGAAATAATAACAAGAATTCAGATCCAGCTTTTCACTGAGACATTCACTTACTGTTCAAGAGCTTTTGTGTTTCAGCAGTGAAGAAATCATTTTGAACTTCTGTTTTAGTGCTAAGAGCTTCTCTTCAGACCTGGTGAAATCATTTCTTTGCCAGTCACCCTTCTCCTTTTTGAAGAGTGCATGTGATCATCTCCAGCTAAAACAAGTTTTAACCTCTCAGGTTCTGCATTAAGTCTGCATTTTTTTGACAATACACTGTTCTAAAATAGAGGAGTTTTTCATTTTTAAGTATGAAAAGATAAATATTATAGTCCTTTTCCTCCATAGCTTTTGGTAGAAATCAGTGTCCTTAAAAATCTTTCTCCATACTAGAGCTTATTGCCCCCCTCCAAATTCCTAATCAGTAAATGAGCTTTTTGGTTGTTTACATCCTTGCTATTGCTCATAACACTTGCTGATCATCATCATGCTGTTATGACAGACATCACTACATGGTAACGTTGCACATACATAGTCTTCTAAGTTCATTTCACAGCTTGATTTTTCACCTCAGAAGGCATGCTATGTTAATGTTTATGTAGGATTATATAAGTTTTTGCAAAGATGTTGCTGAAATATAGAAGAAATGGATAAATAAAAGAATAGTCTCCTCCTTCTTGTGCTTTGAATTGCAGTCAGTTTTTGAGGAAGACTTGCTTCAAAGACTAGACTTTGATGTTGGGCTGAGACTTCTGGCAGAAGCCAGCTGATAACACAACTTGTACATTTGTATATGCAAATGAAGAAACTTTTATTACTATGCTCAGATTTTGCACTGCTGACTTCCCCTGTGCTAGAATACCTAGCTATAATCTTGCCACTCAATCTTACCACACATTAGGAGGAAGATATCTCACAAAACTCATGTTTACTTACCCCTCCTAGGACTATCCTTATTTTCTACTGATAAGTCTGACAATTTTTATTGCAGTGTTATACTAGTTTCTTCTTTAGACTGTAGTAATTAAATATACAGATCTTAAAGTCATTGATGAGAAATAATGATTCAGCAAACTCACAATCTTAATAGCTAAAATTCCACATTACCTATATTTAGACACTCAGAATTTATATTATTTATATAATTACTGCTTTCCAGTTTCAGAAAAACTAAAAGCAATGCTAAATCCCTGTATGTTTCTTTACATACTTTTCTACATATTTCTACTTTATAAGTGAGGAAACTGGAGGTATAGAAGTTATGTAATTTTGTCCAGTTCCACAAAAGAAGGTTAAATTAGAGCTGTCATTAGACCCAGGCAACTTCTTTCTCACATATTCAGATATAATTTGCAAACCTCTTTCTCTCTCAAGGATTTACATATCATGAGATTAATTCTTAACTCCTGAGTGACCTACTTTCTCTTCACCACTTTCTTCTCTAACATCTTTTTACAGGTTTTAGAGATACAATTTACCTTCTTTTTACAATTTAATTCTACAAAGTCTGAAGTGTCAAAGCTGGAAGAAAACCAGAAAGATGGCATGAACTCAAGAAGACCTCACAGTACTTTGAAGAAAATTCAGAATTAAGGAGCTAGCAGATTCCAGTCTTGAGTATGTTTCGGCGTGAAACTAATGTTGCCAGCACTCACAGCCTTCTGTTGTCTCACACAAGCTGTTATTTCTAGGGTTCTATTGCGTTCAGGCTTAATTAACACTGCCATTAAAGATATAGCTTATGTCACCAGAAATAATTATCTAACAACTGTACATGTAGAGGTACAACATAAGCCTGAAAATGTCATATATTAGAATGACACGTGCAAATAAACACCCTTCCAAATTTGTTCTGGGGATAGTAACAGCAGCAACAGCAACAGCAGAAGTAATAGTAGCAGAAATACAAGAATACTAAGCTACCAAGTGGACTTTTGTCTGTACCTTCTCCCTGGCATGAATCATACAAAAGACTGAAAGAACAATGAAAAGAACACTCACGCCTTAGAACTGCATTAAATATCACAAGCAGAGGAGATGAGAGGAGATGAATTARCTTGAAAATATTTGTTCCTTAGATTACTGCCACAGTTCCAACTGGACTATTCATTTTAATGTTTTATCTTTAAACATTTTACAAAATTTAGACAAACAATTGTTTCTTTGGATGTTAAACTGCCAACTTATGAGGCTGCAAGTCTCCTCCATCTTTTCATAAAGATATCAGATCTTTAAAAATAACATTTCAGGCATTAATGTAGAATGCTTTCCTTAATAATCAGAAAATCTCACTATATATAAAAACACTAATATTTGCTGCTACCAATACTATTTTATTAACTCATTCCTTAATGCTGGATATGATTTAGAAAAATTATAGGAGTGTATAAAAAAATATCATTTTTTGATATTTGTGTACAGTCATTGTCAGTCCAAAGTGATCACAAACCATTATAAAATCCTTCTAATTATATGAAAACCTTCAAAAACTTTAACATTATGTATCTTCATATGAATACTCATATAAATTTTTGCTGTTTCACTTTTGAACAATTGTCTATACTTTTATCTTCCATTCAAATATAGTTTGAATAAAGTACTTGTTTACGTTTAACAATGTTAACCTCGAAGATGTATTTGTGACACACAATTGCTCAGTGGTTGCACATAATCATATCAATTAACTGAGACCAAAAGATCTTGGATTTTGACATAGCAACATGTTGCTTACATGCAGTAACCAAGGATTATGCTAGTGATGTTAATTTTTTCCTTCTCAGTTGCATGGTAAACCATTTCTGTTTTTTGTTTTCCTTTTTTTAATATATATATAATTATTTGTAATCTGTAGGAAATTTCCACCACAAAATAATAGGATAGGGCAAATCTGGTATATTGAGTGTGTAATTTGATTCAGTTATTCATTCCATAACTATGAGCTCTTAAAATCATTTTACTTTGATTACTGTTTTGATAATAAAGAAATAACTAATAAAAAATAATAGATTTTGGCTAACAAATACAGCAACAAGTGTTACCTCACAAATAGAATCACAGAATCATGTAGCTTGGAAGGGACTCCCAGATACCATCTAGTTGAAACTCCACCTCAAGGCTTAGCCAGTTAGAGCAGATTACTCAGGACCATGTCCAGTCAAGTTCTGAATATCTCCAAAGATGGAGAATTTACAGCCTTTTTGGAAAACTGCTTCCAGCATTTGACCACTGTTATTGTGAAAAAGATTTTCTGTATACTGAGTTGAAATTTTCCATATTCCAGTTTGTGTCTGTTGCCTCTTGTCCTTTCACCATGCACATCTGAGTCTGGCTCTCTGTTCTCTGCACTCTTCCATTAACTAGTTATAGACAGCAGTGAGCTCTCCTTTAGCCTTCTCTTCTTAAGATTGAGCAAACTCAGTTTTCTGAGCCTCTCCTTGCACATGATGTGCACCARCCCTCTAACTATTTTGGTAGACTTCTACTGCACTTGGTCCATATCAATGTCCTTTTTACACTGGAGAGCCCCTAACTGGATATGGTACTCTAGATGAGTTCTCACTAATGCTAAATATAGTTCAACCTGCTGGCTACTCTCTTACTAATACAGTRCAGTAGGTGGTTGGCCTTCTTTGCCACAAGGGTGCATTGCCGATTCGTGTTTAACTTGCTATCTACCAGGACCTCCATGTAATTTTATTGAAAGCTGCTTTCCAGCCAGCTGGCCAGCAGCCTATACAGTTGCAGTTATTCTGTCCTAGGTGCAGGACTTTGAATTTGCCTCTGTTGAACTGCATGGAGGTCCTGTCTGCCCATTTCTCCAGCATGTTGAGGTCCATTTGAATAGCAGCCCTTCCCTTCAGATTATCAGTTGCTCCTCCTAGCTTGGTTTCATCCACAGACTTATACTCCAGACCTATAACCCTGTCCTATATCCTAGGAGGAATATAGAGACACTGTCCAAGCACCTAGGGATAGGGCAAGGGATGTGAAAGACAACAAGAAAGGCTTCTTCAAGTACATAAGCAGTAACAGGAAGGCTGGGCAAAATGTGGGCCTGCTGGGGGTCAGTCAGCTGCAGAGCAGCTTTGCAGAGAAGGACTTGGCGGTCCTGGTGGACAAAAAGTTGACCATGGGCCAGCAATGCGCATTGGGCTGCATTAGGCAGAGCATTGCCAGAAGGTTGAAGGAGGTGATCCTTCCTCTCTACACAGCCCTGGTGAAGCCACATATGGAGTACTGTGTCCTGTTCTGGGCTCCCTAGCACAAGAAAGACATGGACCTACTGCAGTGAGTCCAGCAAAGGGCCACAAAGAAGATTAATGGATTAGAGCATCTGTCATATGAGGAGAGGCTGAGAGGGCTGGGACTGTTCAGACTGGAGAAGAGAAGGCTTTGGGGGATCTTATCAAAATATAAATAAGTGTATAAATATCTGATGGGAGGTTGTAAAGAAGATCGAGCCAGACTCTTCTCAGTGGTGCCCAGTGACAGGACAAGGGCAATGGGCACAAACTGAAACACAGGAAGTTCCACTTGAACACAAGAAAACACTTTTTTACTGTGAGGGTGGTTGAATGCTGGAACAGAGGAACACTGGAACCCCAGAGAGATAGCGGAATCCCCTTCTTGGAGATACTCAAAATCCGACCGGACATGGTCCTGGGCAACCTGCTCTACTTGACTCTGCTTGAGCAGGGGAGTTGGACCAGTCAATCTCCAGACCCTGATTATTCTGTGATTCTGCGTTTCTGTGACTTGCTGAGTGTCCATTCCATCCCATCATCCACACATTAAACAAAGTAGGTCCTATTTTCAATCCTGTGGGACACTGCTGGTAACAAGACACTAGTTGGGCTTTGTACTACACTCTGAAACCAATGGTCTGGCCAACTTTCCACCCACCTTATCATCCACTTATCCAATCCATATCTGACCAGTTTGTCTATGAAGAYAGTATGGGAGGACACGTCAAGGCCTTGCTAAAGTCAAGGTAAGAATCATCCACTGCATTCTGTTTGTCCACACAGCCATCCATCTCTTCATAGAAGATAATCAGGTTGGTCAAGCATGATCTGTATATCCATGCTGACTGTTCCCAACCACCTTGTTCTCCTTCAGGTTTTTTTTTAAGATGGTTTCAAGGAGGATTTGCTCCATAACTAATAGGTGCAACACAGGCAAGTGTAGGACTCAGGATGGTGCAGCCCACAGAAGAGGGGTTTGCTCTGTGGAGCTCCCCAAGAGTTAAGGAACCCCAAGTGCACCACAGCCTGAGTCGCCACACTACGGAGTTGCCGTAGCCTTCCAATGACCCCAGTAATTGCTGAACAAACCTAGTCAGCAAAGGGGAAGTGACACCGCAGACTCACACCGTAAGCATCTAGGTACTGTGGAATTTTGCGCTGGGTTATCTGTTGAACATCCGTACTGATATCCTTTGATATGTGTACTGTTATCTGTTGAACAGCTGTTTTGTTCTCTATTGGTATGTGTACTGTTATTGACTGAGGGCATCTGTTCTGTTGTGTAGCTGTGGTCTGGTATTGTTTGACTGGTTAATGAGCAAAGCCCGGGAAGGAAAAAAGAAAGTAAGCCACATACCTCTGTGTGGAACTGGACTCACCATCAGCTGGCCTGCGGACCTGACAACCCTCCCTTCAGCAGGGACACCCCTGATGCCAACTGCCAGGGAGAACCTGAATCATCTTGGCGCAGCTTGAGAAAACTATACCGGAGGGGTGGTCCGCAAGGACAAGGAAAGGGAGAGAACAGTCATTGTACCGTGCATCCGAGAATGGTCCTTGTACTGTGCATCTGTGAATTAACCATAGAGCTCTGATATGTATATTCAATTTTTAGTTCTGTTATATTTCTAGCTTTACTACATTTTTAGCTTTGTTATACTTGTAGATTATTTGGTGTTGATTGTTTAGTGTTGTCCAGCGTCCGTCATATGTGTAGAACTTAGCTTAGCTCTAATAAATTCTTACACTTGACAACTGATGATCTCTCGAGTTCAGTGCGACTAATCCYGGAACGTGAAAGAATCCCAGACGCCCCTCCTTTGGCACGTCACAATAACCTTCCCAGGGCCTGAGGCAAGGCTGACCAGCCAGCAGTTCCCTGCATCCTCCTTCTTGCTGTTCTTTAGGATGGGTGCACTGTTTGCCTTTTTCAGTTATTAGGAATTTCCTGCAGTTGTTGCAGCCTTTCAAAGATGGAACAGAGAAGCTTCGCAATGCCTTGCTGTGATTATACCTCAGAAGAGCAGAAACAGGTAACTGCTGCACCGGTGCCGTGTACCAGCTGCTCCTGCAGAAGTCAGTGGGTACTCAGAACAGTCAGGCCTGTTATGCCTTCACAATACTTGTAGATATAAAGTTTTTGTGGTGCTTTGGATGACTGACTGCCAAATGTACAGGAATACAGCTTCACTCCCATATGCTACTGTATAATACTAACACTGCTTTCAGAACTTTCCTATTCACTCCTTCACAATCAGTAAACTACCCTATCATTATTCCTGATGTTCCATAAGTAAACAGAAGGCAGCAATAATTAGTCCTGTAATGTACTACTCTATGAAGTACTTGATAACTAGTTTGACAAGTTTGGCAAGTAGAAACTAAAAACTGGTAAAATAGTTCATAAATCATTTTCAGCATGGTTAAATGTTTCTATGTTCTCCAAGACAGAGAAATTAAAATTCAAAAAAATCTCAAAATGAAGAAAGTGGAAATGTCATTATAATTCTCAAAGCAGCTAAAGTCTGGGAAATACCATGTTTTAAACAGCATGACAGAAACTTACTGCCTTCATGAATCCGACTATCATTTATTTAAATATTTACAGCTTGTCCATGTCTTTATTTTACTCTATGGATTATTTCTAATTATTTTACTAAATTTAAATTAAACTACTAAAATTTATTAACTATACTATTAGAAAAAATCCAGTTACATCTTTCTGCTTGAAATAATGATTTTCTGTCCTTATCTACTCTCCTCCCTTTGATTAAAATATTGGTATTTCTATAGTTATACAGTAGTGTATTGTTCAACAGAATCATGCATCCATCCTTTCTTATTCATTTGATGCTCTTTCCTTTGGTTTCTAATTTCTTTATTTTTAAATTCCTAAAGTATTTGCAGTAATAAAGATATTCACTTTTAGTTTCCACAAGTCAAACTTTAACCTAGCCTTTAGTTATGAATCTCARGTAGTTCCTGAATAGCAGATTTTGTATGTGACAAACACTTTGATTTTGACAGAAACCCTACAAAACATTACACAGTAAACTGCCAATTATCTAAAAAGCAATATGAAACAGACTATGATCTTAAAAACTCACCAGATTCTGAAAAATGTCAATTACTGCAAATGCAGTTTTCAAGAAAATTCTGTTTCAACAAAGTTTTACTGAACTTGCCTCCTTTAAATCTCAAACTGCTCTCTCAAGTCGACTGTTTTGCTACTGTAAGGTTTTCACCTGGAATGGAACAACATCCATTGAATAGTATTCCATGACACACCTCAACTGCTGAATAACAACGAATACAAAAAGAAACACTGAGGSATTCACTGTTTTATAATTACAGGTCCTGAAAAGTTTGAACTGTTCTGACTTTAATAGTAGGCAGTGGCATACACATACTGGCTGTTTATAACAAAAATATATATATTTTAATGATTGATTCACATGAGTACAAAATCAGTGCACCAAATGAATCCCAATCTGAGCATGTCAGATTGACAGTGTTCTACGTCTTTAACTGAATTGTAATTTTTGGTTGAAGCTGCTGAGCTTTGGAAAGAAGATATATTTAAAAGATATACTGAAAATAAGGAAGGCTCTTCTATTATGTTAACATAACTTCATGTTTTTTATTCATTAATGCACACACACAGAGGATCATCAGCTTTCAAGCAGACCCAATACCCAAAAGGGCATTGGCAAAAGGGATAGAGTTCCCTTTCCCTTTGACTCCAGCCATCTGGCAGAAGCAATGAGAGATAAACTTACCTGCCTACAATACTTGCACTTTTGCAGTTTTTCAGCAGCTACTTGTAAAAAATGTATATTTCTATATATTTTTTTCCAGTTAAGACAATCTCTCAGTTAACAAAACTAACTGTGAGAGTGTGGCAGAAGTAAAACATGGTCCAGCTATTAAATAGACCTGTCAAGACTTTGGAAAAAACATCACTGTTCCCCTTCAATCTCTGCTCCAACCTCCAAACTCCAAAATGATACCAACCAGGGGAGCCCCTTAAATTGGCAACAGCCTTAGGTCGTGCCAAATTCTTGCACTTTCACCGCTCAAAGATTACTAAACCTCTTATAGTATCAACTGAACAGTTCACCCCCTACTGTGCTGTCATGAAATTCTATCCCGTTTTACCATCTATCTTAAAAATGTCCTTTCTTCACAGCTGACCCCATAATGTAGAAGCAGTTTTGCTTGCTTGCTTAGCCAAGCAAATCAATCAAATCTAGTATCCACAGAATTTACCATACATACCACAGAAGGACACTAAGGATGGGATTCAAATTCAGATTAAAAGACCTACGATTCTGTGTCTTAATGTAGATGGCTACCTGTGAGCCAGCTTCTAAAAGTCCATTATAATCAATGCTGATTTAGTCAATACAGCCAAAAGAGCTTAGTGAGAGATTCAGCTCAGCTTGAAGTAGGCACCTTGGGTGGGATTCAGTTGATTAAACATAGGCATGTATTGCCATTTGAGACACCATGAGGTGTCAAGGACATCTACAAAGAGCTGACACATAAACTTGGGCTATAGATTTGGAGAGCCCATGCAAATTATGGCAATGAAGATGAGCTACTGTCTCAGGATGTTGCCTGAATTGGTTCGTGTGCAGTCGGTTCAACAGCTTACTCTTAATTGTGTCTGCAACTATTTTCATTGAGGATAATGGCTCACAAAGGGTCACCAGCTGATGAATCATCAGCAAGTGTTCAGTTTGCACAACTGCTGGAGGTTATTAGTAGCCTACAGAAAGAACTCCTCACACATAAAAGCCTGGAAACAGCTGACAAACATCTATATGTTATGGTGCTCCTGGGTCTCCTGATGCTGTTGCTTCACCTTCTGTACTAAGGCATTAGTCCATTCCTGATTGCATCTGATTGCATGAATATGCAGATTTTTTTAACATTCATGTTTGCCTTTTTCTCTGCCTCTTTGTCTTCTGCACATTCCCTTTATATTTCCTAGCTTCTGCTTCTCCCTTAGATTCTAGCCAGAGACCTAACACTTTGGGACTGACTGTACAGTTTCTTGTCATTGTGATACAATTTGTGTAGATATATGTATTGTGTTTTTTTACAGATTGTGCAGTCACTGGAAGATGGAAAGCTATCAAGGCTAACTCTTCTTGCAGTGAAGTGTTAATCCCAGTTCAACATCTGAAAGTACAAATCCTAGCCTGGAGATTCAACATGCCCTACTGCATGATCAGTCAGGTACACTGAGCCAGACCCAGCAACTCCAGTCATGAGTTGGAGGATTAATATTTTGTTACCCTTTATGCTTGCATAATGGACATTCTTCACTGGCTTTCTCTTTACTTCAACCAAAGATAAATAGAAAGGCTCTAGTCAGCATGCAATAAATTGAACATAGCTAGAATATCTTGCAGTAGTCTACCTATCAATTCTTTGGTTATTAAAACTTTTCTAAAATGTTTATGAAAACCTTTTCCATGTTGAATTGCAGTGCAAACCAAAGTCCTTCTGCAAACCACTCTTTATCTGCAAATGGACATTTACTGTAATAGCGTTCGTTGCTGTGTTTTCTATTTTGTTTTTCCTTTAGAAAACTACTTCCCCCCCCCCCCCAAGTCATCCTGGACACATGGCTGGGGAAAATTCTTTTCTGAATTACAGTCCGTCAGCAGCAAATAATCTAGAGAAGCTGACACAGTTTAAGAACTCATCAGTCAGCTGTCCTACATACAGTCACTTGTCACTGTTCCACTTCATCCTGAAACTCATAAGATATTAAATTAAAAATAAATGCCCTTTGCCTCTATTTTGATACTGCTTTCAGTGAATATTAAGCCCTATGTTAAACACTTGGTTTCCAACAACCATGTTGCCTATTGTTATAGTAAATATATTATTATACAAGCCAAGCCCATTTTTGCTTATTTCAAGTGAAGTCAAATACATGTCAATTAAAAGGCATAGAAAATACRGAGTTTGATGCTTGAGATGTCTTGAGATGTTTCTTAGATCATATTTTGAGGTTGCTATGGTGAATGCTCATCTGTAATGCAAAGGAAATGGGATTCTCTCTGTATGAGAAATAGTACTTTTAAAATAGTAGTGAAAATACTTAGCACTTTATTTTCAGAAATGTGAGGGATATTTCTATTTCTGAAACTTCTGCAAAGTTTTTACTATATTAAATTAAATCTGGCAGCTGTAACAAAGAAAAATGCTATTTTATATTTAAATGTTTAACTTCGTGGTAACGATAGATGAAATTTTCATAACCTTGTTAAATTATTTTTTTCAAAAAAGCATGCACTGGATAAATAACACTGAGTTAATATTTAAAATCTATTTCATTTTCTTCCTTTGTTGCTGTTCTACAAGGTTAAACAATGCATATTTCTCAGATAATGTAGTAAGTAAAAATGCCATTGTTTAAGTTTAAAATATTTGTTCTATGGATTTTTTTTTACTGTATTTACAATCTATTTTTCTACTTTATAGTCTTATCTCTGTGTTCTCTGTAAAAACAAAGTGATTAATGACTGATATGTTTAAGAACTCTTATTGTCATCCAAAGTAAGATTATAACACCTGACTTATTTTGGTCTTTACCAAACAAGGGAAAGAAATAAGAAATTTGACAGATGAACCAAAAGCCAGTGAAAAAGGAAAGAGGAAGTCAAATAATTCAAATTAGTCTTATACAGACACTGTTCTTATTTCTGTTTGTGGAAGTGCCTTGAGGTTTTTTTTTTTAACAAAAGATTTTTTTTTGATTTGGAATAACTATTTTGATTTCAGAAAGCGACATCTTCATTTCTCTCTTTTTGTACACAAAACTGATTTAATTCTAGAAAATATTACAGTGTTTCAATATTCTTTTTAGCCCTTCCCTCTTTTTCCAGTAGAAATTAAGGAGATGTACTCGTTGCTTATTTTTAGCACCTAAATTAAGAGGGCTGCTCTAGACAGTGACTCAGAACCTGGGAATCTCTCAGCATTGACAAAATACAGGAAGCACAGAAAAAATAACATCTAAATTTAAGCACTTAAATTAGATGACTAAAATTAGGTGGTGTGAATACCATCCTAATTATTGATATTCCTCTGAACTATGAGCAATTTCAATTTCCCCAAAATATATTTACCATTTATTGATAAATTTCTGCTTACTTTTATTGATAACCATCTTATTTGAACTATTCTATGATTAGGCACTGGAGAAGTTAACAATGTTAGTAAAATCTTTCAGTGAATATATCTTTCAGTATCTAAGGGGTGATAACAAAAATCATTAAACAGACGTGTAACAAAAATACTTCATTCTCTGCAGCTTTCCTCAGTTTATACAAATATTGAAATAGCTATATATCTGTGTTTGTAAAAGTTTCTGAGATCATTCCTTTTCCAGAACACATTATACTTACTACTGATATCAGCTTATAGAAAAAATTAAACTTGTCATATTTTAGGATCCTATATGCTGGAGATACATTCCATGAACAACATGGAACTTCTCTGAAAATGAGAAGAACAACATGACTTAGATTAAAAAAAAAAATTATGGTAGTTTCAAAATGTTTCTGTTGCATTTCCAGCTATTTACTTACTGTGGATAAAGTAGGCACAGGATACCTTTTAAATGCTCTTATTTTCTATTCTATTTTCTATTTCTGATTTTTGAGTAGATAGAAAAGATTTCTCTAATCATACTTCAGATAGGCTGTCTAGAGCATCTCCTATTGTACTACTATTCTTTATGCTAGATAGTAGCAGCCAGTTGCTGTTATCAAAAGTAGTACAGATTTTGGTCAACTCAGTTGGATTTTCATCTTTATGGAACAGGGGTTTTTTGCATGCTAGCCACTGGCTGCTATAGAATATCCTGAAGGAGTAACTCTGTTCACAGACTCACAGATAGCTGGGGTTGGAAGGGACCAACCTTGGATGTGGAGATCATCTGGTCCAACTCCCCTGCTCAAGCAGGGTCAAGCAGAGCGGGTTATCCAGGACCATGTCCAGTCAGATTTTAAATATCTCCAAGGATGAAGACTCCACAACCTCTCTGGGCAACCTGCTTTAGCGTTCAACCACCCTCAAAATAAAAAAGATTTTCCCTATGTTCAGACAGAATTCACTGTTTCAGTTGGTGCCCATTGCCCCTTGTCCTGTCACTGGGCACTGCTGAGAAGAGTCTGGCTCCATCTTCTCCCATCCTGTCTAGGCTAAACAACACCAGCTCTACCAGCCTTTCCTTGTGTGACATATCATCTAATCCCTTAATCTTCTTTGTGGCCCTTTGCTGGACTTGCTCCAGTAGGTTCATGACTTTCTTGTGCTGGGGAACCCAGCACTGCACACAGCACTCCAGGTGTGACCTCACTAGGGTTGAATAGAGAGGAAGGATCACCTCCCTCAGCCTGTTGGCAGTGCTCTGCCTAATGCAGACCAGGATGCTGTTGGTCTTCTTTGCCACAGAGATGCATCACTGGCCCACGGTCAACTTGTCCGCTTCTCTGCAAAGCTCCTCTCCAGCTGGTCGTCCCCCAGCCTGTACCCATGCAATGGGTTATTCTTCCCCAGGTGCAGGGCTTTGCACTTCTCTTTGTTGAACTCCACAAGATTCCCCTCTGTCCATTTCTCCAGCCTGTCAAGGTCCCTCTGAATGACAGCATAACCCTCTGGTATATCAGCCACTGCTCCCAGTTTTGTATCGTCTGTGACCTTTCTGAGGGTGCATGCTGTCCCATCGTCCAGGTCATTAATGAAAATGTTAAACAGTATTGGCCCCAGTATTTACCCCTGTGGGATACCACTAGTGATTTGCAAATATGTATTTTGACATTCCAAGTTATCTTTATGCATTTCTCACAAGCCTGCTGTAATAGAGTCAGTCTTGATGTCAGCTGGACACTCCTTCCCCTAAGCTTTACATCAGGCTTTCTTCTACCATTCTATTATTTTTTAAACACAAACCATAAGACTAGTAACCATGATAAAATTCATAGAAACAGGTGGAACCACTCTGTAAGCACTGTCAGGAAAAAAAAAAAAAGCTTCTTACAAAAAGAACATTATGGTCAGTATTTCAGAGAGCAGACATACATGTTATTTGGTATCATGCACCTATATATTTGTGCAAAGGCCTGACAAAATTTTTAATGAATTTATACAGTCATAAAATCACTGATCTCCAGACTTATCCTTTTGCAGGAAAACACAAAGAAAGCATCTGTGACAATATGTGGGCACGAACATTCTCAGATTGTCTTGCTAAATACCCAGTCGAACTGTTTCTTGGGAAAAATATAAAGTTGACCTACAGAAGAAAATTAGCTTCTCAAATCTAAAGGTCACCAGAGATACAAATGGATCACATACAGTTATTACACAGTGACACAGTGCTATCAGACTTCATTTTAAAAGGGAACAAATACTGCATATTCAGGCTTATAACTTAGGAGTTGCCCCTTTACAGGGGAAAAAAGAAAAGAGCAGCCTAGTGATTCAGCACCAGCGTAGATTATGCCTCTGTGTAGGTAATACAAACCGTAGTTTTTTCCATCACTTCCTCTTTTTAATGATTTACCTCAAATTTCTACCACTTCTCCTTGCCATACACCATCTTTCTGTCAGTTCATGGTTTTATAGACTTCTATTACACCTATTCTCAGTCATATTTTCTTCAGATTAAAGAGTTTTTCTCCCCAAATTTAGTCATACCTTATTTGAAAGCATCCATCCCTTTGATCCTCAAATTATACGCGTGAAAGCGCATTAGGCTGATTTTTAGCATTCAGTATTTCAGTAGTGGAATCAATGGAAGGATGCCTTACATTTTCCCTTGCTCTTGTGATGAAGAAGCTGTATATAGGACATACTCCCTGCTTTTTGGGTAGAAAATCTTTTTTTTTTTCTTTTGAAAAATAAAACATTTTCAAGATACTACAGAATCATGGGTTTTTTTTAATTAAGATATGAATTCAATGTTACTTATGCACTAGAATTATAAGTGTAATAAATTATTTAAAATAACTTTTACATTATATCACAGTTCAAATAAATTATTCAAGCTATGGTTTAAAAAAAATGTTTCCAAACAAAAGTGCCAATTTATTTATTTGTTTACATGATAAAAATTAGAAACAATTTATACCAAAACCAGAGACCTATTTATTATAGGACTATTTAAAGCAGTGAATTATAGGGGGGGGGAAACTAGCTCTCTCCATTTTCACTATAACTCTGTTGCATATTTAAAAGTATACAGAAGAAATAGAAAATTTATATATTAATGAAGATATATGAATACTGAATAGTTAGCAATGTATAGGAAAATTGCATATCAATTTAATCCTACTGGTTTTGTACTACTTGAGACAAAGATTACTTTACATTCTTCCTAACAGTGAACCAAGTTTTTAAAACCAAACAGAAAATGAAGAGACACTATATAAATTAGGAATTCTATTGGCCGTCTTTCAAAGACATTAATATTAATTTTCCCAAGAAGAGAGACAGAGAAGAATGTGCCAGACTGAAAACATCAGTTCAAATAAATGATTGTCCTGACACGTAAAACTTCAAGCAAAATTGCACATTCATGACTGAGGAAGGATGGTTAAGGAGTAATGATACTCATGTAAGATTTAGAAAGCCCTAGGTGAAGTTCCTCTTCTGAAAGATTGCCTTAGTAGGACAGCTGCACAAATTTGAAGCTCGATTAAAAAACAAGAAAAAGGAATAAAGCATCCAAAGTGTGACTTCAGTGAAATTTACATACCAAGTGCCAAACCTGCATTACTAAAMATCTCTGCCCAAACTAATGCTAACCCTAGAAGTGCTAAAATTCAACAGGCACCTTTTTTAAAAATTATTCTTATTATAGAGTTCACCTGAGATTCTATTTATACATATGCCCGCAGTGTTGAAAAACAACTAACAATTTGGCATTCAACTCATTCAAAATGCACAGATTTCTTTTAAGCCTTGTAAAAAGGAAGATATAGCTATTTTTATGCAGAAGCACTAGGATGCAGTAAATTTGAACAAATCTGTGGCTGTCACTGTACCTCTACAAGTACATCTTGAAACATTGGGGCAAGAACATCTAATAAGACCTAAGTGATAGTACAGCTAGCTCTTGGATCCTCAGTGCATTTTGGTATGTAAAAATACATAATTACAGTTAACTACATTTAATAAATATTTTAACTACCTTGATATATTTTTAAAACAATTCAAAACTAAAAGAAAACTGTTTTTTTCATGTGTACCATTTTCATGTGTCCCATCCAAATGTGTTGGGATTTATGACATAAAAGATTGTGATATATGACATAAACAAATTTTCTGAGAAAGCTTAACATTAGCCTTCAGTTAAATACAGACTTATCATTTCCTTAAGACTCATGCATTTGATTCTTTTTCCTATATCCATGATAATATCCAGAGCTGAAGAAAAATCCATGTCTATAGCTATCACTCCTTACAAAGTTTTGTTTAGGAAATCTAATCTTCTGTAGATGACGGCTTAGCACATATGTATTAATAATTTTAAGATGTACAAAAAATCAGTCTTCTGGGTTGACCTCTCTTAAAAGCTTTGAAGGGTTTAGTCTCTCTGCCACTAGAGTACCACACACCCCATCACTGTTCTTTCTTCTCCTCTATCCAAAAGGGAATTTGTGCATTCTTGAATATTTTTGTTTGTTTTCAGGACAAAGGAATGTATGATCTCTGTGAACCTGGACTTTCTGTTGAAATCTGGGAGGAAAGCAAAGTAGTGGGACTCTAGTTTCTTCTTCACATTTGTTACTCTGGTGACATAAAGAGACCAGCTAGTACAGGTATAGCTGTTTAGCAGAGATGATACAATTAGAGAAATGGAAATCATTAGAACAGCCTTCTTTTTACCAGAGGAGTTAAATAAAAACCCTCTTTCACTTGCAGGTATGGCAAAAGGCAAAATGTGTAATCCACCTTTCTTCTGACAGGATGACAGTGCGAGCGTAATTTCACGAAGTTTCCCTTCCTCCTTAGCATGTCCTCTGCTGCTCTCAGAAAACCTCTGGTCCTGATACTCTCCTTCTTGAGCTTCAGCTGTTTGTGATTCAAGGACTACTTTCATATGGAATACTTCGATACTTGGGCTTAAATTTGTGAAAAAAAAAACCCTGCCAAGTTGTGAGAAAGACCTGTGTACACAGGCTGGAGGCACAGAAGATAAAATTGCAGATGGGAAGATTGTTGAGATGGGGACAGTTTGGCAAGTCAAGGATTCAAGAGGAAAAAAATTAACATGAAGATATCAAATGTAAATTAAAAACAGTGAACCAAAAGATAGCAACTGAACAACAGCAAAGATCAGCTTGTTCCAAGAAGCAATAAGGACTGATCCTTCTCCATCTTATTAACAACTGCCTGGCCAGCAAAGATTGCTATTATGTAACAATATACCCTTTTTTCCCTGAAATAAAGATTATGTGATCCTTCAAGTTAATTAGCAGAAAAGATTAGTCTAAGCCTACAGTGGCAGGTGGCATATTTTAGACAAGCTCCACCTACGCTGAAAATTCCAGTTCTTAATATGGTTTGCTTTTGTACATCATTAAGTGTTTGATTATTGTTTCACATATTGTCGATCTCTAAGAATTAATAGAACTTTCTATCTGTATTGAATATGAATGAGTCTGAAAGGATAGAATTTATATGTGAAAACTTGGGATAGCAAAAGCTAAGGCTGAAGTCATGGGTAAAAGTTTAAAAAAAAGTGAAGTTTGCCTTGTGGGTGCCAAAACCATTAGTATCACCACTATTATTCTGCAGTCTGGTTTATGGCTTTGCGTGCATTCAAAAATTTATTCCTTAGTGAAAATAAAACTGATGTAAACTTCTCATGGTGGAACTATGTAAACTCATATTTGCCAAAAGACATCAAATCGAGTTTAATTCTGTACGTGTTCAGATCAATGTGTAAATATATATTTTCAGTAAGGTCATCAGTTTAAATTAGTTCACTTTAAATAGAATAGGTGGGAAGGGGGTATGTCTACAAAGCAATAGTCATTGCCCCGGCAAAGTAAGAAACAAAAGCATGTTTTCATTTTCTGTGTCAGTGTTTTTCACTTTTGTGCAGTACACCTAAAAAAGGAAAAAAAAACTAGGAGGCACAGCCTGATAATTTGTCTAAGGTCTAAAACTACTTGCATTATTTCTAAAAGCAAGGTAAAAAGGAAATATATTTTTCATCCATATTTTCCAAAACAAATTTTCCAACCCAAAGCCTAAAACTAATCACCCTATAGATCTGTGCAAACTGTTCATGTTGCATGGCATAATTCTGTCTATTGATCAGAAAGCATGTTAGCTATTTGTTTTTCAGATATGAAGCATACATGGTGAAATGTAAAAGTGCACATAAGTCAAGCCATTCCTTCCTCTGTTTATAGCCTTAAAAAGCAAAATAAGCACAAAAAATACTGCAGAACACAATCAAAAATTCTGAAATTCTGTTGTACCCACTTTTGTGACAAAATGCTTATTGAAATAACCGATTTTTCTCTTTAGGCAAACATAGCATACATTGTACAATTGTGTAAACTCTTTTTTTAAACAAGAAGGAACAAGTTGTAAGCATGCTTCAGAAGAAGTTACATGCCCACTGTACAACCACAACAGATGTGCCTAGAAACATGGCACTAAAATAAAGGACTAGATGAGAAACATTCCCCTCTTAAAGGGGCTGTGATTTCCATGTGCAATTTCCTTTGGGTAACTTGCAGAAAGCTACAAATACAAAAAGAAACACAAACAAACAAGTAAGAAAACAAAAAAAGAAAAACAAAATAATGCTTGGCAGATAAAGAATAAATGGGTTGTTTAAAATTTCAGACATCGCTTAGACATGTTGAATGTGTCTGACTAATTTTATACTGTAAAACCAAAAAAGATCCTATTTGAAATTCTAGAGATAGCCTTAATCTACTTGTAATTATTCTCTTTTAGATCAGTAAAATTCTATGTAATGCTCCTAGTCTTAGAGAGATATCTTACTGTAAAGTAATTTTGTTCCTCATAGATGGGCCATGCATCAATTACTCTGTATTTTCATACATATTAAGGAATACCCAAGAGTCTGCTCCAAGCAGCTTACTTACCCTTTACTTAATACTTTCTCAATACATCCATCTCTTCAAGTGTAATGCAATCAGAAACTTAAAAATTCCTTATACAACCGATCTTTTAAAATAATAAAAGATAATGGCAAACATGATGTATAAGGAAAAAAAAGCCAAACTGGATATTAGTAAATTTTCTTTATACTGTTCTGTGTAATTGAGCACTTTAATAATAATAATATCATTCATTCTTTCACTGTCTTCCTGCAAAATTTAAAAATGCTAGAAACTTTTGAATCACAGGTTGCTTCACTCTTTCCTGACTGTAGGCATCTTAAAGTTAGATGTCAGTTTCCTTTGTAGTCAAACAAGACAGATCATCACTTCTGGAGGGATTTGTCCTAGTGTCCTCAGATAACTATTTTAGGAAGGCCAACTGTCCTTCGCTCACTTTGAGATTTAGGTAACTAAATGCAGTTATCTGCAGGGAGGTGGTCTATGAACAATACTTAAGCTCCAATTTATATTTAGTGGAGATCTAGTTCTGTTTCCTAAATATCCTTAAGCATCTAGAGACATTTTAGATATCCTATCATCCAAACTACCCAAAACATCCACACAGGTCTGGCAGATCCCTGTACACAGGGACCACAGGAGCCCCCTGACCTTGGAGAGCAGCAGCTCCCATCTAGCTATGTGTGTGCTGCTTGTGCCATTTGAGGTACTTTGAGGCATCCTTGACAGCCTGCAAAAGCCACTCCAGAATTGGGGGATCTTCCATAAGTCCTGTGACAATTCTGACGTTTTGTATACCTTAGGACATCTCAAATCCCTCTAGACATCTGTGTTTAGGAAATAGAATCCTATTTGCTCTCCAGGATCCACTAAGACTATTGACTACTTGTGAGCTAACTCAAACACAAACATTTGCATGTAGATAACTAAATTGAAGTGTCTTAATCTGGATCTCATTCTCAGTCTAGAGGCTAAATTCAGTTGCCTAAACTCAGGCTTTTAACGCCTTTTGAAAAACCACATCTTTTTTTGATACTTGATATTAAAAAGCTTGATATTTGATATTAAAAACTGAGATTGAAATTGATATTTTCATTCAATGTAGTTTTATTATCTGTAGCACACACATTGAAATATATATTTTGATAAAGAAATATTTTGATTAGAGAAAATATCTAAATCCTCTTCCAAAATTTTTAAATAATGCATTCCTTCTTAAAATGAACATTTGTTAAATTAAACATTCTAGTAAAGGTTTCATCTTTACAGGTCAGAATTTTTAGACAGAAAAATGTTATTAAAATTTTCTGGCTAGATCTAGTCAATATACATAAATAGCAAATAAAATGCCAGCAGATGGCATTATATACCAAGCTCTTGTATAGCACTTTGCATTAATAAATATCAAAGTCAAGCACTCAATGAACCACTTAGTTACTGAAAGTCCTGTATGAATAGAATTTTAGTTGCTTAAATTTAGGAGAGTGATTCAAGAAACTTTAAGCTGAGATACTTTCAGCATTGATGGCTTGAGATAAAAATTTCTCTCAGAAGTTCAAGTTATGGTATGGATATGCTCTATGGATATTTGATCAGCATTCTCAGGCCATGCTGAATCCACTTAGATCTGGACATACATGTGTTAGGCTACGTATTTCAGTTTCCTAGAGGTGAGTATGTACAGGAAGGAGAAAGGTGATCAAACTGTGTAGAAGTAACAAATTTACTTAGACTCCAACTTTCCTTGTTCCTTTACTTTTCCTATTCACTGATATCTTGGAGTTCAGCATGCAGGTTGTTGCATGTTTCAGCCTAGAGTCAAAATTTCCTACTAGTCTATTTTACATATCTAGAATCAGCTTTGTGAATCTCACTCCAGAAGCTGAGTGCCGAAACATAGACATTTGCAATATCACCTAAGCTTTTTTGCTGAATGCCTGCCCAGTATTGTTTGCAATGGGATATAATTAATTCAAAGAATTAGTGAATAGTTTCTGAGCTTAGCAGGATCAATACATTTGTCACTGCTGCACATGGTTATTCACGGTGTATGACCTTGTCTGTGTAGATCTTTACTTGGAGCTGTTAACTCCAGTCCCAGGGGATGTCCTACCCTTTCCTGTAATAAGTAAAAACAGGATTATGGACTGAAAACATCATTGTGGAAGGTAACTGGCATAAGAAAGTATGAGGAAAATGGTCGCTGAGATTAAAAAAAAAAATCTTTATTCTATAATAGCCTTTGAAAATAAAATTGAAAACCCAGAAATAAACCTAAGCTGGCACCCAGCACAGATTGTAGGCAATAGTTCATTCTGCCAGGTTCGCTCTTGGCTACTGGTTCTTTGTTGCCCTCCCTGACAGTCTGCTGTGGAGCATACTGTAATACCAGGTGAGCCAACCTGGACTGTTAATTGCCCCAGCTAAATCTGCACTGGGAAGCAATGGCTGCAGAAATGCAGGCACATAAAGGCGGATCATATCTCGTGCCCCAGAAATCCTGAGGAACTTACTGTGCTAAAAGCCTGCTCCCCACTTTCTCCTCTCCAACACCCACAATTATCTGTCTTATTTTTAAAAATAGCTCCTTTTTTCCTTGGTTAAGCCCCAAAAGGTCTCACTTTTACAGGCATGTTGACTACTTTAGATAAATGGTATCAATTATTAACAGAATTTTCACATGAAAGGGGGTAAGAAAGGATACTAGCTCTTGTTATTCTTTTATTAGAGGAAAAGCTATGCTAAACTGAAACTCAGACATTTAAGGAAGCAGTGACCCTTACTGAGGCTGCTAGTAGAAACACTGCCAGCAGTGAAGGAAACAGAGCAATTTCTGCCATTCGTAGATAACACACACAAGACTAAAGCAAAAATAGTAATAAAAAAACACTCATGGAAGAAATATCAAAGGAAAATATGTTTTGTCAAAAAGTTAGTAAAAAACAAAAACTCAGTAATTAGGAAATGAAAAATAAAAACTTTAATGYTGTGTCTTCTATTAATGTGGCAAAGGGGAATGTATTGCTATTGTTACCATTTCTTGACAGTAGGAGAAACATTAACATGGGCTGTGGATATTACTGTGTATACTAAAAAAAGTCTGTATACTACATACATGGGAAAAAGCACAAAAAGTGAGATCAAAAAAATGGAGCATTTACCAAGGATATATCCTTGCTGGTAAAACCTACAGAACATTATTCTTTTTGAAATTAATATAGATGTTAATAAATATAGCTGAAAGACAGGATTTTCAAATTGTATATCACAGGCGTAGCTCTAATTACATTATAATAAATAAAAATTAATCCCATAGACTTCAGTGACTTGCTCTCATTAACACTCCAATTTATTTATTTATTTATTTTTAATTAGGTTGTTATGCTAAGTAAAAATATTCTACAGTCTGGTATCACAGARATATTAACTATTTCCTTTAATATAGAAATTGATTTAATCAATTCTCTATTGTTCTTCTTTTAGGATAGACAAGAAGAGACATAACCCAAATCAGAATGGCTTTAAGCCACATCTTCCCACTTTCAGGGGAAAGTGGTGCATGGAAAAGTAAATGACAGCAGTCCTGCTGTTCAGCATACATATACACACTTTCCCAAACCCACACAGGCGAACATGTATCCACATACACTATACCATATTAATAAAAGCACTCACCTAATTTAATTTTTAATAATAATATTCCAGTCATTCCCCCACATTTACTTTTATTGCTTTTGGCACATTGCACCCTTTTAGTAAAAATATCTATCCACTTGTCTAGTCTAGTCTCCATTACTGCAAGATGAGTAAATTTATAGGCACTGATCCTTAAGCAATCCATATTGAATAGGAAACTAACTCATACACTTAAGGCAGGAATCACAAAAAGACATAAGTTGTGTTAGCTAAAGTTAGACAGAAACCAGCAGTGGAAAATAAGTCAACTTCCTACTCTAGTAGCTTGGTCACACATTTTTGTTCCATCTCTGCTTGTCCTCAGGTCTATTTCTGCCCTTTTCCTCTTCCCTGCATTCTTCTCTCCTGTGTCTTAATTGCTCCCACAGCCTTTGAACTACTTTCCCTCCCACTCTTAATTTACACGTAATTTTGCTTGTTCATCTCTCAGTTTACCCCAGTAAATATTAGGCATTGACCACTCTGCCCCGTCATGTTCCCTCTGGCTGGTTTGCCCACAGGGGAGGTGGGCAGAGCGGCACAGCAGCTCTTTTCAGTGCCCACTCACACAAAGCTGAAGTGAGCCACTCACCCTCTGCTCGTCAGCTAAAAACTTCTCATGCGCTACTCACTGAATATTTACAAGTGACTAATATATGCACTTAAATCAAGATCCATTCCTAGGTTATTCACATGGCAGGGAAGGAGGGGAGTTGCATTCACAATGAGTATTATTCAAAATGAATAATCCATCCCGCTCCATGAAAAAACATGGTAGAAAAGGTTTTGAAACAGCAGGAAGGTATCAAACTGAATACCTAGTATTAATTTAAACAGATGTACAGTCTCCTTATGGTTGAACAGAACATTATAAAAGCTACAAACACTGAGGAAACTCATACCTACAGATGAAAGCAAAGCACACGGCAATATAATGTGGTTATAACGGTACATGTTTTCTAATTAAAATATTTCTGTTCAATTATTATCAGTCATATTTTATTATACAAAAAAATTGTAATAACGAAAAAGTGTTTTTCAGACATGTATYTGAGGAACTACTAGAGTATTTCAGCCATCACATTACTGGTCGTGCTGACAAAGGCTTTAGCCAATGCACTTGTTGGTTTCTCAGTTGCCATTAACCACCGTGAAGGATCGGCATACCTACCTAGTATGCCTACAGAGTATGACCCTAAACCAAGGTTATTGCTGCCCTGAAAAGCACGGGACATCTATGACCTACTGCATTCCTGGTAAAGGGCACCAGAATAAAAATGGAGAAAAGGCACAAGAGTAGTATCCCACAGTGAATAAAGAATCTTTTCAAATGCATTTCTATTTGTGTGCATACACACATACACACGCGGCTCATAAGGGATTTAAGCCACAGCGTGTAAATAGTTGTAAGACATAATTTGTTCTCAGCTGAAGACCTCACTGGGAATTGGAATTGCTAAGGTTTGGACACCAAGACTGCTTTTGTTGCAATACATGTAACATTAGGAGTGACAAACTGTGGATGCTATTTTATCATAGAATATAGGCAAATTTGGAATCTGAGTTATCTGAGGATAGTCTTAAATAGACTACACATAATATATGCACAGAGTATATGGGTGTCTAAAGTGCCAGCATTTCATTACTGTAAGACATTAAAAGATCAATTTGTTTGCATGTTCCCTGACAAAGTAATGATTTGATTTATAATCTGTTACTGTAGTGCGATGCCACGGAGCTAATGGAGAGCGAAGCTGTAACACGTCCTGGAGCTAGCCAAAGGCACACCATATGGGCTAGCAAGCCAGTGCAACAGTGACTGCATGACAGAAACAACAAAAAAGATCCATCTACACTAGAAAAATGATATGTTATTTTGTTGTATCTGGAAGTTAATGTTATCTTCATGAAGAGAAAGAAAATCGCAAGTAAATTCAAAAATATTCATAAATATGTAGGCTAATGCTCAGGAAAGTTTGTGTTTTATATTTATCTTCAAACTGRTGAGGGGGCTTGAGATCTTTCTGAGAACCTGTGTAATCCTTTTTTTTTTGACTGACAAGTAAACAGCATAAATTATAGCTGAGTCTTTTATTTATTTATTTATTTTAAACCAAGAATTTCCCCAAACCAGGTTTCTCAGCAGCAGTGGGAACAGGGAAGGCTGCAGAGTGAGACTTGTTGGTTAGGGAGGGAGGGAGGGGGCAGCAGGGAGCAGAGGGCAGCGCATCCTCCCCTGCGCCCCGCAGCAGCCCTGCAGCCAGCTGCCCCTGGGTGGCCACTGCCCGGTGGCCACCTCTGCCCTTCCAGTGGGTCAGAAGCGCTTCGGGCAGAGCTACCCTCACAAGCACATCCCTCCTCACTAATAGGAATGGGGGCCCAGCAGTGATATGCTAGTACGAGGGTTTCCTCACTGATTTTACTCATTAAAAATTAAATCAAGGACCCTGGTAAAGGCTGCTCCCCAGCACAGGGAACACTATTTTTGCATACCATGCTGCAAGTTTTCCAGGAAAAGGTAGTAAAATTTGCAGCCTTTCATTTAACTGTGCATAGCACATGCAATCTTCATTTCTCATCTCACACTCTCTTATGTCCTAAAAGCAGTTTTATCTAAAAGCAGCAGAATAAACTTCCAGGCTATATAAAGTTATCTAATAAAAAATTAATCACAGGAATGTCTTTGCTACACTGCATGTAATTTAAGTATACTCATCTTGATGACACAGCACAGCAAAACTAAAGGAAAAATAAATAGGCTGTCAGATTCCTGGTATATAAAAGACTTGCATTTGAAGTTAAGTATCTGATAAAGTAACACTAATTCAAACTTCTTAAGGAAACAAATGTATTTTTATATATGGTAATTTCAATCAGCTACTAGATTGGAAATGGCAGTAGCAAATCTTTATCTGGCTTAACTGGTATTTACTGTTTTGTATTGAAGAAATAAGGTATACAGCTGCTAGGAGCAATTATGCAAATCAGAAAGAATGTTCTCAGCTGTGCTCTTTGAACCCCTCTTACCAAGAATTAGCATATATAATAACATTAATTAAGAAATGTCAGAATGTTTTAATGCTAACAAAGATGAAATCATATAACAGAGTTATGCTGTACTATAAATAATTTTACTAGAGCATTTTCATTTTTGTTTATATGTCATTTTTCTGGTAAAATTGGTAGGAGAGTGAACATATTCAATATCAATATTTGCTGATATCAATATTTATCTGATTGATATTTTCTGTGGTCTTTCAGGATCACACAGCCACGGATATCTGACAAATTATTAATTACACATACAAGCAAAAATTTATAGAAAGAACTGAATGAAAGGTAGATCCTTTTCTACAACCTTTTCTATTTCAATCAAAAAAAAGTTGTATTAACGTCTTTTCAATATCAGGAAAAAGATTCAGAAAACTTTTTAGCTTAATTTCATATGTAATACATGCATTTATTAATGCTTAACTTCAGTCCATGAAGACTAATAAATATCTCTTGAATTTTTAAGAGAATTTTTCATGTGTATATGTACATAATCCTGTGAAAGTTTTTCTGCATGTGCATGTAATACTACAGCAAAAGATGGAAACCTACCCATTTATTCAACTATTTTAGCATGTTAGACATTTCTAACTCCTTGAAATAAAAATATAGTATATTTTTAGTTACAGTTTCTATATCTTCTTATGCTACTTTGATAAATAATATCAAAGACACAGAAATAAATCGGCCATTATTCAATTCTTATATGAAAAGTTGTTAGATGAATATGTAGGATTGCTAAACAATCCATTTTATGTGTATAATGAGAAATTAGAAGACTAGATGTATATATTTACAGTATAGGAAACAGTATTTCTGTATGGAGAATAAGTGAACTAACCACTGACAGATCTTTGCCCTATTAAGAAGCTGTGACGGACAATGTATTTAAAGAGTGAGAAAGGAGATGTCAGTGTTCTGGTCTGAGAGCTCAGAACAGTTCATCAGAAAATGCAGTGACAATATTGTCAAACCTTGAGCCTATACATTCTGAGGCTTCCACTCAGAGACCATAAATCAAGACAAAGTATATAACTAGAGATACTATCTCTTACTACATAAACTATTTACAGTTGGAAAAAAAGGACCAGTTTTTAAGCATGTGAGCTTTCTTCAAATGCAATGAATTTGCTATTAAGGGTAAGTTAAAAACAACTGGCCTGAGGTTAACTCTATTATGACAGTTGGTTCGACAACTTGACTGAAAAGTGTGTCAGACACAAAACAGAAGAGGAAGTCAAAAAGGAGTGCAATGATTGATCCTTAATTCCTGCAGGACAGAGTGACAGATAAATGCCACCTAACTCTTACTTATGTGAATGCCTTAGCTTACTCTAAAGTTCTCATATATTAACTTAATTTAGTTCTGCTTATATAATTGTTAAGCTGAATACATTAAAGTCAAATTTACATGCTCAATAAAAAATGTGCATCAAAACATTACATACATATACCATGTTTCATTATACAAACTCTATTTTCCAGTATGTACAAATTCACTAATTGTCCCACATGGCCATTCAGTTGTCTAAAATTTTCTACTCATAGTATCATTCTAATCTGTCATGTCACTACAGAATTCATAATGCTCTTGGCATTTGTAACCAAAATGAAAGTACCTAACACCTGTACAATCGGCCTGTGGGAATCTAGGGGGCAGGAATCAAAATAAATTACTTGTCCATATGGACTGCCAGAAAGGACTTACCCTAGTGCATGCTGATCTGTGAAATTCCTTTGTTAAGTTTAGTGTTTTCACTCCTCTTTATAGTTTCCAATTATCTTATCATTTAGATTACTTGATTTATAAATGTATGTTAATTGCTTTATTTAACATTTCATTTTAGGAATCCATCTGCTTTGTATGCCAAAAGCATCATGAAAATGTCAATTTGAATTAGTTTTGTTATGGTAAATGCAGAACCCTACAGTAGATTCTGTGCTTCCAAAAAGAACGCAGTGGAAAGATAATGTGCTAAGCAGCATGTATAATGTTTATATACTAATTCTTTTGCTGCGTGTAATACACTGTAATAAACAGTCTGAAAAGGTACTGTCTAAATTCCAGTGACAAAACAGAAGCTCAAATTCAAAATCCCTCCTGCTGTACAAGTTGTTCAAGTGAAAGGATGCAAAAAAGAGTTTTGGATGCAATGAACAGATTTTCTTTTGAAGCTAGTGCCTGCTTTTTAAAAAAATACTACAACATGCAAATATGGTAGAAAACAGAACAAGAAAGATCTTAGATATGGGTTTCTTAAGTGAGCATAGAGGTAGAATTACATCACATAAATATTGCCACATTTCTAAGCAGAGTTAATATAGGATATAGTTGTCAAGAGGTTTTATTTAGGGAGAAATAGTGTTCCAACTCATAGTGGTTGTTAGAATGTCTCGCATGAATGAGGAATATAGCAGAAAAGATTTTGTGTTCAGTCTTGTCTGCTTTTCCTAAACTGATCAAACTGCATCTAAAAACTAATGAGATTTTTTCCCCCTCACTATTTCCATGGAAGACTTTTCCAGAACTTGCCTCATTTGGCGGTTCCAGAATTTCCACTAAATTCCAGCAGAAACTGGTAGATTCTTAACTATGGTAGGTATGACTTTTTTCTAAGGCCATAATATTTTGGTTTAAATAGACCTTTTCTCTTTTTGATGTTTTTCTTTCTGAYGCATTTAAAGAGATAAAATATAATTAATGGTTATATTTTCAGTCTCTGATAAGCTACATTACCTTGATCATTCTAGTATCCTTCTAGAACCTTTAGATATAGCAGGGAATAACCTGTATTAATTTCAATTCCTTTCTCTTAAGCATGGGAGAACCAAAACGTAATACACATTCTAGACTCTTACAAGTGCATTTTTCAGTGATTTCCATTTAGTCTGTCTCTACTGGCTATCACAATGATTATCACAGTCATCCAGATGGAACTTGCTGTGAAATTAAAACACCTCAGTTAGATATCTTCCTTCATGCTTGGTCTTAACTTCCATTATGTTCAAAGATCTCAGTTACTGATGTCTGGAGACTTATTCAGCCAKTAGGGGCAGGAGCCATTTGCCAGAACATATGCATCTAATGCCTTTAACATGCTCTAGGTTCTCCAACACATGAATGTGATCTGTCAGACATATCTATCTGAGAGACTGATAGAAGACTTCCTTTTACCGATCAATTCAGCTGCCTAAATATAGATATCTAGTACCATTTCAGATGCCTGAGGCATCTGCATGGGGCTGGCAGGCCAAAGGACCTATGAGAGACCCARGCTGTAGTGGAGTGGCATTTGGAGAACAAGCAGGATATCCTAGTGTATCTCAAATGGTACATAACAATAGTGATGCCTCAAAAGGCATCCATTCAGTTTTAGGGCAACTGAATCAAGCCATGATCTCCMCTGGCAACAACAAGAGTTTAGACATTTACCATGCCTCTAGAAAATGACAGCTAGACATATTCAGGTGGCCTAAAATCACAGTGCATCCCACCTCTAGTAACTGATAATTCAAATATTGCATTCTGCAGAGCTGTTTTCAATTTTCACCTTATAATACTCTTATATGCAATAACATGTGTGACCTTGAACATTTATTGTTAAAACTGTCCCACTCCTGAGTTCAGTCTTCAACATCATCTAATTCTTCCTCTGTATTCTTTCTAATATTCCTGTGCTTTGACGTGCCTCCTAATTTTGTAACATCAACAGATTTCAATACCATAGTGCTGTATTTTGTGCCAAGGTCACTATTGATACTATTAAACAAGGTCAGGTTTAAATTCTCTGAGGAATTTCACTAGTCATACATCCATGTCTAGATAGTACACATTTTTTAACATGTGCGCTAGGTCTACTGCACATATGGTATGTTTTCATGCTGTCCATTCACACAGTTAAAATCAGAAGCCTTTGCAAACTATAAAAGAACTGAAACAGTTACTGGCCTTCAGGTCAAGGAAGGTCTGAATGCTGGTTTGAGATGACTTCTGTCTAGACAGTCAAAAAAAGAAATTTGTTTAGTGTGTTATGATTTATGTTCCAGTAAAAATGCAGGATTTCTTATTTAATTCTCTGTTTTACCTCAAGTGTTTGATTATGTTTTCCTTTAAAATTTGTTCATGCAATTGAGCTTGGACTCATGAGCAATAATCACTTGGAACATTCTTCCTGCCCCTAACTATAGGTACTACATTTCCTATTATTCTTCATTTTCATAGTTTCATCCCCAAGTTAACAAATTTATTAAAGATCCATTTCACTGGACCTGAGATATAATTTCATAATTGTAGAACGGAGATTATCTTGTCCCATCCTAGCTTGCGAACATTAAACTTTCTAATGGAAGGTAAGCAAAATTCAAAGTAATTTCCTAGATCATACCTAGATTTTCTGAAAGATCCTTGCTAAACAGCAATTGCCCTTCTTTTACCTTATCCTACTTTTAATTAATTTAAGTATATAGATGAAAAATCTTGTGCTAGTTCTGGTAATTTTAATTTTAGCTCTATGCTTCCCAACCTCAGGGTCACGTGGCACCCCAAGCAACTAGAAGAACTATCATTTGTGTTGGAGGCATATAGCAAAGTAATTGAAATCAATGGAAATGCAAAAACAGTTTCCTCTTTTTTCTGTTTCTGAAACAACTGTAGAATAATTCAAAAAGAGAATTTATTTCTGTGAGAATAAGTACCAAGAAAATATTCTAGCTAGTTTCCCCAGCTTTGAAGTCAAAGCTGATAAAGACTACTTTTTAACCTATTTTGTTTTCCTTTAATTATTATTACTCACTGAGGAAAAGATTTTTGTAAGGAGTAATCCAGGGCTTGTTGAGTTTCCTGCACAGGCTTACATTTTTATAATGTCAGGTTATTTTAGTGTAGATTTCTTTCTCTTTTTTTCTTCCTCCATCCTCTTTTTTAAATAAGATGAGCACAGTCAGTCTACCTTTTCAGTGTCGTTATGCTGAGCACCTACTTCATGGACAATTTCAAAACAATGAGCTACTACAAGCTTTTATAACATTGTATGGTAAAAGCCATTTTTTAGATGATTCTCAGTAGGCTTTCTACAGGGAAAAGATTTATAGGATCAGTTTACTGGAAAACCAAATTATATAGGTTCCCTGATTGATCCATAGTGATCCACAGAGAGCACCCTCCGTGCTTAGCCCTGCTAAAGTCAGCATAGTTTTTCCAACTGGCATCAAAGCTTGAAGAAACAGTTAAAATGTATAAATAAATAAGTACAAATTTGCATTTTTTCTTTTTTACTCCCAAGTTTTTTTCAGCATTTCCCAAAGACTATGTGCCTTCTAAAATACAATGCAAATTTGCAATCACTTTATTTTATACATATGATTAGCTCCATCACTTGCCCCTAGCAAGTGGGCAGAAATGTAGATATGTGAAGTGGACTGGGAAAAATTCAGAAAGTTAGAAAATTAAATTTCACAGGACTTAACTTTTAATTAAGATTTTTTGAGTCAACCAGTTTGGACTGATAGGGGTACAGGAAAACATACAAAATAAATAAAAATGCAGTTAACTTTATCTGATGGTTAATAACACAGTGCTACATTTGGAAAAACAAGTTTGTTACAACTTTAGGTCTAAAATGTTATTACCATGCTGTAATTATCAGCTGTGTTACTGGGGTAAAAAGTTGTTTTTGTTTTTGAGAACATTATGCATGGACATTGCAAAATCAAATCTCTCATAGTAATTCAAAGATATCAATATAAAGCTTTTCAGTATAGAAACAAGACCAGCTTATTCAACTAAGATAAAAGTCCTGCTCCTATTTCTCATATTAGTATTTTAGCTTTTGCTTATCACAGAATCACAGAATGGTTGAGGTTGGAAGGGACCTCTGGAGATCATCTAGTCCAACCCCCCTGCTCAAGCAGGGTCACCTAGAGCACATTGCACAGGATTGCATCCAGGCGGGTTTTGAATATCTCCAGAGAAGGAGACTCCACCACCTCTCKGGGCAACCTGTTCCAGTGCTCTGTCACCCTCACAGTGAAAAAGTTTTTCCTCATGTTCAGATGGAAGTGTCTGTGTTTCARTTTGTGCCCATTGCCTCGCGTCCTGTCGCTCGGCACCACTGAAAAGAGTCTGGCTCCATCCTCTCGACACCCTCCCTTCAGATACTTGTACACATTGATAAGATCTCCTCTCAGCCTTCTCTTCTCTAGGCTAAACAGGCCCAGCTCTCACAGTCTTTCCTCATAAGAGAGATGCTCCAGTCCCCTAATCATCTTTGTGGCCCTTCGCTGGACTTGCTCCAGTAGTGCCACATCCCTCTTGTACTGGGGAGCCCAGAACTGGACGCAGTACTCCAGATGTGGCCTCACCAGGGCTGAGTAGAGGGGGAGAATCACCTCCCTCCACCTGCTGGCAACACTCTTCCTGATGCACCCCAGGATACCATTGGCCTTCTTGGCCACAAGGGCACATTGCTGCCTCATGCTTAACTTGGTGTCCACCAGCACTCCCAGGTCCTTCTCAGCAGAGGAGCTGCTTTCCAGCAGGTCAACCCCCAACCTGTACTGGTGCATGGGGTTATTCCTCCCCAGGTGCAGGACCCTGCACCTGCCTTTGTTGAACTTCAGGAGGTTCCTCTCCGCCCACCTCTCCAGCCTGTCCAGGTCTCTCTGAADGGCAGCACAGCCCTCTGGCGTATCCGCCACTCCTCCCAGTTTTGTATCGTCAGCAAACTTGCTGAGGGTGCACTCTGTCCCTTCATCCAGGTCACTGATGAAGAAGTTGAACAAGACTGGACCCAGGACTGACCCCTGGGGGACACCGCTAGCTACAGGCCTCCAACTAGACTCTGTGCCACTGATCACAACTCTCTGAGCTCTGCCATTCAGCCAGTTCCCAATSCACCTCACTGTCCACTCATCTAACCCACACTTCCTGAGCTTGTCTATGAGGATGTTATGGGAGACAGTGTCAAAAACCTTGCTGAAGTCAAGGTAGACAACATCCACTGCTCTGCCTTCATCTACCCAGCCAGTCATTCCATCAGAGAAGGCTATCAGGTTGGTTAGGCATGATTTCCCCTTGGTGAAGCCATGCGGACTACTCCTGATCACCTTCTTGTCCTCCACATGCTTGGAGATGGCCTCCAGGATGAGCTGCTCCATCACCTTTCCAGGGATGGCGGTGAGGCTGACTGGCCTGTAGTTCCCTGCATCCTCCTTCTTGCCCTTTTTGAAGACTGGGGTGACATTGGCTTTCTTCCAGTCTTCAGGCACCTCTCTTGATCTCCATGACCTTATGATTAATTAGGAATATACTCCTTATAACTAAATTTAGTAAAAACTTTACACTTGATCATGCAGATCACATTAATGGATGATTTCACTTTACAGAAAACAAACTCTGCAGCAATATGGCTTCTTTCCCACCATTTCAATTTTAGCTCTTCTGCAAAAAAGAATTGTTCTACAGTAACTTAATCTTTTGGGAAAGGAATGGATGTGAATAAAGGACAGTATTTTCATTATTTTTTTTAATTGTTATATAGCTGCTTTAAGTGATTTCAAACAGTCCAGAAAAACATCAGGATCGAGAAATATAGCATCCTCATTTAATGCTCCAGTAAGAATCACTAATTTAAAGTTCCATTGTGGCTGCTTTCACAGAATCTCTTACACCCATGCCTGAAGAATAGCTTCATTTTAAAACAAATGTAGTTATGGCAATGAAAACTCTTTAGTGAAAATGTTCCTAAATAGGTTTAAACCTTGCCGTAAGGCTTAAATTTCAGATTGTACACAGCATAACAAGATCCTACCCTTCTCTATAAGCAGAGATCTACTTTAACAAGTGTTTGTCTCTCTGTGCCTTGCAGGTTGGCAAGATTGGATTTATTTTCTCTCTGATGGAGGCATGTCCCACAGTTCTGGATTAAAACTGTGTCTTTTGCTTCTGAGTTCATCCAGAATTTTGTTACTTGAACAGAAGTGCTGCTCATCTGTGGGCAACAATACAGTCCCTGTAAGAGCTAGACAATAGTCTGCGAACATTTCATATATGGAGGTAAAAATAAAACAATTTTTTTCATATATTCTGTAACTTAAAACTGCAGAAATATTTTGAGCTTTGTATAATTGTAAATATTCTCCCATATTATGGTTATTGATATATTCCATACATGTTCAATCATTAAAAACACTTACTGAATGCACTGGTTTCCAAATGTGTTAACCTTGTGCTGAGAACTAATGCACTGACGGAAAAACTGTTATAGAATTTCTAAAAAAAAAAAAAAGTACAAAGTCTATTTGATCAGATGTGTTGTTATGAATACAAAACATTATCAGGTTTCTCCTATTTCAGAGATGTCTCTCTAAACATCATCTTCCAACCCTAAAAATTCTCATGTCATTTTTTGGCCTTTCGATACATGGCTAGGTATTTGTGCTCAGTCTGCCAATACTGATGAAAATTCAGGCTAATATAATCATTAACAATACTGCATTACATTTTTTATCATTATTTTAATATTTGCATCTGAAATTTGAATTTGAGCATTTTGTGTAATACCTCAAACTTAAAAACAGTGTTTTTTTCACCAGCTTGTCCTTTTCCATTCCAGCAATAGGGGGGTGAAGAGAGGATTGATGTGCCTAACAGAGCTTGAAATGAATTTGACTTTTTGTTTTACTTCCCTGTTTTTCGTAATAAAATCCTCAATGCACACTAATGAAATAAAGACACAACAAAGTGCTGTTCTGGGAATAGAATTTTTTAGATGTCACAGAATCAGCTGAAGGAGATGAATATATTGAGGAAATGCTTGACAGGTTACAGGTTTGTTTATCCTTTTCCCAGACTATCATTTTCTTCAGCGTTATAGTGGAGGAAGGGAATGAGGTAGGAAGAAAAAAAAAGTCTCTTGTTCTTAGTTTGCAGAACAAATACTGTATATTGCGTGTTCTACTAAAGAGCTTGTTGGATAAAGAAGGCAGAGCAGAAGGCTGCAAATTTGCTTTTTCTGACAGACGTACACGGCCAAGCAGCCTCTTCAATGGGAGACAGAGGATGCCCAGGTTGGCCGATACCAGGGCTCCTGGGCGGTACAGGCAGGGTGCACGGAGTTATGCAGCTCTCAAGGAAAACAGCATGCCTGCCTGTCACAGGGAACAAATCCACAGCCAGACCTCAAAGATGACGGAAGAAGAAAGATTTGCTTCTCTGTAAAGGAATTTGTTCAAGCCAAGAGACCACTGAACGTTGCTGGACTAAAAAGAAGTTAAGACTTTAAGAAAGGACCTCTTGCTAAGAATGAGGGGAGTGGATTTGTTCCCAAGACTTAATCTTTTTCATCCAGCAGTAACAAGGTTTCCCTGTTTACAGTGTAATCTTATTCTATTTTACTGTTTTGTATCCCCCCAAATCATAGTTTTAGAGATGGTTAACCTTCCATGTAGTTTGATCTGCTAATTTCAAAGGAAAGGGAGGAGCACAGTCCCAGTACAGGGTTCTCTGTGACATGAACTCTTTTTACAGGCACTTTACAGTTTTCTAGGATCACATATTTCAGGAGTATTCAGTACTAATTCAGTTATTCAATTTTATTTAAAGTCATACTGCAGAACAATATTTAGAGTATATATCATAATATTTGCTCTGCTACTTGAATTGAAATATATCTGCTACTTTCTCTACTGCACCTTCAGAATAATTCCCACATTGTCAATCAGGAAAACAATCATGAAGTGTACATGAATAAACCTCAGGAGGATTTTGTTCCAATATATATTGAATGTTTATATTTGATTTACATTTGTATAATACATAAATTCAGATATTTCTCTTTGTTGTTGAATACAGTGTTTTTCAACAGATCATGACAGTCATCTGATGCTTGGGGAAGAAAAAAATTAAAAAATCACTGCACTTTATTCAAGGATTGGTACTTCTTACATAGAGAACAGTAAAATTAACATTTATTCTATAGAATTTCCTGCCAAAATTTCAGTGCCTCATACACAACTCTAGGGAAAGAATATAATTTCAAGTAGCTTTTCAGCAAATTCATGAGAAAAGTCAAGTGTAAGCATATGCGACCCTTTCTCATAAGACTCTAGCTCCTCCAGGCCTGAGAGGAATGTGATGAGTGTTAAAGCTAGTAATTTCAGCTAGAATATTATCAAAAAAGAAGTGGACACCTCTGCTTAATACGTTACTTAGAGTTCTCAGACTACATTAAAAAAATTGTCTCTCCTCCTGAAGCTTTCTGCAACATCCAAATTAAAAGATTTGTAAAGTGATAGTTTTAGTCTATTTTTCATATTTTTTAAAAATTCAACTATTCCTGAAACCTTCAACCTTATGCATACTACCCTTTCTTTGAAACAAATGAATAAAAAGATGCATCCATCTTTTTACATTCAAAATCATTGCAAATTCACACATTCAAATTTATTGATTTAATATTTAAAGGCTGGATAGTTTAGCAACTTATTTTTTGCAATTATCGTTGTTATGTTTGTAACCAAGTCAGACTAAGAAGCTTTCCATCAGTTTCAACTCCTTTTCCATTTAACTTCTGCTGTGGGGAACTGTCAGTACAAGGGCTAATTAGAACTCGTTCAGAAATGTTTTTTTCATGTTCATTTTTATTCATTAGAAACTAAATTAGTACCAGGAATTTACATTTTTTATATTTTTTTCATCAAAAGGTTATTTTTATAAAGTTAAATTATTGATTAAAATCAATATAATTGAAATGTGCTTTTTTCTATGAAAAAGTGATATTGTAATTAATATTTTAATTGAAAATGTCAGCATTTTTAATTTACTAAAACTTGGACTTGGGGCTCATATAAAACATAAAAAAACCTTTTTTTTTTAAATGTAATTTCCTAACACTCATATCCTTCAAAATACAGATAACTTTTTTTTTTTTTTTTTTTTTTTTAGGAAAACAGCATTTTGTTTTTCAACTCCTCTGCAATATACACAACAAATGGTAATACTCAAACTCCTGTAACTATCTACTTTGGCTTAATATATAATCTGATTATTTAAAATCAGACAAAATGCACATATTTTCTAGGTTTATTCCTCTCAARAAAAAAAAAAAAAAACAAGATAAAGAATAAAGAATCATTGTAGAATTTTAAATGATATTACCATTTTCCTTTCACACCACTAGCTTCTAACCACTGATTAAAAAAAATTGTGGTGGGCAAAGAAAGTGTTGTTCTAAAATTTTTTGTTTCTTTAWCACTGCTAGCTATTCAAAGAACATAGTTTGTCATTTGGCAGAAATGATTTGAAGAACAATAATGTAGTACCAAGGACATAACAGTAACTGATAAACTCACATATGTTTTAAGTAAGGCAAATTTAATAGAAACTAGGAAATTAAATTTCTACTGAACACAGATAAAAGTCAAGTTTTTGAATATTTATTTTTACATAGCTACTATGATACTGTGTGACTAGTATTCCCAGTTAATTTCTTCTTTCAGGTAGGAATTATTACTGGTGACCAAAAAATGCATATTTTTATAATTCAAGTAAGGAAGTCAGGGAATATCTTGGTATTTTTATGTTTCGTTACAAACAATGCAGTCTACATTAAATATTTTATGAAGGTTGACTCTATCCACACATGCTGTTTCAAAACATTTATAAAATGACTTGTCATTTCAAGATATATGTGTACTTTTAACATTTTTTCATAAATTTTTCTTGTTTTTTGTGGAGCAAGTAAGTTCCTATCCAAGAATATTTTATCATGCAACATTAAGATGAACGTATTTTCCAGAAAGAGAATCAATAGGAGAATCCAGGTACGTACAGAAAGGCTGTAGGGTGGTGCACCTAGGTTACTGCTTACCCTCATGAAAGGCCATTGCTCCCACACTGATCTGTGTATGACAGTCATGTTCTCAGGAAGTACATTTTATACAGCAAATCTTCAAATTGCCTAAAGTAAAACATCAACTGTAGCTGTCAGCAGGTTGCTGTAGTCTAGATGATTAGGTTGAAAAATCAGTTTTGCCACTAAGCAGGTCATCGTTCAGATGTTGTGAACAGGGCTGATTCAAGCAGGTTGTCAGAACAGCAACGAGCATTGTTGACTCCTCTTGCAATAGGCAAAAACTGACCTTAATTGTTCATTTTTCTCTGCCTATTTGGCTGCACTTACTGCTAAAGAGCATAAGTTTTAACTTGAATTTTCCTTCATTTTTTTTCAGGCAGGTTTTAGTGCAGTTGCATTATTAAATGGCATCTTTTACAAAAGTAATTAGTGCAAGAACAGAGATTTCCAACTATCATAGTTCACACCACCTGTGGTAGCCTTGATTATTTATTTTTGTAGTATTTTTCTTTCAGCCTTTCACAAACTGTTGTTAGGCTGGAAATGCAGAAATAACTGATTACATTGAACTAAGTCAACTAGATAAGCTTTTAATCGTGGCATTCAAGAACAGAAAAATAAAAGCTTCATAATGATACTGCATATCTAAGCAACACTATTATTTCAAGTGTACACATTCAGTTTCCCCATATGCAAAAAAGTGAAATTACCAAAATGTGATGTTCCAAAATAGCACATATTTTCAGCACATTACAGTTCCATACAGCTATTAAATAGAAGAAAAACAAAGAGATGTCTGTTTTCCACCACCTCAATGGGCTTTGATCTTTAAGCCTCAGCTGAACCATTTTGATCTTCCTCCATGTCTTAAGAGAGCAAGAAAGAATCTTTCATTCATTACCTAGAGAAATGACAGTTAATTTATTTTATCTAAATATATTTATCTGTAAAAAAAAAAACAAAACACCTAAGCTAATTTTACTAAGACAGAATTAATAATGACATTTCAATTCTTGACACTTGGGCTCTTCTAGAGACAATATTAATTTATAGTTTTAGTCAAAGAGAAATATGCTCATTGAACCCTGGTGAATCAAAGACYGCAGTTAGGAAAATCCTTGTTCAAGCTAGTTTAATACTCGTTTCTTGGCCTCTTCCCTTTTCCAGGTCTTCCTAAGGTGATTGATAACCTAAAGTAACAATTTTCAATGAAAAATTGTGAATATGAAAATAATAATGAATGGCTGCTCCCAGAAGCTCAGCCACCAAAGAGAGGGAAACACAGGAGGAAAGAGAAGAAACAAGGAATACTCTATTGCTTTAAATATGTTTCAGTGTATTCACCAACTTTTTTTTCCATTGTAGAGGCATGGAAAAGCATACTGTAGAACAAACTAGGTTGCAACCTACCATTCTCTAACATTGGAGAAAATTTTGGTTGGTTTGGGTGCAAACCACACTAACCAATTATTATAACACGTTAGACACCCCAAGTTTAAAAAAGTTTTAATCACTGGTGCATTGCTATTTCCTCAACCTGTCTTGACATAAAGACAGACAACAAAGGCTAAGAGGTTAAAGTGGCACTACATGGAGACCTATACAGTATGGCATCCTGATGTATATATTTTTGTTGTTACTAATTTACTCCAGATTCCAAAAAAACTCCCCAAAACCCACAGTCCTATTGACAATGTGTTTTCCTCTAACATTACCATCTGCCTTTCCCTTCAAAACTGGCACTGACAGGCCTAGGGTCCCCCCTCTCCCTTCACAGCATGATTATTTTGACAGTTTCCAGTGATATCCATGTGCCAGCTCAGATCCTTGGAGTCTAAGGTTTCTATGCACCCCCCATTAGCTAAGGCTGTTTGTAGGGCCTGGGTGCTGGATGAGCATGTACAACCCCCCTTGTGCGGGACATACTGTTTTCCAGCCTTCATTCTCCAGCTGCAGTCTAGCTCCTAGTTAATGGACATACCCAAACAAAATTTGATTTTCTTTTAGCTCAGTTACTTACAATGAACAATGAAGCTGTTCTACTTGTCAAATAGGATTATRAGTCTAAAACATTTTCAGCCATAAAATCTTTACTAAAACGACCCCTACAGTTAATTATTTTTTATCTTTATAGTACAAAAAAAAAAAGCAAAAACCAACCAATCAAATATTATTTGATTAGGAATATGTTTAACTATAAAGGTTTCTTACTGGTTTCACAAATTTCACCTTTTTAATATTGTTTCCATCTTAAGCTAAATAAACGTTAAACGGTCTATTTTGCTCTTTAAAAAGAGGAATTCACTTTGTCCCTTTAGCAGGTACTGACTAGGTATTTTCAACCCAAAAGTAACTCTGATCTGCAGTCTCCGAGGCTACATTCAGACTACTAAATTAAACAATGTGAATTTTAAGTGGTAAGTTAAGGCTGGGACCTTCAGCACAGCATGCAACACCGGCAGCGTTACAGTATGAAGGCAGGTACTGCTCTCCCTTGAGCCCAGACCAGCTCTTCCAAACTCACTTAGTTGATTTCTGGAGCTTATACACATCTTCATCAAATCTATGGCAATTCATTAATCTATTCTGAACATCAAGCATATTTGCTACATATGGGGAAATGGGAGGTTTATTGCACTGGAAATTTATTGTTTGGGAATAAACAAAGATAAGAAAAAAGAAAAGCTCAATTCATAATAATGCAGCAGTCCCATCCCTCTTCATTAAAATACATGAGAAAAGAAGAAGTAAGGAACAGTAAGGAATAACAAAAAGTAAGGAAAAGATGGATGACAAACAAGAGGACTGAATATTTTTCTTTCTATTCTAAAAAAAAAAAAAAGTATTTTTTAAAAACACTGTTTAAAATGCCTTCAAAGATATCCTGTTAGAAGTGGCTAGCAACTATATCAGGAAATCCCTGTGCTCTCAGGGAAACCAAAGAATAGGAAGAGTTGGTTAGGTGAAAAGGAAAGAGCATCTGCAGGCCTCTGATTTGTTCTTTGACATTTAATTGCAGTTTCTTTGGAAAGCAAAGATTTTTTAAAATACTACTTAAATATAAAAACATTTACTAGTTTCCTCATATTTCAAGACACTTGGTTAGGTTTTATTAAAAACTATTCACCTGACTGCTGTCACTGACAAGAGCGAAACAAGGTATCCCAGAGACAAAAGGGAAAATTCACTATCTCATTATTTCAAGAAGTGGTGAATTACAATCATCTGATGTGTAAAGGCTTTTTGAAGTTGTGATTTAATTGAGTTTTAAGTATATACAATCAAAATARCTATGTTCCAAAATGACTCTACTTAAAATGCATTGAAACAACAAAAAATGATAATTATAATTTTGCCAATAATTCTATAGATTTGGGAAACTTTATGACAGCTTCTTTATTTTCAGTCAAAAAAAAAAGAGGCTACCTCTTTTAAAAACTCGTGATTTGGTTTTGGTATTTCTTTTGTTACCAAAGCTCAAATTCACTGCATTAAAGAATAATAATACAGAAATAAGGGGCTGGTTTCATTTTGGCAGCAGGTGAAAGTTCTGATCAAAGTCAATATGAAGAGAAAAATGTTTTTAAGAATCAGCTTAGTCATAAAAATTGTGAGACAAATGTCTTAGGTCTGGTTGAAAAGGACCAAAAGGAGTAAACAACTTTTATTAGTGCATCAAAAAAGCCTCTAGGACATGGAAAAGTCTCGTTCTAGTTAGGTTCCTAAAAATCAACAAAGCTAAATAGATATGCTGATATGGTATAAGTAGATGTCTTTCTGAACTTTCTGTTTTACATTTTTAGTCGCAGCACTTTAAATAAACTAGCTTTCCTTAAAAAAACAAACAAACAAACAAAAAACCTTGCATTAGAACAGGTTGCCCAGAGATGTTGTGCTGTCTCCATCCTTAGAGATTTTCAAAAGTCAACTGGATAAAGCCCTGAACAATCTGGTCTGATCTCAGATTTGACCCTGCTTGATCAGTACATTGGACTAGAGACCTCCTGACATTCCTTCCAAACTGAACTGTTCTGTAAGCCTTTRTTTCACTTAATTTTTACACACTTAAATATCTAAAATTACTACTACTTAATTACGGTTAATTATGGCATTATTTTTTTTTCATTTTTAAATAGGCAAAAATGACTGACTTGAGTTTAAGAACTTTCTTTTGATAAATTCAGTTCAGAAAAGAACACTTTTGGATGTCATATAAAAATCTGAAAAAAAGAGTTTCCAGCAAATGCACTTTCTCCAAATAGATTATAGGCAACATACAGTTCTGGCTCAATCTACAAATATTCCATTAATGAAATAGATATCGTGGAAGAGGAATTTGGAAGAGGTTCTGAAGAGATGAAAAATGTTTTCTTTTCAATGAAGTGAAATTTATTTTTGGAGAAATGACTGTGAAATCAAAACTGGCTTTCTATTACAAATCAAGAAAAAAGCTGTGACTGTAAAGACTGGGTTAGACCATCCTGGTCTAAATCACTACAAGAGTAAAAAATAGTTCTAGATAGGATAGATATTCGAAAGGTATTTTAACAAGAAAAAAAAAGATATAAAAATTTAGACGAATATTAGACTGGGCCAAATCCTCATGCAATATACTCTCCTTAAATAGGCAAAAAGTAATGATAACCTCAACGATATCCTACTCCCATCAAACACACAGACATAGTCTATAAAGTAATTCTCAAAATTAGCATTTTGCTTAGCTATGACCAAAAAAGTCCCTCAGCAATGTTACTGTAAATAGAAGTTTAGCAACAGCACAATATGAATGCAGAAACCATGTGCAAGAGGTGAGAGCTGATCACTGAGAAAAAAAAAAAAATCAACATGCATTTAATACCCCCAATTTCAGTTCAGTGGAGGTGGGAAAAGAGGGCTTCAGATCACTACCACAAGGAACTGTATTCTCAAGTAATTTGTAAAAATTGTTAGACATTGCATACACTTGGGGCATAACAGAATCCTACAGGATTTAAATCTGCTTAAGTGAATATTTAGTCTTCTGTTGTAGTTTATATAACTGATTTGTTAGACTTGCATAACCTGAAGGATAACATATAATTGCCAATTCTTGCTGAAAATAGTCTGGTGAATGAATCAGCTCAAGGTTTGAGCTATTGCATTCTCCCCTGGGTAGATGAAGCTGTGATGAAACATTAAGGGAAAGCTTGCAGGTACTTCATCTGTCTTTTCTGGTCTGCTAAGTCTCTGATATAAAATTCATAATGAACCAAATGTGGAAATAAATATCCTTATTTATTTTCCTGAATTGATGCATCTTCACTAACCACGTGACCATTGATTAAATTAAGTAAAAACTACCAAGTGAAGTCAGACAATTTAATCATAAATACTTTTAAAGAGATATCCTTTCAGGAAGAAAATTATATCACAATTACTGGTTAATTTTTGACTAGTCTTAAGGATTATGCCTTAGTTTCTAATTTAAATTTAAGCTTCCAATGTAATTATAAACTAACTAAAAGTCATATCTATATATTATTTCAGAAGTACAATTGGGATGGGCACGAGAAGTCAGGAATATTAAGTCTCTGCAAGTTTTATAATATTTTGCTATCTTTTTTCTTTAAATAATTTTGGATTCCTCAATATACATGTGGTGGTCAGCTGCAGGATATGATTTTAGATATATATAGCTTCTCTAATGTGTCTGGATGCTATTTATTTCTTACTCATTTAATTAACAGAAATACAAAATGTAAACAATTCAGGGAAGGGAGAGATAGAGATTTAAAGCAGAAGTCTAAAAATACTATTTCTACCTCTGGCATGGACCACATACCAGTAAGAAATGTGGAGGGACTAATATGAAGCCAGGAGGAGAGGGTGAATCTCTCTATGTCATTATTAAATCATTACTGCAGCAGTACAGAGGGGGTTGTCTGGGAAAGGGACATTGAGCTTTTAGTTTGCAGTTTGCCAGCTTAGTTCTTTTTATTATATCTTCCCACCTTTTAATGTTTTTAAACATAATGAACTTGTATAATGAAAACTGCAGCATCCATTAAGCAATGACAACACAGGTAWAAGTGAAAGGTGAATATCAAAAAATTTGCAGAACCCTGATGGAAGGCTGTTTATTTTAAAGTGTTTACACAAAACCTTGAAAAGCTATTAGCATCAGACAGGTATTTGAGTTATAGAACCAATCTGACCTTTTCAGGGATTTGTCAGTATTTATTGGCACTCCTAGTGACATTTATATTGCTAAATGAAAAGCTAAATGCCTGAAGCTGCCAATGGAGTAGTTATGAGGACAACATCTGATCCAAGAGTACTATAAATTACCCAGCCATAGCTAAACTGCAAAATTCTAGATCTCCTGATGATCACACTATGAACCTGTTCTGTTCCTATAGTCAATCCACGGAAACACTTCACAGAAGAAAAATACCCTTATGCAAATAATTGTGTAACTAATTTGTTCATTATTATCTAAACTACAATGATACTTCTTCCACAAAGCCTTAATAAAAAGAAAATCACTAAGGCTTTGCAACAGCTCACACCCATAACTCTACAAGTCTGTAATCCTAAATTTGTAGGTTTATAATTTTTCATCTTTATAATTTTATTTTACTAATAAATTTTATTTATTTACAAATTTGTTTACACTCTACTAATGATAAATTAATTAATACACTTTATGCATTTAATTTTTAATAACATTTTAAGCTATTAAATCTTTAACATTAATTTTATAACCTAAGCCTATAGTTTTAAGTCTATAACGCCTAAGTCTACAAGTAGTCTTATGTGCATCTATGCTAGTGTGTGGTCACCTTTGGCATCCCCATGACTTTACATTAACTGGCAATGAACTGATTCAGCCTACTGCCACTCTGGTAAATAACAGTGGAAATTCAAAAGCTCCGCTCTTCCACAATGTAATAATATTTTAAGAACTTTTAATTAAAATTTATTAGCTCAATATTGCTACCTTTAGGTTTGAAACAATTCTTGAATTAACATTATTTAAATAATGTTTCAGCAGATTTGCAAGCTGAAATGTGTGCCACATACATGAAGCAAGAATGAAAACCTCCTTCAGAATTTTCACAAGAACAGCAGTAGAGATAACTTTAATTTCTCATCTAAATTTTACATCATTCTACTTAAAATGAAGTCAGCCTAGCAACATCAGTTCCTCTCACATTTTGCATCATTAAAAATTAAGGAGCTTTTCCCCTAAGAATGTATTTTTGATCTTAAAATGGTTCAGAAAATTAAGTGGCTGTATTTGTTGTGAGAGTAGATATTGAGGTTTGATGACGATAGTCAATCAGAGGAGATTTGTATAATGAATATATAACTCATACTAAAAAAAAATCATTATCATGTATGTGCACTCTGATTAGCTAACAATATTTCTCTCCTACATCAGGTATTTTTATGATTATTGGAAAATAATTTATTGCCATGAGAATCAGAAATGTTTCTCCCCATGCGAGCATGAAAGAAAACAGCTTTTTTTTTTCCTAAGTTATTGTGGAACAATCCTTCACTGAAACAGTTTCATAACAGCTAAAAGGTATTTTTAATCAATTATATTTCTCACTTTCATTTTCTGTTTGTCCATTTCCTCAAGGTCTCCAAATGGCAGCTTCACACTAATTTAGATCCTCGTTTTATTTCTAGGAATTACCAGACTTCTCCAGTGAATATCTGCTCCATCTAATTTCAAAGCCTTAGTTGTTTAGATTCAGAAAGTTCACAGGTCAGAGTAATAGAATCCTACAATTAGAAAAAAGCAGAAGCTTTGCCAAGCACCAGTGAGCACACCTGGTAAAAAAGATGGGCTAGAGAGCCTTTCCATTTTTTTCCAATTTAATAACTGGTTTAATAAAAGTTATTATCTCTCCCTAAAAATAAAGCAAAACAAAATGTGCTGAGCTGATGCTATACTTCCAGCACTACAAGCTACCCTGTCTAAATTACTGGCTAAGACCTTAATCGATCATTTTATTTCAACTGAAAAAGAAAGGCAGTGTTCCACCCACACCATCTGATTTCTTCTACTTTTCCGAAATGCTAACACATCAAGATGAAATATGGTGCTCACCATGCTAGAATTTCACTTGAAGAAATTATTTATGTTTTCCCTTGTCCTAGTAGATGACAAAGAAATACAGCTGATGATGAGGCAATGAGAATCAACAATGAATATTTATGCACACATTTGTTATCAGCTAACTGGTTTCATCAAGGAATAATGCTGAAAATAAAGAAGAGAGAAAGTTCATTATGTAAGTGATAATGAAAAATATGTTCAGAAAGGTAATCTTGTATATTAATGATAGGTTAAACCATTTTCATATAATAGGGTTTTCACATAACCAAGTTAGCTCAGCCTTCTCTGTTCCTTAAAAAGGCACAAATTAATAATGCTGAGTCCAGCAATGTCAATTTTGTTTTGCTTTGCTTTTCCCATATCAATTATGTGCAGCTTAAGAAAAATGCAACACCCACATAGTATTTGCCCTGCTGATTAAATAATATCCTGTGATTAACAGATTGTTCAGATTTCTAGATAAATCAGAAGGAAACCACAGGCAAGGCTGTTTGTGCTTGCTTTCTCTGTAGGGATCCCAAACAAAAACACCTGCAACAAGAACAACAGATTTTATTGACCCAGTCTGACACAACAGAGCATAATGTCTGTTCTAAAAGACAATTTCCCCAGTGCACTGTATTTAAAATTTAACAGAAACATAAAAGAAAAACAAAAGCAATTTACAGAAAAAAATTACACAAACATAAAGCATTTTAAACAATGAAAATTAGATTTTTTCCCATCAACATTGTCTAGGTACTTGAGAGTTCCTAGCCAAGAAGTGGAAGAAATTCCTCATTGCTGGAAATGTTTCACAGAATCACAGAATGGTTGAGGTTGGAAGGGAGCTCAGGAGATCATCCAGTCCAACCCCACCTGGAGCTCATAGCTCACGTGGCTCATAGCCACATCTAATGAAGTTTCTAATATCTCCAAAGACGAGGACTCCACAATCTCTCTGGCCAATCACCCAGATCACTCTTACAAGAAAAACCTATTTTCATTTTGTTTAAGTAGAATTTTCTGTATTTCAGTTTGTGCCTATTGCCTTTTGTCCTGTCACTGGGCACCACTGAGAAGTGTCTGGCTCTGTCTTCTTTACTACTCCACATCAAGTATTGGCAAGATCTCCCCCCTCAGCCTTCTCTTCTCCAGGCTAAACAGACCCAGCTCTCTCAGCCTGTCCCCATATGTCAGAYGCTCCAATCCTTTAATCATCTTTGTGGCCCTTTGTTGGACTCACACTAGGAAGTCCACATCTCTTTTGTACTGCAGAGTCCAGAACTGGAAAAAGCAGTTCAGATGTGGCCTCACTAGTGCAGAGCAGAGAGGAAGGACCACCTCCCTCGACCTGCTGGCAATGCTCTGCCTAATGCAGTTCAAGATGCTGCTAGCCTTCTTTGCCATGGGGATGCATTGCTGGCCCATGGTCAACTTGTTGTCCAGTAAGACCCTCAGGTCCTTCTCTGCAAAGCTGCTGCCCAGCTAGTCGGCTCCCCTTCTTTCCTCTCCCCCTCCCCCCCAAAAATGTGTACTGGTGCCTGGGGTTATTCTTCCCCCTGGGCACAAGACTTGGTGTTTCCCTTTGTTGATCTTCACAAAGTTCCTGTCTGTCAATTTCTCCAGCCTGTGGAGGTCACTCTGAATGGCAGCAGAGCCACCTGGTCTATCAACCACTTCTAGTTTTGTATCAACCTGCCAAGGGTGTATTTGGTTCCATAATCCAGGTCATGAATGAAGATATTCAACAGTATTGACCCCAGTATTGAATCCTGGGGGACACCACTAATTACTGGCCTCCAGTGGGACTTTGTGCCACTGATCACAAATCTTTGAGCCTGGCAGTTGAGCCAGTTTTCAACCCACCTGACTGTCCACTTATCTAACCTGTACTTCATCAACTTGCCTAAGAGGATGTGATGGGAGAAAGTGTCAAAAGCCTTGCTAAAGTTGAGAAAAACAATATCGGCTGCTTTTCCCTCATCCACCACGGCAGTCATCTCACCATAGAAAGCTATCAGGTTGGTTAAGCATAAAACCATGCTGATTATTCCCAGTTACATTTTTGCCATTCATATGTTTGGAAATGTTTTCCAGCATTATTTGCTCCAGTACTTTCCCAGGGATTGAGGTGAGGCTGACCAGCCTGTAGTCATGTTGATCCTCCTTCTTGCTCTTCTTGAAGATAGGAGTGATGTTTGCTTTCTTCCAGACCTCAGAAACCTCCCCTGATTGCCAAGACCTTTCAAAGATATCGAGAGTGGCTTCACAATGACATCAGCCAGCTCCTTCAACACTCATGGTGCATCCTGTCAGGGCCCATGGACTTCTGTATGTCCAATTTAAGTGTTCCCTAATCTGATCCTTCTGCATCAATGGTACGTTTTCTTTGTTCCAGACTTCCTCACTAGTCTTAGGGGCCTGGGATTCCTGAAGGCAGATCTCAGCAGCAAAGGCTGAGAAGAAACCAGCATTCAGTGACTTGTCCTTTTCCATGTCCTCTCTACCCTGCCTTATTCACCTTTGGGCCCCATTTTCCCAGGCTTCCTTTTCCTCCTTATGTAGTTGTAGTAGCTTTCCTTGTTGCCTTTAACATCCCTTACTGGTTTCATCTCCGAATGGGCTTTCTTTCCTAACCCCATCCCTGCATGCTCAAACAGTGTCTCTATAGATCTCATGGGTCACCTGACCCTGCTTCTACCTCTTGTACTCTTTCTTTTTTATATTTGAGTTTTGTCAGGAGCTTCTTGCTCATCCACGCAGGCCTCCTGCCACCTTTCCTTGATTTCCTGCTCATCAGGAGGGACCATTCTTGAGCGTGGAGGAGATGATCCTTGAAAATCAGCCAGGCCTCCTGGCCCCCTCTTCTCTACAGAGCTGTATTTGATGAGATTCTTCTAAGCAGAACAGGCTAAAGTCTGCTCTCCTAAAGTCCTGGGTTGTGATCCTGTTTTTTTTTCCTTGCTCCCTCTTCTCAGGATCCTGAATTCCACCATCTCATGGTAGCCGCAGCAAAGGCTGCCCCTGACCTTCACATCCCCACCAATTCTTCCTTGTTTGTAAGAATGAGATCCAGCAGAGTGCTTCCCTTCGTCAGCTCCTCAGTCATCTGTGTTAGGAAGTTGTCATCAGCCCACTCCAGAAACCTTCTGTACTGCTTGTGCCCTGCCGTGTTGCCTTGCTTTTCTAGCAGATATTGGGATGATTAGTTCCCCATGGGGATCAAGGCCTGTGAACGTGAATCTTTTTCTAGTTGTCTGAAGAAGGCCTTATCTACTTCTTCCTCATGTAGCAGTCTACAGCAGATGCCCAAACAACATCATCCATGTTGGTCTGGCTGCTAATCCTGACCCATAAGCTCTCAGGCAGCCCATCATCCATGACTTCCAGTTGCTCTCTCTCATAAAGGGGAACTCCCCCTCCTCTCCTCCCTGGCCTGTCCTTCCCCATTCGTTCATTACAGCACGCCAGTCATTAAATCAATATCAGATTTTTTTCCACTAAAAGTTATGCTCTAATTCAAATAAGAATTAATTTAGGAAATGGTTTATGCTATCCAGGTGGTCAGGCTGTATCATCACAATATTTTTCCAGCTTTATAAGTAATTAATCTATGAAACTGTAACGAGGATGGAAGGGAGCCAGTGACATCTGGATCGAGACCACTGACTACCTCTATTGCATGCTCTTTTTCTCTTCTACAGAAGGCATAAAAACTGAATGGATAATATTGGAAAACTGTCACTTGTCTTGATATCACTATCTTTAAGTAACTTACATAGTCAATACTTCCATACAGAAAGGACTTTAGTTACTACAGTAGTCAGGAGAGCATGATTTCAATTCAATGGTGTCAAATAATATGACTTTAGGTAATGTGCAGTAGACCTACTGAATCCCCTGTCCCAGAATGTATCCCCCCTGCAATGTGGTGGATACAAAACACTGACATAGGTTTAAGGGGAGCCTTGACAAGCACTTAGAAAAAGGATAAACTGAGGATTATGCAATATCTGCATACTAAATGTAAACCATGTTAAGCTGCAGAAAATTCTTCAGCTGAAAACAGTCAGAGGTTGAGAGAATATAGGGGACAAGTTTCATATGTTTTTGCCTTTTTGTACTCTTTCCTAGGCATCCATTCATGCCTAGTGGGATAGAGTCTTGTTCTGAATCATGAGGGGTTTTTTAAGTTCATATGGCTTTTCACAGTTGAAAGTTAAAGAGGCTTTTCATATCCCATTTATGTCTGTGACAATTGAGGAATGCTCAAAAGCTTCTGAAATTGAGTCAGTAGCCTCTGGGATTCCTCAAAGACTAAAGGAGGCAGCAAGGCACCACACTGTCCATTACTGAACTCATTTTATCTCAGAAATGTCCCCCAAAAAATCATGAGTCCGAAATGAGTATTTTCAATTCCTTTATTTATAGAATAATACATGTTGGGTGCTAGTCAGCTCAAACGTACATTGAAAAATATGTTTTAGAATTCTAATTTGAACATACCAGCTTTCAACACAACCTTAGAAGTTAATTTATAAGACATAAAATAAAAGTGTTAAATTTTAGGAATAACTCAGAGGGATGGAAACAGTAAGGAATTCAAAATCTCAGGAGCAGCAGGGGTTCTTCATATCTTTGCAAGCAATACCATATGATTTGAAAAATAAGAGACGTTAACTAAAAAGAACTGGCAGCCCACAAAACCACTGGCATTTTTATATTCCAGAAAAAAAAAAAATTGCRCTTTTGGCTGGTCATTGCCAATTCTTGTGATGTAGAAAAATAGCCTCATAGTTTGAAAAGCACATACACTTTTATATTGCTTAAGAGTAAAGGATGAGAAGTTGAATTCTGCCACATTATTTATCCTGAGAAAGTCTTCCCTATATGCATAGCACAAGGATATTTAAAGGAATTTTCATATGGGATTTATCAGTGAAATGACAACAGGGTTCATTCCTTGAAAACATTTGTCTATGCTATATTTTGGTTATAATTTTCTCACTTGATTATCTTATTTAATGAACAGGTAAAAACTACAGGAGCTTTCTGGCATGCAGCAAGACAACGGGGAGCACAGCTGAAGTGCATAGTTCCCCCAACAGGGCCACTTTTCCCTGCCTATCCATAAAGAGCTGGCTGGAAAACCATGAGTTTTTCACAAAACCACTTTCACTACTGGAAAATGACGGTCAAATATGAAAACAGTCTAAATCTTATAACATCCCAGTCTTATCTCTATCTTATTCTATTTTTACAAGTACCAAAGCATTCATTAGTTTTCTGCATATCTACTGAATACTTTCATGCAAAATTTCTTATTCTCATTTTTCCAGACTCTATGCAGCCTTTCATCTATTCCAGACTCTGTGCAGCCTATTCACCTATTTCAATTTTTGTCTCCTCCAAACTCTTTTCAAACCTTCTTCTAAGTAAACGTATGGCTCCTTTTCCACCTGAAAATTCTGTGTTTTCCTGTATCAGTCTCCACTCGTGAAATGACTGTCCACTCCTTGTGTAGCAAACACACTAACACATTCTTTTAAAAAGCATAATTCCTAATAGAATCACTCTTACTCTAGGCTGCATTGTTGTTTAAAAGGTGTTTCAGCCTAAATATCATATATTTGGAAAAGAGGAAAATAGACACAACTCTGTTACTGTGTTACCTATTAGCATAATTCAGAAAAGCAACACATATCCTTTGAGATGTTCAAAGTAGTGTTTCAGCTCTAATGAATTTTCAGAATAAAGATTAAATATAATAATTGGATGTTTTCAAAAAAAACAATAGGACAGTGCTGATACTTCAAGCACACGACTAGAGTACTGAAGGGCTTAAAACTACTTCATAAAATGTTTTCAGGACCAGAAGTCATAGTGGGTAAGATAGGATCTTAAAACACAGGATGAGAATCTGTTCATACTTACATGAAATTGGAGACTATGCAGGAGAGAGCGTGAGAAAGAGAAAAAAAAGTCGCTTTGGCGAGGAAAACTTCCCCTAAAAATCTAAGATGTACTGTAAAACATTAAACCATAAACTTTTTAACCTTTTCTGTTGATTACATTAAAAAGTCACTATGATGATCTTTAATCAAAAAAGAATTTTAGACAAGTTGAAAATGGAAATGTCAACAGAACTGTAAGTACATCAAAAGATCAGGACTGCTGTGATTTTTGTTTTATCTTTACCCCTTCCACAAGAATGTGAAGATTCCAGAGAGGTTACAGTGGAAGATAAAGTAAAATTGTACCAAAAGCATCTCATCCCCTCTCTCCTTTATTAGTGTATTTTCAGAAACAATACTTTTAAAATATTAGGGCCGCAGGCAAATGACTGATGAGGCGCTGGCCTGAGGTTAAGCTAACCAAAGAGGAAATGAGAAACGGATGGAAGTGCCAGATAACAATGTGAGAAGCTGACCAAAGTTACAGATCACACTGTGAGGGATGCCTGGATTTCGCATGTGCTTAAGAAGTATAAGAGAAACAGCTGAACTTCAGATACTTGAGGGGAGAACTGGGGGACCTTTTGGGAAGTACAATCTTCCAAGGCCCAGGTAACCACATCCGCAATACCACATAAGGCCAAGATTATCGCGGTAACAGTATCAGAAATGCCAAACTTGGGCACGGATGTAGCTGAACTGAGATCAATGGGGAAAAAGTACTTATTGGCAGGCTGTTGACCTGGGAGGATAATGGGGTAGAGAAAGGGTATAAGGGCAGTAAAAAGGTGGGTTATGAAACAGGAAAAGGGACAATAAGGTTTACAGTTGGTGCTGTTTGGGAGCACCTGCAGCGCAGCCCTGCACTTGATGGACACAACTGAAATCAGGACAAGAAACCAAACCCATTGTTCTGACTATACAACAGGAGTCCAAGCTGCTTGTGTGGGCAGGATGGGAGGTGGGGAGGGAGGGAGGAGTGGCATGCTTCCCCTGCCTACAGCAGAGCCAGAGAAGGACTGATCGAGCATCCTGCTGTCACCATGTCCATGTCTGTTCCAGCCTGATGGCACTGGCATCTACCAGCCCCTTTCTAACATAAATCTAAAAAAATTAGAAAAATAAAGGGAATAAATACATGTATACAAAAATTTGCCTCAGTCTGATTTGGGGTTTTCACTGTGAGATTCCTATATGTCAACAGTTCTTCTTTCAGTAAAATAATTTCTTCATGAATGCTCATAACTAATTAATGCATATCTAGCTCAATGAACTGTAAATGTCAGCAGAGTAAGTGTAGTGTCATGTATGTGAGCTACTAATCCCAGCCTACTTCTATAGTCAATGGAGAAGAACAGGAAATTTTAGTTTATGATTCATCTGACCTATTTTGATGCCTACGTTAGGCTGAGGTGAATCACAAGTAGGAATTTTCAGGTTCTTTTCATTTCCTTTAAAGGAAACCTAAAATGATTACCTCAGATGTAGATCTTTATTACATTGTAGATGCCTACATTTGGTCAAATGAATCACACCTTGTGTGTCCTCACTTCTTACAAAAACACCCCAAAATAATCAATTTCACAAATAATATGTCAGAGACCCTCATTTACTCTCCTCAATCCCTTATATCCTGCCTTCCCCCACAATCCTATCAAATAACATTTTTTGTGCAGTATGTCCCATGAATCACTAAATTGAAATTTCAGCTGGAAATGGGTCAAAAATTCTAAAATCTTAAAGTTCTTAAAGATAAATCCCTTCCTCTCTTTCTTATATAGAAGAGGCACTAACTATATTTGCTTTAGTCATCAAATCAGTGCAGTATGCCACAGAAGAGCTAGAGAGATGATCTCACAGGTGACTGATGACTTCAAAAGTCAATATCCAACAACTTAAACTCCAGAATTTTATTTCACCCAGCTATATGTATTTCCTAATTAAACAATAATGACAACAGTGAAAATAAACTGTAATCAAACCTATGCAGCCAGATTTACAAATGAATTTATGACCCTAAAAGAAGTAGGAAGATAGAGAAAAGCAACCAAATAAATTAGGAGCTGACCACCAACTGAAACTCCTGTCTAGATTGTCTCCAGAATCCTACCAACCACTTGCACTGTTCAGTTCCTAGACATATTTATGTTTCAATTCCGAAGATTCTGTGGGTAAAATGACCCACAAATGTGAAGTCCAAATGACACCATTAGAATTCTAGAGAGACAAAGTTTCCATGCAGGTCAACAAAATTTGAACAATAGTTTGTGTTTTTATTAGGAAAGAAAAACTACCATCCTAAGCTTAAGTTCATTGCATTTGTCCTTATGAAGATTTTAAGCAGCAGCAGTTGAGAATAAGTGATAAATTTAGAAAAGTTCCACCTACAGTTGCATTTTGTAACTAATCTTAGTAACCTGGGAATGCAGCTCTATGGATCTTCTAGTTGCTGGGAAGGAAAAGTATGTATGMATATTTACAATTGTAGAATACTTACTTACAAAAATATCATTACACAAGACAAGCAGATTATACGTACCTTTTTAAAACCACCACATATGAGCTTTTCTTGACTTTTGTTTTTTTTTTTCTTTTTATACTTAAGATGTAGGATTACAAAAGGAAATCACACATAATTAATGCTTAAAAATTAAATAACATTGTATTTTACAAAATAATCTACATTTATTTTACAAGGTAATGAAAAAGTTCTAACATTAGATAACTTTTTTTTTCAAGGGCCAACAATAACCATAACAAACTTAGTTATATTATTTCCTGCATTCCCATATTGATTTGTTGCCAGGCTTCCCCTGTTTACAAGAAAACAAATATTTATTGTTGGACCTAAAATAAATGTTCAATGTTAGTGCTAACAAGAGTGTAACTGAGAGAAAARAAGTTCATTGATCTTATTCTGATGTTTCCAACTATGTGAATTACTTTCTTGACTAGCAACAAGAATAACTGCAGAAGCATCTCCTACATCAATATGTCAAGCCAAAGTTCAGACAACCACACCCAGTATTCAGGCAGGAACTCAGATATTCTTATTTTTGATCACATGACAACACTCTGGATTTTAATGGTGACTTTGTTTTTCAAAGTGGCGTAAAGTGCTTAGAGATCAGCAAATTGGTATTCTAAAGCTCATAAACAAATTTAATTTCCATTTAGGACAATCTAGCAATTAGGTAAGTCAATCAACAAACTGTTTGCAGACCTGCAACTAGCTTGATTAATGGCATTTGTGGTCTGTTATTCTAGTCTGTTTTCAGGTGGACAATCAACATTATACTTAAATATTCAGCTACTTCCTCTCTTTATTATTCGTTAGGTTATGAGATTAAGGCCCATCTCCACACACAAAAAGGAGCCCTAGGGTGCACTGCCAGGCAGGGGAGCCCTGATAACCCAGGCAGGGACCTGGGAAGTAACCCTAAGTGCTGATTTCCCCAGCTGTTCCCAAAGTTACAAAGATGGACATGTGGCAACTCAGGGTAAGCACAAATAACAGCGCACAGGAGAAAGGTACAAAGTCCTCTATAAGGCGATGACTGTTTTTTTTCCAGCACATAACAGCTAAATGGTCATGTTGGCATTATATTAACAATGAACAGCCTATACTGTTCTTGTTCTGCAAGATACTGTCTTCTCCATTGTGCTATGCTTCACTGAGTTATACACATACACGTGCACATGCACATACACACGCCCATTCTTTGTACACTTAGAGTTTATATTTTGGACATGCTGACTTTATGCATAAAGGACTAACAGAGTAAGTGGCAGTAACTGAAGAGGAAAGATCATAAAAACTCATTCTGAGCTTTTTTGCATGCTTTACAGCTGCCTTTGCAAGATTTCTGCTTGGAGAAATAATGACAGCTAAAGTAGGGAGAAAAAGAACAAATCAAATCATAAGAGCAATGTAGCTGTACATTTATGCGTCATAATTTGGAGCTTTTTATTCTGTATGTACTGAAGTAGATTGTATCTGTATTCCTTAGATAACAATTGTTAATGATAACCGATCTACACAGGATGTGTTTTGTAGTTCTAGGTTTAGTGGGGATTTAGTTCCCTCTTCAGTCTGTTTCTAAGAAGCTGGAGGAGAGAAGTGAAATACTGGGTCAGTAGAAATGAACTAGAAATGAACCTTTTAAGTGGCCCCATAAACAAATAATCTTTTAGAGTCATAGCGTTATTGTTAGAAGGAAACACTCTCCCATCTACTTGAAAATATGATTGACATGCATTGGATTCAGAAAATTTAGTTTTAGAAGAGGTCTGTATGAGCCCAGCTGCTGGAAACTTCAACACAAATGCTCTGCTATCAAATACTTCTCATGGAGACACTTTCTCTAAGGTTAGTGCAAGTTAGTGCAATTGGCCCCAATGGGATATACCCATGAGTTCTGAGGGAGCTGATGTCATTGCAAAGCCATTCTCAATCATCTTTGAAAGGTCATGGAGATCAAGAGAGGTACCTGAGGGCTGGAAGAAAGCCAATGTTACCCCAGTCTTCAAAAAGGGCAAGAAGGAGGACCCAGGGAACTACAGGCCAATCAGCCTCACCGCCATCCCTGGAAAGGTGATGGAGCAGCTCATCCTGGACAACAATTCCAAGCATATGAAGGTTAATAAGGTGATCAGGAGTAGTCAGCATGGATTCATAGAGGGGAAATCATGCTTAACCAATCTGATAGCCTTCCATGATGGGATGACTGGCTGGGTAGATGAAGGCAGAGCAGTGGATGTTCTTTACCTTGTCTTCAGTAAGGCTTTTGACACTGTCTCCTATAACATCCTCATAGACAAGCTCAGGAAGTGTGGGTTAGATGAGTGGACAGTGAGGTGGATTGGGAACTGGCTGAATGGCAGAGCTCAGAGAGTTGTGATCAGTGGCGCAGAGTCTAGTTGGAGGCCTGTAGCTAGCGGTGCCCCCCGGGGTCAATATTGTTCAACTTCTTCATCAGTGACCTGGATGAAGGGACAGAGTGCACCCTCAGCAAGTTTGCTGATGATAGAAAACTAGGAAGAGTGGCTGATACCCCAGAGGGCTGTGCTGCCATTCAGAGSGACCTGGATAGGCTGGAGAGATGGGGCAGAGAAGAACCACATGAAGTTCAATAAAGGGAAGTGAAGAGTCCTGAGCCTAAGGAGGAATAACATCGTGCACCAATACAGGGTGGAGGCTGACCTGTYGCAAAGCAGCTCTGCAGAGAAGGACCTGGTGGACAACAAGTTGACCATAAGCCAGCAATGTGCCCCTGTCCCAAAAAGGCCAGTGGTATCCTGGGCTGCATTAGGCAGAGCATTGCCAGCAGGTCAAGGGAGGTGATCCGTCCCCTATACTCCACACTGGTGAGGCCACACCTGGAGTACTGTGTCCAGTTCTGGGCTCCCGAGTGTACAAAAGACATGGAGACAGTAGAGTGAGTCCAGCAAAGGGCTGCTAAGATGCAGAAGGGACTGGAGCATCTCTAATATGAGAAAAGACTGAGAGACTGGGACTGTTCAGCCTGGAGAAGAGAAGACTGAGAGGGGATCTTATCAATGAGTATAAATATCTGAAGGGAGTGTGTAAAGAAGATGAGGTCATACTCTTTCAGTGGTGCCTAGTGATAGGACAAGAGGCAATGGACACAAATTGAAACACAGGAAGCTTCGTCTGAACATAAGGAAAAAACTTTTTCACTGTGAGGGTGACTGAGCACTGGAACAGGTTGCCCAGAGAGGTTGTGGAGTCTCCATCTTTGGAGACACTCAAAAACTGCCTGGACAGGGTCCTGTGCAACGTGCTCTAGGTTACCATGCTTGAGCAGGGAGGTTGGACTAGATGATCTCCACAGGTCCCTTCCAACATCAGTCATTCTGTGATTCTGTGAAGTCTGAGACAGTACTAGCAACACGTTAACTGAAAACCTTTAACCCATCCTTTAAACTATTTCACATTTTTGCTACATGAATTAATTTCCTTCATCCCATTTTCACATACTCCATCTTCATTGTCTTGAAGTCCCAGTCTTGAAGTTCACCCATAGATGTTTCTATATAGAGACCTTTTTCATAACTTCATTCTAACTGGAATAAGATAATTTTTTACTGCACCTGTTAAACTCATTCAGGAATTGAAGAATCACATACCCATTTTGCCCAAAGACAAATATCCCCTTTTTTTTTTTAAGAAGAAATCATACGGGAATGTTTATGTCTCCCCATAAATTGCAAACAGAATGTTTGCTTTATTTTTTCAGCTTTACTTGTCATGATATACGTTAGAAACTGTTCATGACACAACTAAGGATGCAGATTAGTTTCTATTAAATATTCTTGTTTAAATATGTGCACATATGTTTGTCTGCATCTGTAGAAATTAAATTATGCTTCTTTTATGTCCCATGAATATGTTTTCCTTCAAATTAGACTGATATCTCTACCATTTTAGAATTTGGAAAATGAATCCTAATTTTCTGCCGTATTTCCAAGTACTCCACAATGCACTGAGTAAAATGCAAAATATCAAGGTTTTGATCAAAATTAACATATGCCAGTGTTCTTGGAAATTAATAATCTATAACAAATATGTATAAGAAAAAGGTGTCTATTTTCTATTTTACAAGGTTATTTAATCGGCTAGTCTCTTTGTTACTGCAGTTGCCAGAGCTGTTCAGGTTTAATATCTGTAACAGCATTTTCACAGATTTGGTACTTTTACTATAAATACATCCTTTACACTTGAACTTGCACACATTTAGTCCTAGTCTAAAACTTTATTAACTTACAATTAAGATTGATCAGCTAAATTTTCTACCTGAGCTACAGAATGCAAATCTAACACCATCAGCCACCCCTGAAATATTCCACTCTGTCAGCACGCTGTCAGTTTACAGCATATTGCTCTCCAGAATACAAATACCTCTTTCCTGAAATCTCATTCAAACACATACCTTAATTCTAACCTCATAATGGTAAACCTATTGTCAAACATTACTGCTAGAGAAATCTATAACATTATTATTCTACCAAATATTTTTTGGCATCGCAGTTAGAAAATGGGATGATTGTGATGTTACAAAGTGAAAATTTCTATCTGGTTTGCTTCCTAATGTATAAGAGCAATGTTCTCCGTTAAAGGACTTCACTACGTATACCAGACCAAAGTTTCTCCTGCCAAATCTTATGCCATCACTAGGGAAGACCGGCAGGCACTGAAGAGCTGAGACATGCAGAAGCAGTAGGGTGAGGACCTACGAAAGGCTGGACCAGGAGAAGCCAGAAGGCAGGAAGACTTAAGAGAACTTAAGAGAAGTGTCAACAAAGAATACATTTCATAATCTTCCTCCAGTCATTAAAAGGAAGCTCTTCCTAAAAATGAGCAATTTCACTGACTACTGTGACATTACTTGTATGTCATAAATTATCAGAAAGCTTTAATAATCACATTCCTATGAAATACTATTCTGACATTTTAAAGGATTTCATCAGAATTTTTCAGCAGTTAGTTTGATTAGGCAAAAGCCACCATTTTCTCTGTAATCCTGAACTCTCTTTGACCTTCAGGAAATAAACTCTGACTCAGACTGGTAGATCAGACATATTAAAAATCAGTATGGAGCCGAGATTCAGTATTCTGCCTGCAATCAGTATCTTGTTACTGAAGATTATGAAGTATTACTTTAAAGGTTACTTTTAGGATGTTTACTTGCCTACCTGCCCTTTCAGAGAAAAAAATCACCATTTTATATACTAAAGACTCAGATATACAGAGTATTTCAAAGTATTTCAGTAACAACCAAAAATATGCGAGTTAGGCAATCTGTTATTGAAGAAGACAGAGACTGAATGACTTGCCCAGGGCTACAGAGGAAGCTTGTGATAACTGAATCCAAACTTTGCTGCATCTTTTTGTCCCCGTGCTGTGAGTCCGCTTGTAAATACTTTGAGAGACAAAATGGCTTCATTGGAGACTTAGCCTGCCTTCTGCCTCTCCAGACTGGCATAGCTGACCAGCTGCAGGAATCAGGATGCCTCCTGGGAGACAAAGTGCTTGAGGGATTTGTAGTGCCTCCAACTCAGTGAGAGATGGAATTAATGTGAATTAATGTGAAATAAGGGTACAATCTGTCCATCAGTGTGCGCACACAGCTCTTACAAACATTACACACTTTCTAAAGGTAAAGAAAGATTCAAAACTGTCTTGTTATTACTACATGTGAACTTTGACTGATGATATGAACTAAAATGAAATATTTATAGCAACAGAAATGTTGATATATATTTAGCAGAGAAAATTAAAATTTGTCTAGGATTTATGATTTTATAAAATGACATATAAAGCATTTTCAGCATACCTTCTCCTACAGCCTTTGTTCCTAACTGCTTGAAATCTGGATATACTTCAGGTTTAAATGCGCAAAGGTAGAAAAAATCTCTTACTTCATGATTTATATTCCAGCTCAAAAGCCTCTTTGTTACACTAAACAGCTTCTCAATTTTTGGTACGATAATAGTTCTGGTGCACAATCCTGAGTGAACTCTATCTTCAAAAAGTGTTTGATGAGTTATCAACATATGTGAAGGAAGATATCAGGGCTGAATATTACAGCATTTTGACTCTTTTTCTTTTTATAATTGAATATTGAATATGGTGAAAAGTGAATCAGTTCTCTGTGAAATCAGAAACCTAAAATAAAAAGAAGAAAATAATAATGGTTGTATATCAGACTACTCTCCATGAGCAGACAGACATGAGGAAATACGTGTTTAGCTAATGGATTACTTRTATTGAAATGTAAACACTGCAACTGCAAATGCAGTGTGGCTGCATTAAAAGGAAAACTAAACTGAAGGAGCCTTCAGCAAGAAAATATGGCAACTAAAGAAAAAAGTAAGGTTTTCAAATTGATAGAAATACAAAATATACCGATAGATTTACAAAGCATGTTCTGGCCTACTTGCATGTCCGAAAGGCTGAAAGAAATTGAAGCTCTTGAAACACTAATCTTTAACCATGTTAAAAATCATCAGAGGTAGTTCTATCTGCCTCACAAAAATACAGGAACTTCTGAAATAAATGAAGTGCCAAAGACAAGCTTCATACAGAAAACCAGACAAATTATAACACCTCAGTAACCTCACTACAACACGGCATAGTCATTATGATACAGGAGGCTTCCTCTGGAAAACGACATGCTTTCCACTGGACACACGTGCCCTGGAATACTAGAAAATTGGTGAGCAGCTATGAGGTGCATAAATGGCAAAGACCAAGCAGAGAAAAAGAACAACAAAAATACAGAGCACTACTAACAGAGATCAAAGTAAAAAAACAAAAAGCACCTGTTTTTTCCATCACAAATCAAGCTATTTTGTTGTCACAGAACAACACTGAGATTTTTATGACTTAAGCAAACAGTTGGCTCCAACCACAGGATCACCCTGGAGAAAGCTGTGAAGGATTTCAGAAAGTCTGGAACCTTTGTAGCTTCAGTCTGTGCGTATATTCATCTGTGCAGTTTACTCAAGAAAAGGAAATCAGTCATCCTCATATCAACATTATGGCAGTATGGAAATGCTGTATAATAATTTTATCAATATTCTATAAGACCTAGCTATCGAGATAGGCTGTTTGGTTGTATTGGATAAGTAAAGACTGCATCTATTTTGTTTCAGTTCTATAGCACCTGCCATCAGGAGGAAAAGCAAAAATCCTAGATTAAAAAATAAATAAAAATTCCCCATGTTGCCACCAAACAGTAAAATACAATGCCAATTACCTCTCCGAATCCTTCTGTCTTCCTTACACATTTCTTATTTAATTTCTCACAAAATCACATTTCTCAGGACTGAATTATAAAATGTAATTGCATGTAGACATGCTTCAGGCTGCAGTTCTCAGATACCAAATGTCTCATACAAATACATCCAGTTTTAATTCATCAGTTGATATTCAGTTCCTTCTAAAGTAATGACCAATGATACCTCACTAGACTAGTTTAGACCAGTTTAGACTAGCTTCTTAAATTTTATTTATAAAAAAATTAGAGAAAAAAAGGAATATGCAATATAAACACATCTGCTTCTGCTACGTGTATCCATATTCCTCACAGATTGTTTTTCTATTACTCTCACCTAAAATCTACTGATATTTTTGTCACACCTCTTCTTAAAGCAGACCAAGCCTTTGCCTTCCCTCCTTACCTTCCTCCCTCTGTCTTTCAGCCTGTTAATCTGTTGGCTCTTAGCATTGCTCAGTAAGGTCTCCCAGCTTCATGATAAGAAGATGTGGAATCTCAAATTACTTTTCCTGTCTGTTTTGGTGTGTCTTTATTTGGGAGTCATTGTCTTGTCCTGTGCAACAGCCCCTACTGACTGAAAACAAAGTAGATGTACAAAAATTTTTAACCAATTCATTATAATTATAAACTAATAATTATAAATACAAATATAGGCCAATACAATATCTCTCAATTAAACAGGAGATTTCACAGATTTATTGCATAGGAGTTCTACTAGTACCAAAATCAGTATGTCAGAGCCAATCAAAAGGCAAAGCTGCGCTGGAAACTGAAGTCATTAAGATTCTAGCAAAAAAAGCAGCCAAACCATAGAAAATATAAGCCAACTGATCACTGAACAGAGAAATTCTCTCACATGAGCTAAGAGCAGTCTTACACAACGTTTGATGTCAATCAGATACTTGGTCACCCATCCCTCTTACTACTCTGGTCAGTAGTAGGGGAAAGAAGACCAGGAAGGGAAGCAGGAAAGATATTATGCCAGAGAACTTAAGATGTCACAGATATATAGCCTTTAAACAGTTTAAATACATCATAATCCTGAAAGCAGCCAATGGGTATCASTAAAATCAGATAGCTGTTCCATCAAAACCACAAATGTTTCCTCACTAGAAATCAAAGACAAAAAATAAACAGCAAATACAGCAAAAAGTATGCAACCCTGAGACTCTATTAAGACCCAAATGAAATATAAACAAATAACTGATAGATATTGGAAGATACTCCCCAATATATACAACATCAAAGAAACAAAGAGCAAGGCAAACAGGAAAGATGTGCACAGACTTCAACACCAAATAGCCTGGATTATATGGTATTTTCTATTCTCCTGAGTCATAAAGAAATAGGATAATTGATTAGCAAGTTAGCACTATGTTAAAAAATAGTGTTTATATGAACATAAATGTATATCAACATAGATTTTCTGGAGGGAGATATGTGTTAATGATAACATAATGTTAATGTTAACTGTACAGGCAACTTAGGTATTCTGATTTAGTTTTGCTCTCTTGATTAAATATATGAAAGGATATTAGGGTAGTTGGTTTTTCAACAGGGGATTTGGTATAGAGGAGCTTGATGTATTCTACTTTCAAAAATGTGGATGGTGAAAGAGAATAGCATATATGAAGGAAACAATAAAAATGATCTGAACTGTATCAGTATTCATTCTCCTGCTATTGCTACACTGAATACTTCCTGTATCTAGAATGCTACATATCTAACATGAAACTTTTCTGTAAATATTCATTCTTAGTTAGTTCTATCTCCTGCTATTTTAACTGCTGGCTTCCTCTATACCAGTTCGTCCTTTCATTTTTATATATAGTCATACCTATACCCTTTGATACCATTAGATAAGAGGTGACTTTTTGCCARTCTTCTATGTTTTATTCCTTTAAGATAGCCATTTTTCAAATCTTTCACATTACTTCTTATTCACTAGAAGTCAGAGAACCTCCACTATGATTTTGATTTTACTCCAGCAGAAATCTCAAAAAAAGTCCTGAAAACTCTATCTATGACAAAATTAACAAAACATAAGCTGTGGCTTGCCTATGCTTGAGTCACTCAGACATAATAGTTTTTTTCATTACTGTGGTAGTCTAAAACTAAGGTTTGTCGGAATTATTCCAAATATATTAGTGTACTGGTTTTAATATGGAGAAAGACAAACTATTTTAATATACAGCGATTATGGTTAGTAGGAAAACAGTTCAATATTGCTAATTAAGCTATTTGTCAGATCCTCTGTTTGAGTTTTATTATATACATGGGCATTTTATTTTTTTCCCTAAACCATTAGGAATATAAAAACAAATCAGGTAATGTTCTACTAGTACACTGTTTACCCCTAGAGTACACTATTATAAATGCAGTTAGCTGAGTATGGTGTGTGGAAGGATATCTTAAAAATGTAATTTAATCTTAATGTGTTCACACATGTAGCTTTGGTTTGAGCATGCCACTGGAGCAGAGTGTGGTTCCAGATACAGTAAAAATATACAAAGTCCCTTTAATAACTTAGATTATCAGACAGGTATCGTAAAATGATCTAACCTAATTTATTATAAAGATTTTAGATATAACTGTGACTTCTGAAAGATTTTGGGGAAATAAAGAAGAAAAGCCTTAGAAAAAAAGAAAGTCATATTACAATTTTCAATGGCTACATTAGGTAATAGTCAATATTTCCACTTAGTACATTTAAGGACTGACAGCTTCAAAGTTATTGAAGGTGTTTAGTCTTATCTGTTAGTATCTTCATAATCATTACAGTTTTTAAAAAATAAACACATTGGTATTAAAGAAGAGTAATAAAATAGGCTTATTTTTCTCAGAATGAGTGCTAGTGATTTCAGTGAAGTTTTGTCAGGGATAAATGTAGCTAAAGATAGCAGTAACTCCCCAACTTCTATTAGTTTTAATGAGGTTGGCAAGGCTGGTTTCTTGCACATCATAGAGAATATTTATGTTTAATGGTCTACATTATACTCAGTTAAATCAGGAAATAAGTTCTAAAGCCACTGATTAACATGTTTAAGGTCAGTTTTCATGCTTTTCCATTTATTTTTCTTTTATATATTAAATATTCTTCTAGCATATTTACTTTTCCAGTTCCTTTCCAAATTATCTATAGACTTAAATATGGCTCCACAAGAGATGTAGGAAATGTATCAGCTCACAAGATACCTTGAGCATGGCTGTATATATTAAAATAAAAGCAAGAGAAGACAGATCAAGAAAAGACAGAAAATCTATTCATTTCATGTTGGTATATCACATTCATTATAGACTACCCTGACCACAAGTGTTGATTCCTAATTCAAATATATACTTTATTTGGCATATAAGATGCAAAATTAACATTTCTAAACTTACATGTCTAAATTCATACAGAAGCACCCAGCTTTTACATCTGTGTCTACAGAGAAGTTCCATTAATTTCCACAAGACCTCTACATTATTCAGTGCAGGACCACATTGTGCTGGATGAACCTTTTGCCCATGTTGGGGCTTGCATTTCTTGTTTCTGAGAAAATAATTTTGTAATATATTAGATTCAGTGGTATTTTGTCTATATTAAAAAGAAAACCCTCCATAAAAAACTGCAAACTTATAACAGTGTAAATGGGGCCTGCTTTGTCTGTGGAAAAACGCATAAAAAAAATAGTAGTTCAACTACTGAAAAACAAGAATAATTTAAATGATTTTTTTCATTGCAAAATTGCCATTCCATAGGACGGGTGACTTGAAATAATACTACACGATCAAATTGGATTATAAAGAATATAAACAATAGGGAAATGTTAATAGTGCGTATACTCTGTGCATTTTTGAAAACTGGAATTATTCTAAGGTTGTGAATTGTTTAAGAGCTAATGAAAGTGCACAGCTATAAGAGAAACTTAAAACTGAAAATTTCCATGTGTCCAGTGAACTAAAACCTTGAAGTTTAGAACAAATGTTACCTATGCATTAATAACTATGACAACACTCCCACACACACTTATTTGAAAGCTAAGCTTTTTGTCATCAGAAGCATTAAAAAGGTAAAAGATTTCATCCTAAAGGCAGATTGCTAGGAGTCATTAATACTATTTATTTGATTTTAGACAGGAAAGTTATTAAAGGTGACGCTTGCATTTGTACAGCACGTACTCATTTCTCTTTTCCGTTGGAGAAATTTTTTAGGCATTATATAATAAAACAAGAACATAAGGTTTATATCATAGACTGACACAATATAGATTTTATCTGTCTGTCTATCTATGTCTGACATTCTTCTATGCAGATATCAATGTCAGTCTTTCTGTAGTCATGGAACACTAATACTCCTATGAAAATTTGCTCCTATGAAGGGAGTGGCAATATATGAGAATAAAATAACTGAGTGTATTATTGTGCTTCTACAAGAACTATCATAATTTAAGAAAAAATAGCTCCATAGAAAAACTCTGTAACAATTTTCCATTTACCCAGTACGCTCTCAAATACCCTTCTTTCCTGAAAATCTAGATATTATGGTTAGAGTTAACACATGCCAATAGTAAAGAATTTTCATACCACGGATGCATCCCTCTGCCCTTCTGATCTTGGATGTCAAGATGCCAAAACCCACCTTATAGGCCCTGTGGGATCTAAAACAGCCCAACCAACGTCAGCAAGTGTTGATGTAAAACAAGTTCCCAAGAGGCTACGTCGCTGATCACTGCCCATGGCATATCTTTAGGGATGTCCCATCATTTCTGCCTTTCTGCATTCTGGAATGTCCCAAATGTCAGTGAATGTGTCCCTTTAGTGAGGGGATCCTTAGCTGCAGCTTAAAAGCTGCTTTAAGGACTTTATTTTTTATTATTATTTTTTATTTTTTTATTCCCCCATTCCATTCATATAAGCCATATAGCCATATAGAAAAGCAGTGGGAAGCATATGTTTCTAACATCTTTTGAAAGACAGAAGTTGAGCATGAATATCAGAGTTCAAATAAATTTGCTCAGCTTATTCTATTACCATCGTTACCATCCAAACTCACAAATACAAAGAAAATACAGTATTTCCCTATATTTCATTTAATATCAGAAACACCTGCAGCTGTTCAAATGCAGACTTTTAACAGCCACCATAATCAGTGAAAATAAAATCACTGTAAGCTATCAACAAAAAGTAGTAGAACATTTGCCAGAGATAGCTGTTTTCATTTAAATGACTTGAAAATACCCTGACCTCCTCTATTTAGGTAGGAAGCAACTTATGTGGCCAGCTGCTGACAGTCAGTGTTAAGGAGAGGTCAGTAGCTTCACCCATTGATTTTTTTCTTCTTGTCATAATCTAAAAATTATGTACCATTCAATTCCTTTTATATATGTTCTGCTGTGGCTCTTTGGTGTGTTTTTCCACACACACACCACAAAGTGTATTTTTCAAACTAATTTCCACAGTTAATCCCAATGATTTCTTTCCAGAATGTGCACTGGAGTTTTATTCATTTATTTTTAATCATATTTTATCTCTTTATTAACCCCTTCTGTTTTTTTATCTATTATAATCTATCTCTGTTCTAATTCAGCTTCAATAATTTGAACGAGGATTAGTTTTCAGGAGCTTTAATAACCTAATTAAGGCACCAGTTTAACTATAATGAAATATCCTTTAAAAGTAGCACTGTGCCTGAAGATTGATATGAGAAGTACTGATAAAGCTCTATGCAACTTTGTTTAACCTCCATTCTGAAATTTATAAATCTGAGTAGTCTTCAGTTTGCCTTTTTAAAATTAAAGTTTAGCAGTTAATTTAAATACTATTTTGTGAATGTATTCCATAAGTATCACCACCACAGATATTGATTACACCTGTGCAGTTTCTTTACTTCAGTCTCTTGGTATTTGGAAAATTATATTTCTATAAAAATATATTATCATTTTAAGCAATAACCTTAGCATAAAGAAAAGAGTACCACCTTACAATTGGGATAAAATTAAATTTTCAGCATAATCTTTGTTTCTCCATTGTGTGTGTATATGTTCATTTAATTAATAAATGCAATTAAGCAAGGGAAAGTGCTACTTGTGGAATAATGATTTCTGCCTTCCCTAAGAAATGATATCAAAATAATACATCTAGAATTTAAGTCCATCCATCCCTCACAGACAATACTTTGTGGCAACCAGATCTGCATGTTTTTAACTACTCTTGTTACATCAATGTGCAAAACCCCACCTTCAGATCTCTCTTTTCCTCCTTATTGTTTTATATATATCACTTTAACGGAAATACAAGAGTCCTGACCTTTGGCATAGACATATGAATTCCTAATGTGAATTATTACCCAAAACTCAGTTGTTTTTAGTGGAACTTTACATGCAGTTACAAATGACCAGATTATTGGGTGGTTATTCTCATTTGGTATCATTGACACACAGCTGAAATACCAATCACTGGGAAAAAAAGTAGCCTAAATTCAGTCTGATAAAAGTGAAGAAATAAAAGATCCACATTAACATCCCTAGCAGCCAAAACAAGTAGAAAACTAAACCATAAAACTCCCTTTATAAAAAAAATTTAAAAGTTCCTTTTAAAAAATGAAACAGTAACAACGAAAAGTTAAACCACACATCAGCAGTGAGACATTAAATCAATAGAAAATATAACAAGTGTTCTACCTTCAAGTCCTATGCTTACAGTACCGCACCAAAATGTTTCCCTAGAATTCCCTAGAATTTTTCAAGGCACCTAAGGTTTTTAACTCAGATTACCTGCTGGCGGAAGTTGTTGTCTAATTCACTTGGGTATTACTGAAAATGCCAGATTTAAGGTTTTAATGCAGCTCTGTTGAAAATATCTGTTGAGATTTTTATTTAAAAAATGCAGAAAATGGAGGGTGCTGTAGTTATCCAAATTTACATTATCACTGAATTTGTTTTAAAATGGTATTATATTTCTCCTACATCTATTATCTTTAAAGGGAAAAAAAAAGACTATTCTCGTAAGTCCAATTTTTATTCAAGGAACTTTATAATATTTTAATAAACCCAAATATGTACACAATAAGACAAAAGAGTCACCCAGAAAAGTATTCTGGCTGTTGGTCATAAAAAGCAGATGTCAAATATGCAGCAGTTTGAGGTTCAGAGACTTCCTAAGCCAAATGTAGCTTCTTTGTATTTTATGAAAGGCTGCACTGAACACAAATAGAAATGTATAATATTAAAGAAAAGTAATCATYCTCTAAGGTACTGAATAAGTCTAAATCCTAGTTGCTTCTTTAATCCTAACAGCAAGTAATGCTATAATTGCTGTGCTGGTCTCTCTCTACCTGCATTTGCAATTGACAAATTATTTGTCATGAAAAGTATTCTTACAATGTATTTTACAGGCTGTGAAAGTGATAAATGTGCCCCAGAAATGGAAATAATAGGTCATATAGCTGGCAGACAATGTATTGCAGGACATTTCAATGACAGTTTCTCTTTCTTTCCCATTCAATTCCAATTTCAATTTTAACCAGCAAAACCCGAGCAAAAAATACTGTTAAGATTTTTCTTTTTAAAGGGTTAACGGGCAATGAGAACATTCTATAATTTAATTACTCTTAGATTTTCATAGTATCTCCAGATGATAAAACTTCATCTGCCTTTACCTTGGACTAGTTATGAAACAACATCAGAAACATCAGGGTACTGAAGTTTCACCAAATCAGACCTCAGCACAAAGCTAGTGTGTACTGTGGCTTTGATTTGGAAATATAGTATTTGTTCTTCAAAGGTACAGCTTTCCTCAAGAAATACTTTTCTAGGATGTGAGGTGAAAGACTGTTTTATTTTTAACTCATTACAGAGGAAACTAGTAGGGAAAAACCTGGAAAAACGAGGAAAGAAACCAACCACCTCAGAATTATCTCARTGAAAACATATACCATTGGTCTTCCATAAAATTGGCAAAACTTTGAACAGAGTTGTATATTTTTAGATTGATTGGCATGTCCATGCTCTGTTGTGAAATGTAGAAAATGACATAGAAACTGCAGGAAAACAAGGAGCAACCACAGATTTTTAGCTTGCACAAGATTTTATTTGAACAGTTCTAATTTTATTGTCAAAATAAAAAATAACAGGAAAACAGGACATGGACCAATGTGTATTAAAAATCACCAGGAGTTTTATTCCAACTGGAGCATGATCAAAATGAAAGTTTATTTTGTAGTGACTTTTATATTTAGCGACTTTAGCTGACAACTACAAGTTGTCTTACTCATTAGAAATGCTATTGCTCTAGATTTTTATCCATTTATTTGGACACAGTTGTCCACCACAAAAGTTCAGAAAATTACATCAAGTGTTTGGGTGTTTGGAATTATATTGTGATCATTAGTCTGTTTTAATACCTTTGTCTATCCCATTACACACACAGCAGTATTGCCAATCCTTTTGAAAGTCAGAGAATTAAATTTGGCCCTCAAACTCGATGGGAGCCGTGGAAGCTCTCAGTGTCCAGCTCTGCTACTCTTCTGCTCAGAAAGGAATTTTTCTCCTATACTTCTGTACTGGTACCGCCCCTACACCTTCCCTATCTGCCAGACCTCATCCAGCCTTTCAACCTTTTTTTCTCTCCCTGCTCCTCACTCTCATCCCTCAAAAGCCATACCCAGGTTTGCAATTCATACTACGTTATAAATGGCCTGAAACAGCACTGTAGCATAATTGTGGGGTATAGGCAGATGATGATGATGATGATGAAAATGATGAAGAAATATTATGTAGCTGAATGTTTAAACAAATGGAAATTAATGTTAAATGACACCATGTCATAGAGCAATAGGAGTGGGAAGTTGTACTTATTAGGCTTTTGCTCCACGAGAATGTAAGAAATTTAGAATCTATTTTCTGTATAGTTTGTCATGATAGCTCTGCAAATTATACATATAAAATACAGAGGTCACACAAGCAGTATGTGCAAGTTCAAATACATGAACATTGCTATGAAATGAAATATGCTTATTTTTAAATGAGTCTCCATTACTGTTCATTTGCAACAATTATATTTGTATTGCAGTTTAACTGTTATACTTTGAGTATAGCTATTGAGTCACATGACAACTCTATAAAAAGCTTTTGAAAAGATTATTTAAGACTACTTCATGTACTATGGAGAAACAGGAGACTCCAGTCAGTCAGAATCCCATTCCACTACATAGTTTATAAAATAATGGTCTTGTAATAAGGAACTTCAAGCCTAATTAAGTCCAAATAAAGTACATCTAATATGAAGGACAAATATATGACATGAAAATACAATATCTGAAAAATGGATGTGTAAACATAAATATACTTTATGCAGTATCCCCAAGCTATGCAAAAATAAGTTCTAGATGAGAACAGTTATTTCCTTATTAAGCTTCAAACCCTGGATTAGAAGAAAAAACTCACACATGAAATCCTAGAACTAGAAGGCTTCCAAGGCATATAACAGGTATTTCAATCAAATTAAATTATAATACAATTTTAATAATTCATGAGGCATACATAGGAGTTTAGAGTTTGTTAGATACACTTATTTGGATATTAAGGCTTTCTATAGCTATAATGTCCAAAAAGTACCCAGTAAGATACCAAACTCTACCCTATTCTTACCCTAATAATATGATATACTGAAGAAGGTTTTGTATGCTGAGAATCACACAGGATATTTATGCATAAATTTCTGTGGTTACGAGATACAATTTGCTTTTGTACCCCGGATACTTAGTCCTAGAACCAAATAGACATTTTGGATGTTTTTTTTTTTCCTTTTATTTTTCTTTTCTTTCTTTTAACTCAAGAGATTTTGTTTGCATGCTCTCTGGACTGTTCCCAAAACAAATAGCTTATAGACTGAATTAAAACAGCTATTTGAGAAGGAAAGAGGTTTTTTTTAAGTTTTATATGTGACTGACTTTAGGGAAAAAGAAAAAATGTTTTCAGAGTTAGGCTGTTTAAATCTTCAGAAAATAGATATATTCTTTTATATTAAAATGAATACATAAAAATAAATACTGAAGTTATTCATATAAGAAATTAGCATACACTATAAATGCATCACTTTGTGCTGAGGATTCCTGCGGGTTTGATTACCTTTTCCTTTTTTGCTTTGTATAATCTTTCACAGCAATGCCAGGTGTGAAGGTAGAAAGTTAACCAGTCACCACAGTCACAGGACTTGCAAAGAGTTATCTATGGGTCCCAAGAACTTATAGGAAGGCCCAGGCTATTCAACAGCCCCATACATTAATCTCTCCCCAACTGTTCCCATAGATTGTGTTTGGCAAGGGGAGTTTCCACCGTATTGCTTGGTAATAGGACACAGTGTCTCATGATATTATCATGTTATTATCTATTCAGCCTAGCCAACCCACACCCCCTTATTACTGAATATATAAATAATTAGACCTAAAAAAGGTGGCCAAAAAAGATGAGAAGAGACTTTGCAACGAATAGAGTTAAATCTCAGTGTGGAGATTTCTCTTTCCACAGTCTCAAGGATAGACTTGGCAAAAATGGGGAAATCATCCTTTAAAGTGAACATGAAGAAAATAAGCCATGGCAGCCATGGTTGGGCCAGATAAGAACTACATAAGTTATGTAAGTTGAACTCTAAGTTAAATCATTAGAGTTTTAACAGAGTGTATGATGCAGTTGTTAGAGGAGTTCTGTGGTTAGGCTGTAGCAAGTGCAACATCTTTTATGCCATATTTCTAAAACTTTCATCAAATTGTCAATATTATTAAAATAAAAGCAGTGTCTGAAGATGCTTTTCTATATCTTTTATACAGAAACTGTCATCTGCAAGTTACTGTCACTGTTAATTTGTGTGAAGACACAGAGGAAAGCAGTAAAATAATCTGACCAAAGAAGATGAAAATCAGATTGTGAAATACCTTGCCTAGTTATGCATCCTATCTTGCAATGAATCCCTTTTGCTCTTCTACTTTTATTATCTTAAGGGACAAATGGGGTAGAGCTAGGAGTCAGTGAGGCAACAGAGGATCATAATTACTTCTGGTTTTGCACAAAACAAAATGTAAAAACAATACAGAGAATAAAGAAGGAAAACTAAAATACTCCATTTAAAACATCATTTTTGTGGCTACCTGGAGGCCTTAAGAAAAAAGTATTATGCTGAGATTGCCCACTTTCTGCTAAAGGAACTGTAAGCTAGCTTGAMCTGAACTTGTGATGTTGACAGTTCTCTAGTCCTACTGAGCTCAGTAGAAGGGATCATTGAAGAACCTTAGAAATATTACTCCTTCCTGTAAGTGGACTGAATATCCATTATGTCACTAGTAAAGATAAATAACACCATTTGGGAACTTTTCCTTACTTGAAACAGATGCTAAAGACATTGACATTTCCTGTTGGTACTTCTCACTAACAACTAATCTTAAGCCTTGCAATGGGACCTTGATATGTCGAGTCTTAATGCTAATCTTATTGAAAGTGACAGATGTTCACCTTATTAAATCAATYCATTCATATAGTTACAGTTCTGCTGATTGCAGTTTAATTAGTACTTTGTCTGGTTTGAGTCTAGATACAATATCAACTTTTGGTGAAAACTTATGCTGACATTTTGCAAATTAAGAAAGCCACAATAGACTGAGCAATAAAATTACAATATGCAACTGGTTTTACTCTGACTTTTATTCTATGCTCTCAAAATAGAAAAGATGCAATAAATTGGAAATAATATAAACTTTAATGTTGTATTACTCCATAGCTACTGTGCAAATATGTAAGCCAGTTTTATATTTGATGTTCATTTTTAAAATGCAATTTTTTATGCATATTATCCCTGAAGAACAAAGGTTCAACACCACATTGTTAAAAACAAAATCCTTAAATCAGCTAATAGCTTGGATATCAATTTGCTTTTGAAAACATTGGTGCTTTCTTGTTTCAGGCACACTTACACCAGATAAAAGCTTCCCAATATATAAAAACTGGCAATATTTAAACAGATTTAGGAAGCAATTTAAGAGGGAAATTCTGTAGTGAGTTTTTATCAACGATGCCAGTCAAAAAGAGAAGGAAAAAGTTGATTAATATTATCAGAAAGATAAAGTGGAATTAATAGTATAAGAAATTAAGTCCCTCTTATTTCTGCAAATTATGAGACTTGCACACAAACATGAACTGGAAGAGCAAGGCTATTTCTTTTTTCCCCTTCACTCTCTTGTGGGGGAGATCCATAACATCTTTTTCTCCTTTGAACAGCCTGCATCACCATTGAGGGCTATCAACATGTCCTTCTCAGGTATAGAAGAGTATCTCAGAAGGCTTCAACTTTCATAGACATACACTGGAAATAAGAACATTGCTAGAAATATTTCACCTGTCTTGCTTTTCAAGGGCATACTGCACTATAACAGCAATATTTTCAAAAACATCAAAATGATTAAGTACCTAAAGAGAAGATACTCAGAGTAACTAAAACTTTTTGGAGTTTCTGTGCAATCTGAGACAAGTATCATCTAAATAATTTTGAATGAAATACATGTTTATGTGCACTTTTGTAACTACTTATCAGTAGGAAATTAGGCAACTTCAGGCCAAAAAAGTAGTTTACCTAGAGTTACAGGGCTTACAGTCATAAATGCCATAATTCTATTGCTAAATATAAAGTTTATTGATGTTGCCTCTTTGGTGCCTATATCTAAATGAGAAGTGGGAAAACTGCACTAATTCTCTTCTTTGAAGTTGGGGAATTTAGTCACTTAGACAATTTTGAAAATTTTACTCAAACTCCATCAGTGTCCTAAGTCCTAAAACAGTCAACACAACAGACAAAGCAGTCAGAGGTTAAGTCAGATTATAGCATGCTATTTACTAATGTCATAACTAGCTAAACAATTTACAGAGGAAACTAATCTTCAATGAAATATGCTGCTTTGGACAGAATAAATTGAAAATTAATTGAAAAATAATTTTCCCTAACATTAAAATAATCAAGGAAAAGCCTGCTAGATCAATATTTACTTTCAATAGTACTCGTTAGAACCTGAACACATTTTAAAATATTAGTCAGTGCCCTCCTAACAGTGTCCTGGAGGGATTCTGAATATTTCCTTTAGAGTGTCAAAATCTAAAATCTATACTAAAGATCTAAGGAAGGAAAAACACTGTTTTCAGATGGGGTTCAGAGATACTATTACTCAAAAGTTTATTCATATGAAAGGTTATTTTACTGCTAATATTTCAAATCATGATCATCAGGTTTACTGTAAACAAATCTCTATCAATTGAAAGACTTTCCTCTTACTAGATCTTTTGTAATCTCATCAGAAGTACAAACACACAATTTAATCCTCTATATGAAACTACTAATTTTATTATAAGACTTCAGTACTGCACATTGTATTAAAATGTTATTTTCAAAGAATTCAGAAAATAGATATACCTTTCAAATACAGAATTTTAGTAATTTCATGTCATCTAAGTTTCTCATGTATCCAAAATACTTTCTTAAAGCATAATTCTATGAGAAATATTACACCTCTTTTTCACCACAGCTCACAATTTAATCTTTTTCATACCTGAAGTCTCATTTACTAAATCATTTTCTTCTTGGAACTTCAAATGTCTAATTTCCTATATTCCATTCTGTTAAGGTTGATCATTTCTTCCTGTTTTAAGGATGATTTTTCTAAAGGATGATGAAAATCATCAAATACATTCAACTCTTTTGGAACTGACTCAAAGCTGTGAGTGACAAAAGTAATACAAATTTAAGGTGATTTCAGTAAGGGATTCATGAGGTGCACCACAACCATTTTAGAACCAGCATTTTACAAAATCTATTTTCCTGCTCATTTTTTGCCTATTTGGAAACACAAGTGATGTATTTGATATTCTCTAACATGTCATTTATCAAGCATTTATGTCAATGCATAGCTTTCACCATCTCCCTCTGTATGGAAAGAAGGGAGACACTATTTTTAAAAAGTTGCTCTGGAGCTGTGGCAGAACTAGTAGGAATGTTAATGCCATCTTCTCCAAATAAGGGCTTTGGTGCTTTTGATATTTGTCTCCAATCGTACTTTAAAGACTGAGAACAGAGAGAGCATATCCAACTAAATCATATGGGAGCTGCATGCTGCTGTCTGACCACCTCTCCAGTTCCCAGAGTGAGAGGTCTTCACCTCAGTTGATCTGACTCATCTGACACAGTCCTCCATTCTTACCTACTGTACACACAAAGACAGGCGTAAGAAAGATGTGAGGTGCCTGAGACACCTCCTATTTCATTGGGTAAGGACATGAGAAAAGTATGCATGAATCACATTCACCTGAGATGGGTGAGGAGCTGAAGACAGACATGCCACAAGACTTGGCATGGCCAGTGGCACTGAGATGGAATACAGAAATATATTGAAATTAATTGAACTATTCATGACTCTCACAGCTATTGTTTCAGGACATATTCATCACCATGGACTGTTCACTTTTAGCTGTGATCATCACACCTCTGGTATGGAATAGAGGGATATGTAATATTTCTCCCTGATAAACTATGTCCCAATCTCCATCTCCAGTCTCTTGCTCCTAACACGTGTCTCACAGTCACAGCTAGGTTTACTGCTGCTGCTGTTCAGTTTCACTACAGAAGAAGTCAGACAGACACAGTTGTGCCTAGTGTAAAGGTTGGGGCTGGCTGTATTCTCAGTGGTCACTATCTCCATCCTTCAACATCCCAGGCAGGAGCAGCAAGGTCAGATCTTAAGGGATCTACCTCTGGTACTTTACCTTGGCCTGATACCATCCTTTTGCCTTTCCTTTCCCTATGACAAAAGTGGCCAGCACCTCATTCCTTCAGGCAGCCAAGTTCAATCCAAGAATCTTTGAGTCAACTTTGCTGCTGTGAAGCAGAGGAATCTGAAGTCCATAGCTGTTATTATCAATGGACCAACTGAATACCTCACAGTTTCTAATGTATTAAAACTCCTAGTACCTGCACAGGATTGTACTATCATCCTCTTTTGAACTGGAGGGCACAGATTAAAAGAGTAGACTACAGCATTAATACACTCACAGAGTAAGTCCATGGTAAAGTAAGACTCAAAAATTCCATTAATTTCCATAGGGGCAAGACTAGAAATTTTTTTTTGTGTGCTCAGTAGTGCCATAAATATTGAAAACAGAAGAAGGAAACTAGAAGCTTGAAGTTATCTCAACAAAGAAGTGAGTTAGGAGTAAATATTTTGCTGATCTACCTTTAGCACCCACAACTCTGCTGAATAGCCTAAAGAAGAAAGATCATACAAACAGATGGGGAAGGAGTGTTTCCACTTTACAAAACTTGATCCATTGATTCTCGCTCTCTAACTGCTTTTGAGATCAATGTTGTAGCAAAACACTATTAACAAAGTCTGACTAATAGAATCCAATATTAATTAAGGAAGAAATAAATTATTTTAGTTTCACATTTGCTCAATGTCACCATTAAGTCTGAGACAATGTTAAGCTTAAATATAACCATGAGGTAAGAGGGTGACATTAGAATGTGAATATTCATGATAAATGAGAGACTGGAAAAAGACAGAGTGTTCCAAGATCTCATTTGGGACAGAATGAACCAGGGTTGCCTGGAAACAAGGAAGGGTAATGGRTGACAACCACAGGAGAAGTATAAAAATAAAACTGCAGTAATTGTAAACTGCTGGTATGAGGCACCAGTCATATTAATTAAACACTATCTAGGTTACTTTCAAGCATACACGTATTTTTAGGAGTTCCAGGTTTGAAAACAGACTGAAACCAAGTAACATGCCATATATTCATGTTTTTGAATGATATAGTGCAATGAAAATATTTCCCATTCCAATCAGATTTAAAATGGGTCAATCAGATCTGATCCAGGACAAGATTATACAGAGTATTTGATGAAAAGACAGAAACTTCATGCCAAAACCTCAGCCTTTTCACAAAATTCTTCATCACATTCAGACCATTCTGAAGATATATAATTATATTCCTTTGAAGCACGAAGTTTTAATATAGTTTATCCATGAAGGGTTTATTTCAGTGTACATTTTATTATGTTCAAAATTCTAAAATAACAAGAAATATTATGTGCTTACAGGGAAGAAAAAGGGAAGCAGACCTTTCTGCATAGTTCTGAAGCAAGTGTACATACTTATTTCACACCTCCTCTCTCCAATGTACCTACATACTAGGCTGGTGAAATTCAGAAAAGAAATGTAAGCCTGAAGATTTCCAATTCTTCTTTAATTAATTCCATGAATTAAAACCACTGGATGAAAATAATTAAGATAATGATTCCTCTAAAACTAATGTGAACAAATTTTAGTGCTTGGTTTTACAAAACTGCAAAAGTAGAAACCAGTCCTAAATGTTAGAAAGTTCTATTTTTTTTTTAATTATTTTTATTTTTTGCAAGTCACTCAAAAATCTGTTTCTCTGGTAATAACCTAATAAATTCTGCACAGGTAGTCTGTTTGGTTTTAATAGTCTCTGCACTGAAGTGTTAAACGTAGGAAAAAATAAACATGGTGATTCCTACAACATGAATAATCAGGTAAACATATAAGTGCTACTTCTGTTTTCCCTAGTGTTTGATTTCCTAATGTTTTCTATAACAGCAGTTATCTTTCAAGTCCATCACTCAGTTTTAGTTCAGGCATGACTGCTTACATGTATATTTAAAGTTCAGCCTGTGTCAAGGAGTGATATCTAGCTCAGAGATGATTTCTAATTTCCTTAGTTTTGAATTTTCCAGCCCCCCTGCAGAAAAAGAATTTTACTTCAGATTTATTGGCAGCAATATCACTTATATATATTTCTGCAGAATACAGGCCTTAAAGAATGAAGTTGGACATGTTTAAGATCTCTGTTTTTCTTCATTTTCTTGTTCTTCTAATAATATTAAATATATATATAACATATATTTATGCATATGGCCATGCTGACAAACACAAAATTAACCACAATATTTTTGCATTCATTAGAACCATATTGCTAGTATTTCTAATTAGGGGATAAAAAATTTATCATCAAGATGTCTTCATTTGTCTTTATTAGAAAATCACACATCAATTCACTGGTAACTGCTAGCGGTTGAATCACTGCCACTTGCTGTCAAATGCTGCCAAATTGGTGTTCCCTTTCTGCCCACTTAGTTTTCCTTTAACGAAAAATATTTTTTATTTCTCAGTGAATGGAAAAATACTAGATTCAGTGAGGGAGCAGCATAGCAATGAAAAAAGATAAGGAAAACAATATCAGTTTTGATGAGCATGCATTTTAATGGTGCACAGAAATAAACACCAAATAACTTGCCTCTGAGATAAAAATAAAAACAAATAAGAACAACATACATCACCGTCTAGTTCTATACAATGTCCTTCATACAAAAGAATCGGGAAATTAACTTGTGTCCTTTGGCAGAGAAAATGAAGGGAAAAGAAAATAATTCGAAAAAGGTATCTGGATATAGCAAGTATTATAATACAGATGAAAATTATCTTTTTCTAAAAATTAATTATTTAGAAGCTTATCTACAGTAATGTTCTCTATTTATTTGACAAGAATTATGATCTATTTATTTCAAAATAAGACAAATTCAGAAGGGCTGCCCCTATTCTTCTGAGTAATTTTCTCTCATCAAAATAAATAATCCTCTGAGAGATTTTAATCTAATTTTATTTCTCTGATGTTATTTTGACATTTCCAACATTTTATCTCTGTTACTTGATTAAAGGATACTAAAATTCTGTTTGTAGAAATAGTAATCAAGAGTAAAAAGTCTGACTTCTATGAATATTTTCCTTGCCCATGTTACAGTGTTTGGTTTTCCTACGTTRTCTCACCCCCACCATCTATTTTTGCAACCACTAGTTTCACAAGCAATAATAAACACACGCACATCATCAATGTAAACAGTCACCAGCCTTCAAGAGATGTTGGAGAGGCACAGTACAGCAGAGGTTTGTGTATGGAATTCGATTGTATGAATAGAACCTGGCTTGAGAGAAAAATAAAAAAGAGAAAGTAAACAAATAAAAGAAAAATAACCAAACTCCAGTTGCTAACTTCTGGATAAAATTAAAAAAAAATATATATATATATATATATAAAGATTTCAAGTTTCAAATATAGGAGGGGATCTATAAAGATGCTGCTCTGAAGATATTCACAAATTTAAGAGATTCATAATTTTGGGAAGACAATCCCTCATCTATCTGTGTGTTGCTCAAAAGTTCTGCAGTATGTGTATCAAACAGAAAAGTTGAATGAAAGTCCAATAATTCTTTTAAAATACTATAAGCCAAAGCTAAATACTTACTTAAGAATGTTATTGGTGCTCATAGATAAGACAGATTAGAGAGATAATTTTTATAAATCATAAGTACACAAAAAGTTCCTTAAACTTAATGAGAAATTAAATTAATTGCTTCCTTTAATAAATATTATAATGTTGATAGTAGTTCTTACATAATTTGCCAAAAGTTATTAAAACCAACAAACAAAACGGTCTGAAGCCTTTTATTTTTAATTCAACTTTGCCATCTTCAAGATAATTAAAATGCTAAATTTTTCCTTATTAATTTGCATGGTAGATCTTCCAGCTTTTCTATTTTCTCTATAACTTCTTTTTTACAAAGTTCCATAAACAAACAGCAAAAAGATTAAATTAGTCCTATATAAAGTAAAAAAAAAAAAGATCAGATTATAATTACCCACATGCATGCAATTTGATTTACCCAATACTATTTCTGCCAGTTAGGAATTTTGATTTTTAAATTGAGCAAAACAGTTATCTGTAACCAAAGTGTTTAGCATCTTATCACCAGTCAGCTCCCAGACCACGACACAAAGATGCATAAAATAAGAAAGGAGGCAGAATAGATCAGAAAAGAAATATATTTTTTTATTTTGCTATAAGCCATACCTAGTGGGCTTGCTTCCTCACTCCCCCTTCAGGGGAATGGGCATCATTTCTGGTAGGCCCTCATTCAGCAAACAGCAGCTTTGCTGATGCAAAGAGCAGCAGTTGGTTGTTGCTCCTTCTCCCTCCCTCCCAGCTCAGCTGCATTCTCTGCGGTGAGGACTGTGAGGGCACGTATTTTTTATATAAAGCGAAGAACTCGGCAGTAGCTTCCCTAAGCACCGTTCTTTGGTCTCTGCGCCTACTGGCAATAATGAGGAAYAGATGGACTAGCTGGTGGATAAATTAGACAGAAAAGGTGTTCCATTGGGAAGTAGCCATAAACATCAAGAAAAATTTTTCCTTGGCATCCTGAAGGGCTTTAACGCTGCAAACCCTGACTCATACTGCAATTTCCAAAGACATGCATGCAGCAGAAACCTTGCACTTGGCATAGGTACTCCCGTGAAATAGAACGGCGGGGTAGGATTAAACCTAGAGAGTCATTTGCACTGTGAAACCTTTTGTTGCTGCTACAGGAATTATCAAACTTTTTTTGTTTTTTAAGCAGTGCTGAATTTAACCATGCCATTTCAAGCTGATGCAAACTGGAAAAAGGATAAAACAGATCATTTCAAAGATTCTCAAACCTGCTTGGTCTGCCAGGAAACACAAAACATTACTTAACACAAAATATAGCTGCATAGCTGTTTTTATCACATTTGCACTAAAGCAGCAAAATTTACAAACCTTTTTTCTCCACATGAAGATTTGGAATGCTATCTTAGAACATAAGCATCTCTTCTAGTCTTAAATTTCAATTAAGCATAGGCATATGTAGTTCGCATCGATACAGACTGGGATTCAGTGTTCCTGAATCTCCCCCAAAAAGACTTAAAGATCACTCAAACAACCTATTCACTCCAAAGTTGCTTATTCTCCTGTCTAGTTTCTATAGAGACTTAGTAGCAAATTTATCTAAAATTGTCAGCATATATTGATGTGAAATATGATTTTAAGTTTATAAAAAGTTTATTTACTAAGGCTTCAAACTTGCCATGCAGTCCTGTAAGGGCATTTCATCTTCAGCAGACAAATACTTTATTTATACTAAATACCATGTCATTTATTCCATCATTTTTTACTAGATAGCCAAGAGAAAGTGCTGTTCATCCATGCCAAAAGAATATTAGAATTTCTAAAGAAAGGCTACGACAGTCATTAATCCTGTGGAAACTGTGTTCAATATTGATAGTAAAAGTTGAGTTTCTGAATTGAAATTTAAACCTGAAAGAAGTCCCCAAGGACAAAATGAGTACACAAAGACAGGTGAGGTCCTCTCCAGTGAAAGTAATACCCTAGATAAACAAGACACCCCAGAAACGAATCCTAGCACATAAGCTGTGTAAATTCCCGAAAGTTTATTAACCATACGAAACACGTTATTTCAGATTTACAGTGAAGTGTCTATAAATACATTTTCGTCTTTTGCACTCCATTTATTACTCTGAAATGTAGTAGCTTTTTAAAGAATCTTTGTATTGTAGAAAAACGAATTAATTCTTTAGTTTTATTTTAATATTTTTCTAACATAAAAAAAATTCAGGGAGCCTGATCAATCACAGACAGCCATTCCTTCRGCAACACTTATGCATTCATAAAAATCCATGAAATAATAGGGTTTCTTCAGTGAGACACATAGGATACTTTGTGGCTGGCAATGCAGAGTGATGAGGATTAGCATGAAAGAGAGTGGAAGAGTTCTTGGACCTGAAGATCCTCAAGTTTATAACATTATTTTTATTGTTAATTATACTACCAGAAGACTTTAAGGACATAACAAGATAGTTTTCGTTTTTAATGAAATTTTTTTTTTTAGAAAATTTGCTCTGGATTTTGCCAATGACTTCTCTGTGATCTTCGCCATTTTCTTGAGTATCAAATATCATAATAATATAGATAACTTACCTACAGGACCAAGAAACGTACAAAGAAGAGGGGATGGGGACAACCCCAATATACTTCAGATAGTACACCAAAGTTAAAATATGCATACAAAAACATGACAATGTAAGTTTTAGGAGGTTTTTTGCACTGTCATGCACACAAGCTTACATATGTGTAGTCCTGAAATGTCCTGAGAAAGCATTCATATTAAATCAAACAGAAATCTATTTATAGAAATTAGTGAAAACAAAGAAAATTTCAGAAGATTGCTTGAAATAAAAAAAAAGCTTTTGATGTTAGCCCTCGAAAATCTGAGCTGTGGTAACTTCAAGTGGGGTCCAAGTGACCCCGTAAGCTGGGTTTTTTGCACTTCATTTATAGTGTATCAGTTCCATATTTCAGAGCTTCTACTGACTGCTCGTAATGCTAAGATTGCTTTTACCTCAGTAGAGCTCTTACCTCTATTGTCCTCTCCCTGGATGTCTAGTTTTCTTCCTAGAAGGATTTCTTGGCTCCTTTCTTAGGCACAACAGCTTGTCCAGAACTAGAGAAACACTCACTGGGAAAAAGTGTTTCTTATGGAAATTAAGATCTCTTAGGCATCTCGTATGATTACCCTTACATTCTGGATTAATTCATATCTGTAGTCAGGAAGAATGTCTTTCTTCTGGTCAAATAGATAGGGACAACCAAGTTTGGGATCTGCTCTCATCAGTAGTATGGTGTGCTTTCATGGAGGGTTTGATGCTATGCAGGAACCACACCATTGGCAACACCCCTGATCTTTACTGCTGTATTCCTGTATCATATTATATCTGCATCTCTTCTTTTATTACGTATCTTAAGATTTTATTAGTTGCTAGAGAGCATAAGGTGTGCTACTGCTTAAAAATATATTCTCTTGGCTCTTTTGAATTAGTGATGTTGCCTGAAACTACAAAGAAATGGTACAAGGCTTTTTTTTTTTTTTTTTTTAACTTGATGCATTCAAGGTATGGTTGAACTGTTCTTAACAGACAAAAGATTGTACCATCCCAATGCCTAGATTTCAACACAGGTTTGTTTTGGGCCAAAGAAACCCAAGAGTGAGGAGACACCAGTTTTGCTCTATCTTTAATTACAGCTAAGGTGAGGATCCACTATTCTTTCTGGTACAAAAAAACTTGATCAAACATTCACTAACCGTCATTCATTGCAACTCTTGCAGACTCCAGTGGCATTGTATATTGTCAGCACAAATATAAACTGCAACATCTAGGCCTAATAAAACCTTTCAGCACAGGCTTTACCCAGGTGTTTAATCTGTCAAATGTGTGGGAGTTCCTTAAGTAACAGCAGTACAACTATTTTCTAATTATAGAGAGACATTTAATAAAGCAGTCTTCTCTGATAAATATATGAAATTTCAGGTAGTAGTACTTCAGTGAAATAAGTAGCACAAATAAACAAAGGTATCCAAGTATGTCAGCAAAACATGACATGGGGGAATATCATAGAAGAAGAAAGAACAGATAACATGTTACTTTACTTATATCTGGAAACATATTCAGCAGTGTAAAATTCTCTTTATGGATGCCTTAATAAAACCAAAGCACAGGTTTACTGACAGCTATAATCCAAAGACGCCCTTCCATTTACACTTCTAACTTATGCATTTATTAAGATGAAGGACTACACTATCACTGCCAGAGTTCTTTTAAAGGCAGTTGGTTAAAAATTCTCAGAATGATCTGCTGGTTATAGTGCTAGAACACAGTGCTCCTCTAGCAGTTGCAAAGAAAAAAATATAGCAAACAGTAACCTCATGAATATCAAAGGTTGTGTTGGGACTATAAACATTGATTCCACAGCTCCAGAGAATAGCTTGCGTCTGACATACATTTCACTACAGTTAGCACTGTCAATCATGTATCTGACGGCTGTAAATGAGATAGCAGACAAAATTGTGCAGCAGTCATTGCCATATGTCTCTTAAATTTTCTAAATTCATAAGTCACCTAGAACATGGAAAGACTAATTTATAATATTTACTCTATGTTTATATTCAGGGACATATGGTAATTATAGTCACAAAAAAATTACCAATTATTCTCTATAGCATTACAAGAGACTTCCATGTGTTTTAAAAAGGGTTAAGTTCATGTGTTATATTCATTTTTAAAAGAAATACTGATTGTATGCTAGTGTCTTTACACTCTATTATAAAGGCTGTTTATCCAGAGAAGTGTGAATGATGAGACAGAAGAAAAAAATAAAATTTCAGTTATTCGTATATAATAACAAAATGTAATAATATGAACAATTTTAAAACAAGCAGATTCGTCCTATCACTGCAAAACACTGCAATTCCTATTGAAACCAGTGGCACTACACTTCACATATACATATACTTTACAACTCTCTTTCTCAACATAAAAAATACGAGATTTCTCTGAGACTTCGTACAGGATGTTTAACATTACAGTTCCTGTGGAGCAATTTGCTAACTCAGTCAAAGTTAGAATCATAACAATGCTAAAAAGGCATCAGGAGTGGACCTCTGTATTAGATGGGCTTCACAGAGCCCTATTCATAAGAGGTACTGCAGGTCATTGTTGATTTATCCTAGTAATGTTGGCAAGAGAAGGAATAGGAAAAGAATAGACTGGCCTTTGAAAACTTCATAGATGCTCACGGAATGAGTCCTTTGCTGAAATGATGGTAGGCTCCCGGTAAAAGGATAAAATTGGAAGATGTAAATACTGCTGAAATATCTATTTAAAAGGAATATTAAATCAGAAATACTGCTTCTGATTTTAGTTGGAGGAAGAGTTAGAAACACAGAATAAATTAGACTGGAAGGCAGATCTGGAAGTCATCTTGTCKGATGCCCACCTGAAAGCAGGTCCAATTGGATGGAGATGTTGTGTGCTCTTTTCAGGCAAGTTTTGAATATCTCCAACAACAGATTCCTCAGCTTCTCCGGGCGCCTGTTCTGGTGTTTAACCACCCTCACTATGAGGAATTTCTCCTTATATCTGGGTGGAATTTCCTTTGATACAACTTGTGACCATTTCCTCATGTCCTATCACTGTGTACCTCCAAGAAGAGTCTGGCTGTGTCTTTCCTCCATTTACCACCTTTCCCTTAGTTTGAAGACAGCAAAGAGACTCTCATCTCCTTAAAGCCTCTCTTCTCCCAATTGAACAAACCCAGTTCTCTCAGTCTAACCTCACATAGCATGTACTCCAGATCTCTCCTAATCCTGGTGGTCCTCTGCTGGAGTAGTTCACAAAAGACTCTGGGGAAATGTCAGGGAAAACTTTGCTTGTCAGAGGAAGTGATCAGAAATGAATGCCCTGGTCTGATCTGGCACTTCCTCAAAGTCTTTGTTCAGTTACTACACTGGTATAAATATACTTACATTACATTTTGCCCAAGTGAAAACTTATTATGGTTGGAATATAGGAAGGTCACAGAGGGCAGTAAAAGTCAGTCAGAGCATCATGTATGAGGCAAAACAGACATGTTGCTGTCTGAGCCAAAGCCTATTACACCAGTGAAGAAAATCTCATTCATGGCCTTTGAATATTTCCCTAGAAGCACAGAAAAGCCAAATAATGAAGAGAATCTGACAATGTAGGAGTAGAGAGTACAGAGGAAATTTAGGAGTTTGTTTCATTAGTGAGATTAACAGCATTTCAGCTTGCTATCTTTTTCTCTTTCTGAATTTTTGTAGCACTGCTCTTATTATTTAATTTTCATCACAGTACCATATGCATTATAAAGCTTTCATTTTGAGGCATAGAAAAAAAAGATACATTGAAGTTATGGAACAGAAAAAATATATATTTCAGTACAGTTGTTAATCAACACAGAGTTTTTAAAAATTATGATTAATTATAAATTACACTAATAAAAGAGGTTTCAGAAAACAAACTTCTACCCCAAAACTGTACACTACTGTTAGTACATTCAGCATTAACTTGTCAAGCTGACACAACATGATAAAAATAAAATGGGTCCTTAGATATACATGGGAGTGATCTTGTGGTAGCACCCAACAGAGAGCTTGGGGGGAAAAATGAGCCCCCATGAAGAAATTAACAAAAATAAGTATAGCAGTGCTGGAAGTATTGCATTTAGCAAAGTAAAACTCCTTGAGTTTACATTTGTAGTTTCTGAATACAGTTGATTATCTGCTGTTTGCTCAAAGCTTCTGTTACAACAAAGGTAAAAGGTGTCTCCTCTGAATATCAAACGCTTCTGCTTTAGTCTCTCAGGCACAGGGAAAACTTTATAAATTATTGTGTGTAACATAGTATTACCTTACACTGGCATTCATTCAATATGATATTTATGTAGTGAATATATAAAAATTCCAGTAAATCAAATAGGATGACATATATACTTAGTTAGCTGTCTATAAAAGTCCTTTGCTGCAATGAAGCCATTTAAATTGCCATTCACAATGCCATTTGCACTGAGTATGGGGAATGTCACAAATAAGATTTTAATTTTTCTGAAAGAAAATGACAAAAGTTTGAGGCTTGCCAGGTGCATTTTCTTATGTCTTAAAAATGTCCAGTTCCATATGGGCACACAAATTTGATCATTTGAGGTTCAATAAATTAATTTAGGTCATAGTACATAGTTTTAACTAAAATATCAAGAATATACTCTATCTCAACTCATTGAAGAAATCAGCAGCTAGCACTGGAAGAGACAGGCTGATGCAAGCATGAGAAATGGAGAAAATTAAAGTCATTGACTTGCATGCACTTTCAATGATTAAAGATACATGTCAATGAAAGTGCATTCAGTGAAGCATCATTCTGTAGTGTGGATTCTTTAAACATCTTCACAACTTTCTGCCAGTAAGACAACCCAATTAAGCAYTACTGAGTATTCATTTAAACTATTGTCTCATTAGAGATTTTATTTTTAAAGTTTTAGAAAGTTATGGCAAATCTCCCTGGATTAGCTTCTACAGCACACACATTAACTTACAGAGTTGACTGTTACAGAATAATAAGGTGATAAAATTCAGATGCACAGATGGTGATAAATAATTTAGCATTGTATTTATAAATAAAACACTTTAAAACGATATAATAGACAGTCAGGTGGATGCATAGGTACAGCTCTTTGTACTAGAAGTATTTCTATGTTTTTAATAGCAAAACTTCAAAGACAAATACTCCAGAGTGTCTGCATTTACAGCTACTTTTAGTTAAAAAACAAAATCACACCAAGAATACTTCATATCATATCGTTATTTCACAAAAACAAAACAAATTATGCAGAAACTTTTGTTTTATTTCATTACAGAATGAAAGTAGAAAGTTTACTTTGAGGAGCAACTTTGCATTTTTATTTCATACCTGAATTTCTATTTGATTTTAAATCTGTTTTTCCCCTTTTAGAAGAGAAAGCAGTGGGATTTAACAAACATTCATTCACACCATAGGACTTGAAGTGCTGACAACCACACAAAACAATTCATGATTCACACAAATTATTTTCATCAATAACACAGTGTGAGGTGCTTGGCTGAATAATTTTTTGCCAATACCACAGAGAAACAGATTTTACAAAGTTGTACATGAAAGCACAAGAAGGGCCTGACAGAATTTGCGTCTTCARCCAAATTAGTAAGAGGACTTGTACGAAAACAGTTTATACGTTCTTAACAACAAGCACATCAGAACATACAATTAACTTGTGGTTGCCCATTGCAGTTATCTTCTTCACAAACACTTGCTATAACTATTGCAAATTATGCATTATAATTGAGATATACAAGTTAGTGAACTGAAATACCAGAAATGTTATCACTAAACACTTGCTTCTTTAGCAACTTTGAAAAGTTCTGGTTTTTTTTGAAGTAGTATTTGACTATTATGTCCATGAATTTTAAATGTACATTCAATTTCCATCTTGGACATGACTTGCTTTACCAGTCTGTATACAGCCAAGGGTAAGTCAGCGTAGGAGGCTGATGTAATTTTGATGAAGTTTTCGCTACCCTTATTGGAAGAGTCCCCAACTGGCTTGACTTTGTGGCCCTTACTGATGGAAATGCCCTGGTCCTATGGCAGATTCTAGGAAATTTCCAGGTCAATGAGTGAACCAATCCCTTCAGTCTCCCTTGCTTTATGTGCAAAAGTTTTTGAATTTCATTGCCTGAATAGCAGTATACAAGAATTTCTTCTTGGCACTACCTCCAAGATACCAGCTACAGTAACTCATTGCCAGAAAAGGCTGTATAATAACTGTTATATGTTGTATTGCAGAATATTCCTTTATATGCTTCAGCAACTTCCTGTAGTATCAGTACAATTAGCATACTAGTATCAAATTAAGTAAATGTTAATGCTGAAAATACTGATCCTCTATTCACACCAAAAAAAAAGTAAAACTAAAATGAACCGTAGATAGACAAAGATGTGACTGTCATGCCTTTATTAAATCATAAAGATGCAAACGTCTTATTTAGGCATTTTATAATGTCTTCTAATGAATGATTTATGGGTCTTCTGGTACATATAATAATAAGCAAGTAATAAAACATATAGTAAGCAAAGTTTAGACATGAAAAATGATTTTACACAACTTCTGATGGGTAATAAAGCCTGTATTTCATAATGAGCTCACATGATGCTTTTAGAGGTAAATTCTGGCTAAGTTCTTATCTCTTTACAAAATCACAATGCAAAATAATCTTAAATTTCACACAAATGGAAAATGTTATAAAATATCTGTACGATCTGGCTTTTTTGTTCTCTGTCTAAAGTATTGTATATCCAGTAGAGTCAGTGAATTCATGTTGGTGTAATATTAGCCTACGCAGAGAAGAGAATAAGGACACAGTATTTGAGTTAAATCAACACATACGAAAAACAGCCAAAATAATGACAAATTATATTATGCTCATTTTAAATACTACTTAAATACATGATGCAGTCCAAGCTGGCTTGGATAATAACAATGCTTTTCAAACAAAAACTCCTGGGATTATTAATAAGACATAGGAAAAAATATATATGTGTGCATATATATATGTATATATTCTCTCTGAAGGCCTTCTATCTTCAAAACACACATATGCATACACATGTAAAAGGAAAAACAAAGGAAGGAACTAATATAAAAACAATGTAATCCATGTCATTGCACTTTCTATTGGGAAATTGCATTTTCTGTTTATTTTCTGTTTATTTTGTTTTGTTTTTATTATCACAAAATATCCCCAAACTCTATGCATCTCATTGCTGATATAATGGGAATTCTTGGAAAGTTATAATAAGACAGAATTTAATTATGAGGACAGGTCTTGGAGAAGATAAAATCTGGGCATCTTTACAAGATTTCACAAGATGCTTCTGTATAGCATAAAGACACCATCATCTTCTTCGTTATATCAAATGATGATTTATTAAGTTGCACAACTTAGCAAGACTAGATAACTATTTGTGGACAAGAATATCACAGAGATTTTGCATGTTACAGGTATATTACAAGAATATAGTAATACTGATAAAACAAGGAAGGCAAATTAAAAGTCTTTCAAAGAACTTTAAAATTGATATAAACAGGATAAGAATACTGGCTGGATAAGTGGACATAAATGGGCACAGAACAGGGTGTGTATGTATCCTACCTAGCACCAGCTTTTCTACACAAGTATTTGCAATGTTATAAATTTGCAGTCATTCAAGAGACAATTTATACAAGGAAAGAAACATTAAAAATATTCCAGAATGTAATACAGTAAGTTTTGATTGTTCATGTAGTTCTATACATACATTGAATTTTTTTATACAAACACAGAACTTCAGGTCATGCATAGCTGACTTTTCCTTTGAAAATAAATCTCCTTGATACTGAGTTAACACTTTATAAGCTACAAAACAAAACTTTTCCAATGAATGCTACAGCATTTTGTTTTGAAAAGAGAAAGTATTTCTCTGTATAACTTCATATCCTAAAAAAATCAAGCTTTGTTCCCAGTCCCATTCTACAGAAATACTATTAATGATATGTCTAATCATCCAATTTACTTTTATACTTGTCTCAGAGTATTAACATAAAAATCAGTGGATCCTATACGTACACTTACCAGAATATACTTTTCATAAAGTGCCCTAAATGCTTTCATAGAAACTTATGGGTGAAACTAAACAACCACAATGTACCAGAATGAATTCATTCAGATAAATGATGAGGTAAGAAACCTCCAGTCAACAATGGCAGAATATATATATTTTCTTTTTTAATCAAAACAGCTACTCTAATTTTACAGTCAAGATTCTCAAGGGAGACTCACAAGATGCCTTCAAAAGGTGATCTGGAATCTAAAGCTAATAAGTGAGATTGAACACTAAGTATCATAGATTCAGGAGAGTGATTGGTTTTATAGCAATTGTCTTCCAGCGAATCCCTTAATGCCGCACAAAATTATTTTCTCCTTGTCTCATAAGAACTGACGTACTTATCAGCGCTTTCCTTTTTAACACCTGTGATGGCTCAACAGGTACATACAAGCTTTTTTTCCTTGGATCATCTAAATGCTTAACATATGCAAGTTAAAAAAATTATAACAGCTGTTCTCTACCTGTAATTAGATTTGATATTTGTCTCATACCAGAAGAATGGATTGCATACCAAGAAGTTTGTGCATTTTATCCAGTAATAGCAGTTGGACTAATAAAATATATTACTTCTCTCTGAGAACCTTATATATTTATCCACCAAAAGCAACTAATATTAATGTTTTGTAAATTAGAGAAGTATCAGGAACATCAGATGAACATTTAGAAAGAATAAACCCATAAATAGAGTTAATAAAACAAAATTAAGGGCAACAGGTAGTGGTAACATGTGAGAAGCCCATTCCCGTGCAAAACAAAGTGCGGAGGAAATACTTTTTTTCTCAGATCACTCCAGTTTGGTACAGATATACTATCCGTGATATAGAACTCTAGAGATATGTCACAGTCTTTTCTTATGTCCACTTACACATTAGTACACTGTACTTCAACCCATATATTGTTTTTCTTCTCATGTTCTCTATTTATTCTTTTCAATGTGCTTTATGTCTCAGTTTAATTGGCCTAAGCCTTTTGGTTATGCAGATACAGTCTCTCCACTGTATAGGTATATTTTAAAAATGTTTATTCTGTGTATCCATATATATTGTGTATACTTTACATGGTTTCAGCTCTTCTTCTTTTTTATTTGAGAATACTATAGGCATAGGAGAAAAAGAGGGAAAAAGTGCCACAGAAAACATGTTTCATGTTGAAGAATCTAACTGAAATTCCTGCAGAAATCTGTAAGATGCTATAGAGTATTATGGGCTCTAGTCATTGCCAGCCTTAGCTAAAGCAAATTGTTACTATGCAGTCACCACATTACAGACATGCAGCTGACTATCAATATGGCTCAGAAATCATTAATCTGTTATCATTGAAAAGAAGAGGATGAAATATGACTCTGTGTTTTTCTGACACTATAGAGCCTCAGCTGGCCAGATTTTTCTTCAATTGACATAGCCATCATTGCTCAAAAGGAAGTAAATCTGTACTTTAAATCTTTTTTTTTTCCCCAGCAATTTAGTAATAACCTGTCAGTAATTAAGTTTGAATATAAACCAGTATTTCAGAATAAAAATGCAAAATTTTCATTTTCTTTAACTACTCTGTCTGTTGCCATGATCACTCTCAAATGGAAGAAGCACTGTCAAAAGCAGTGCAAAAAAACAGTACAGTTTGATATAACCACTGAATCAAGATATTGTACAACTTCCAATAATGAGGTACCCATAAAGATAGCTAAAACAGGAAGAATAAAATGCATTTAAGAATTCAAATATGCCAATAGTTCTATACAAACTATTCCAGCAGTAGCATGACAACTAATTAGCTCAAACTGATAAATATGTAAATCTGTGAACAATCAGGAACTTTATCCACTTAGGATTCAACTGAACATCTTCAAGGTCCATCCATGATACTTTCTGACATCTTCTGAAACTTAAAGATCTGTACTGCTGAATAGTCTCTCTACAACTGAATAAAACCAAGGCTAGCTTGCACTTTTTTTTTCTTTTCTAATATTTAATATATAAGAACCAATCTGCTACCTTCCTATATTACTTTAAAGCCTAGAAAAGAGTCTATGTCAAGTTGGTTTCATCTTAAAAATTCAAAGAGAGGAAGATACATGCAACTTAAAGTGTCCTTTAGAAATGTTTATATGTTTTATTATTTTAAATATATCTTGTATTTTAAAATTAGAACCTACATACTTTGTTTAGTGATAACATTACTTTTATAGGTGTTTTGAATTTTCATTAATTTCATTTTTTTCCTAATGAAATGATTAGGGATCACTAAAATGTAGTAAATGTATAATATATGCCATGGTTTTTCTTAAAAGTTAAATCATTATCTTTAAAATATTCATAGTGATTCAAGGAAGTTAGAAACATATAATATTTATTAATAGTCATCAAATATCTCCTTACAGCCAATATATAAATAGAAGGAGTCTTGCATTAGCACATCTATCTACCCTCTCTACATTTTTCTCTTTTACAGTTTCACTGTAGAGTTCTACCCTTTTTTTGTTTAAAGAATTTAAAATTTCCTGATGAATCTAAACCAAGGCATAACTGACATACTTAAATGTCAGAGGGTTATATTTTCCAATATATGTGGAAATTTCCAATACAGTAGAAGCCAGACAGACTACCATTAGGAGTGAGAGCTTCACTTCATTGACATTGACTTCTAACTATTGCCATTGACTTCATTTTTTGGCTGCTTCAAGCCTTGGTTCAAAAGACTGATTTAGACTTAGGTCAGACTTAGATTTGGAATTAGAGATGATAATGTTGAAATATCATGATCTCTATTCACAGTTAGTCTACATTAGGAAAAAGAAAATAGAAAAGTAAAAAGCAACCAGAAGAGAAACTGGAGAAACAGAAACTTTTTGGTGACTTAAATCTGAGCCAAACCCGAGCTCTATGATTAGATTTGTTTTACAGTGGTTGAGATATTTTCATCAGGCTCACACTAGAAACCTGAAGAGGTAGGCAAAGTAAAATGCTGTAGATCTTCCTACCTCTAATTAAAGAAAAGAAGCAGAGAGGCAGGAATGGACACTAAGCACTGAGTTGAGGCATATTGCCATCATAGTATAAACCACTACTTATAAAGGTGCTATTATGTGAATAAATATGGTATGATTGTGCCAGTTGGGTATATTTTCTGTAAACTGCATAACTTGCAGAAAATGAAAAGCTGCTGAAAATAAAAGAACACTGATCTCTCTGTGATTTATATGAACTGACTTATTTAAAATGACTTCGCTCTGAAGTCCCATGACTCATGGTTGAAGATCATTAGTCAGCAAAGATGGCTCATTTGATACCTGTTTCAAGGTGTAAAGTAAATAAGTAATCTATCTGCTCTGTAAAAAATAAGTGCTGAAATTAAATGTGTCACTGCAATTCCAGCACTGTAAATTCGTGAACCTGGCTTTATAGAATTATTTTATGTAAGATATAATAATTGCATATAAAACTACTAATGTTCTAAGTTTTAGGCAATGACAAGAATGTTCATGCAGAAGCACATCCTAATGAAGTGTAATAAAAAAAGAAAAGGGAAAAGAGATGGCAAATCTTCAAGTATTAGTTGCAAATAAAATCATCAACAGTTAAAATCAAATGAGCACAACAAGCACTAGTGTGCTCTAGTGGAGCTAAGACTAGTTATTAGATACAGTGATTAGAAATTGAATGTTTGGGGATCTCAGTGTTAAATGAAAAAGTCATCTGAAAGAGTAGTACTAAGGGAATACTTTCAAGAAAATAAATACCAGTTTGTATGAGTGAATGAGAACACTTAGTTCTGATTCGAAGTTGAAAGGGGAAGCTTTTCAGCAGTGAAGCTTCATGGCAGTACCTCAGTCTAGTGAGACTAGAGAATTCAGAAAATAATAAATTAGGAATATTAGAAATAAATAAAAAAAATATATGGCATCTTTGATTTTAAAAGAATTATCTTCAATAGCAAAGAGCAAAGAAATATTTCCTATCTCTCCAGTTTTACCAGAAATATCTCTAAAATAAATTAAGATACTAGCATATTTGTGTCTGCTCTGAAAACAATATATGCTCTTCTGTATTCATCTTTCATCATAATAATATATTAAAAATTAAAAGACATCATTTAAAAAACATTTTCAAATTTTCAGTTTCCATAATTTTTGTAAAAGACCAGCCCTACATTCTTTTATTTTGATATTACATAGTTATTGAGTACATTTCTGACTCTCTGCCTTTTTTTTTTTTTCTTTTTTCTGTGCAAATTGTGATTACCTTCCCCTCACCTCCACAAGCACTCTCAAGAGCTTCAACACAATGCAACTGCTGGGTGGGACAGATGTACACTATTTCTAGTAACATGCTTAGAATAAAAAGGATTATTTCTTCATTATTTTTTTATACTGTATTTTTCAAAATTTACTTTCTCCATTCCTTCTGAACTTTTTGGATCTTGTACATCTTGTCCAGTAAATCAGGCTTTGTACCTCCTACAAACTTTGGTGAAGTATAGCTCTCCAACTCGTAAATTCATATTGACTATATCTATTAAATACAGAAGAACCCATGTTTCACAATATTATGCACCAAAAACAGAAATTAAAAAATCCAAAGAATTTCCCAGCTGCAGGTAACAAAATACAGTGTATGTGTAACACAGTACTGTATACTTTGTGTTTTCTCAGGTTAAGTGTTCTTAAACTAGTTAGCATATGAAGTACACAAGTACAGTTACTGGCACTTTTCAATATGTTCATCTTAAAGAAATATGCCTATCTTTTACAAATGGGCAATCCCTATCCGTGCAGATCTGTCTGTCYAGATCTTGATGTCAGCATGAAACCTAAATGCTTTGGATATGAATATATCTGTGTAGTAAGTTACTGTAGCGAAGAAACTACCTCTTGCTATCTACAAGGACATCAACTACTTGCTATATACAGGGAAATATAAATTATAGAAGAAAAGGAATCAGAATTATTTTCACCATCCTTTCATTTAGCACCACTACTTTCATAACATTCTATTCGCTATTGCTGCACTTGCAAATCCAGTGTTTCCAAAGAAAAATATGCTCCTTGGGACCCTAGAAGCTCTTGATGGAAATCAACATTCTTGTCTATTTTCAAGCCACTATTAGAAAATAAATTTTGGTTAGTAACTATCCATGTCCAAGGAATGTATTTAGCTTTGGACACAGCACTGTTAACTTCTCCAAAATTGTTTTCTTTCCTTCTGTCTTTCCCCTTCCTCCTTCTTCACAGTCACTCAAAACTTCCCTATTGGATAGACTCAAAGCCTGGGGGCACTCTGAATAGCAGGCTTGTCCCAGAATTGTTGTGAAGGAAGCCTAACACAGTAGTGTCAAGATCCCAACTTTGTGAGGTTTGGAAGGTTTCCAAGTTCCCATTTACAAAGTCTTTAAAATATGCACGGTTTAACATTAAGAGGAATAGAGCTATAAGAGAAGGATATGGAATCTGACCTTTAAAAGGGGTTGGAGATTGAGGAAGTAGCTAGCAACTGCAATAAAATTGCTAAGAATGAAGGAGACAACTCAGATTTTTGAGGGATTACTTTATATGTCATGTTTTGGGTACAAGGTTTACGATTGCCAGGGCATTTACAATGATGATTCAAAGGAATTGAAAATGAAGTTTTAGCATATTGTGGTTTCTCCATGATTATGGATTCAAATGCCTGACCTCTATCACAGGGTGAAGTCTACCCAAAAGCACAAATGAGACCTTAACTACTTCTGCAAGCTCTAATTGACTAGATTGATCTGGTATGAGTTGGAGAAAAAAAAAAAAAAAAAAGGCAAACTTTGCTATGTAACTTGCTAAATTCACATTTCTGTAATACATTTGGGGTGGGAGGCCACAGGGTGATGGAAACTTCTGTGACAATTGCTATGATATGATATGGAGAAAGTCAAAGAGATTGACCTGGGGTTATGTGGTTAGTGAGGCCACTGGCAGCTTATGCCAGCAATCTAATGTAGAAAGCTACAAATAGTTAAAACAAAAGACCCTTGGGGGGAATATATGCAGGCATAAGACACAACGTACAGAAAGCTGAGCCCAAGGTGGAACTGTTACACAGAGAAGCAAAGCCAGCAGCATACCGGACATGACAACCAGTTGGTGTGAGGGTCCTTTTCTCCTGGGATCATGGTGCCAAGTGAAACTGCAGCAAAGGGATTGGTTCTTGGTTGGTGTGAGCGTGTGGCATGTGTGTGTCATAGAAAAGAAATCACTATTAAGCCACTATACCCAACCAGTTTGGTAAATAAATTTTAAATCATATGTCACTGAGTGGTGTGGTTCTGATTTTGCAGCTGCGACCCCCTGACGGTCTCCTGCCACCAGCCAGGAGATGAGACTAATTCCCATCAGAACTCTAATGGCTCAGTGAAAGTTCATTGGAGCCAGAATGCTTCTGCTTAACATCGAGGCAAGGAAACTGTATGCCTTTTTTTCACTTTCCTACCTCTCTATTTGCTACTTATGTTCGGAAAAGAGTTCCTTCTCCAATTTTCTGTGAGAATTTTGCAAGGCTTGCCTTTGATTCATTTTCTTTTGTTTCTTAGTCCTCACAGGGAATATGGGCTCTTTAACACCCTGAAGGACAACTGAACTTGTTTTGTAATAGCAAATGTTAAGTGCAGGGAACAAGACTCCCAGAACAAAACTTAAAAAAACAGCCCAGAAAGGGAAAGAGAAGCATTCACTTTTGATTCTCAGGAAGACACCTTTCAAAAAGGGTGGGCTATAGAAGTATACCCCATGGTAGGGGGGTCTTTCTCCCCAGGTGATTGGAGGGCTCTGCTGTCTCTCTCAACGGGGAGAAGTTTTCATACAATTCATTGAGCAAAGCCCCTCTACCATTTTTGTTAGACTTCCAGATAAAGTCTGATCAAGAGATATGTTGTGGCACTTACTCCTCTGGATTGGCAGGAGGGAAGAAGATTGGTCAGTTGTAACTTGGTAAACTCATAGAAAGCACAARCATATCATATTATATCCAGGCTACTTCTCTATTTTGGATCAGTCAGTTTCCATCCAAAGTTCTTGAGTTATTTCTCTGGGCATGTCAACACCACAAAATAACCCCACCCCAGCAATTAATATGGGGACAGATGGCTCATCAGCTTAACATAAGCTTGTGTTACAGTGTTAAGATAATAACATGCAAATGCCTACTACTGTAATGTTTTTTTTCTAGTTCACAAGTCTAGTCTGCAACCAAACAGATGTTACAGATTTCTGAGGATTTGAAGAGAATTCAAGAATAATTTAAGAATGAGATGCCTTTTGGGAAGACCCCAAAAAATTGATATATTTACATTATCAGAGAAAAAGTAGTGGGGTGATTTGGTAACATTTGGTAAGTACTTACAGGGGACTGAAGTCTGATAACAGCTCTTTAAGCTCACAGACAAAGGTAGAACAGCACGCTATGGCTGATATCTGAAACTACCCAAATTCAAGCTTAGAAATAAGATGCTTGATTTTAGCAATGAGCATAATCAACCACTGGAACACATTATAAAGGATTCTGAAAGACTGGAGAACTCTAAATCAAGGGTAGATGTATTTTTTCTGAAAAATACACTCTTATTCAGATGAAGAATTTTTATGTTTTATTTTACACAGAAGGTCAGAATTGATTATTACAATGAATGCTTCTTGTTTATAATTCATATCTGTTGTCTAAATTGATAGGATCATGATATCTTAACAAAAATGTACATTGGTTTTGCACCACAGGCTCATAAAAACTGCAGGAAATTTAGTTAGTAAATAGAAGTCAGTCATAATTCTAGAATAATGAGAGGAAAAAAAACCTGTCTGTTTTGTTCATATCAGCATTTCATATAGCAAGTTCTTACTAAGAAAAAGTCTAAGACAAAAAGTGCAAATCAGTGGTATAAAGGCTGAGCGGAAAAGATACTACGCTGTTGGGAAGCTACTACTTTTCTATATGTTTTTGTTTAAAGAAAAGGAAAGCTGTTATTCTAATTTCTGAGAAGTAGAAGTAAATAGTACCCCAATTTGGAGCAAAGAGGAGCTGCGAACTCTTAAACAAACAGGTTGATATCAAACAAGTAATCTTTCTCTTTAGTATTCTGAGAAGCAGGCTAAAAATCCTTAAAAATTTTTGAAAAGATAGGTATTTTACTGTAAACCTATTTATTAAATGATTAGTGTCTGAAATTTGACAATAACATGAGATTCTCCCAATATAAAAGATTACAGCTTACCTTTTTATTCCAAGTCATTTGAATTTTTGTTTAAAAAAGTGATGGTACCATTTAAATTGCGGATAAATATCAATTATAAATATAACTTATTAATTCAGTTCTCAGATTTATAAAGACTTTCTGGGGATCACTGCTACTTACTGTACACATAGAAATTAACATTTTTAAAAAGCTTCATTGAGCCCAATGGAWTTGCAGTGGATTGCTTTCAAACACAGCAGCTGAAGTAAACACACAACCTGTCTTTTCTATTACCATATTGCTACCCAAGGGGCAGTGGGTTAATTCTAAATAGCAATATTAATGTGCAAACCTTTACATCAGTTTCTAAGAAACCAAGATTTCTCTTGATAGTCACCCTCTGCACAAGAGTTGAAACCTTCAACTTTAGAAACTCCCTTAGTAAACAGYCACAAATTATGGAAACCAACATCTTCAGAGCTAAATACAAAATTCACTTCTTTAAGTTTCTTTTGACAAGAATTAAGATAGACAAAGATATGGTAGAACAGGGTCTTTTTGGTAGATTAAATGTTTAGACGATCTAGGCTCTATGTCATAAAACTAGGAATCTTGGTGTTACTCCTGGAGTGTGCATTATAACTTATACCTGGTTAAAACTCAAATCAAAAAAAGACATCTAATGTCCATGTGAAGAAAAGAGGCAACGGAGAATTCAACACTTGTCTTTGAAATTTGCTAATATGTTTAATAAATCCTTTCATTCTTTCCTTGTCTTTATTATACCTTACTTTTTAGTTCAGCATAGTATGACCTGTTATTTTCTCAATGTGTGGCAGCACAGCACTCTGGTGTATCAACCACTCCTCACAGTTTTGTATCATCAGCAAACTTGACTCTATCCCTTCATCCAGGTCATTGATGAAGAAATTGAACAAGACTGGACCCAGGACTGACCCCTGGGGGACACTGTTAGTTACAGGCCTCCAACTAGACTCTGTGCTGCTGATCACAACCCTCTGAGCTCTGCCATTCAGCCAGTTCTCAATCCACCTCACTGTCCACTCATCCAGCCCACATTTCCTGAGCTTCCCTATGAGGATGCTCTGGGAGACAGTGTCAAAAGCCTTGCTGAGGTCAAGGTAAACAACATAAACAACATCCACTGCTCTCCCCTCATCTACCCAGCCAGTCATCCCATCGTGGAAGGCTATCAGGTTGCTTAAGCACGACTTCCCCTTGGTGACGCCATGCTGACATGTATCAAGTACTCAAGTACTTGATGTGTACTTGGTAATTCATGTGAATCAATTAATCTAGTACTGTTTTCAGACTGTGAAACTAAAATGTAGCACTCAGTCTCTTGTATAAATTGCTAACATTATGTGATTTACAGGAGGAAATGTCTTGAGTATTCCTACAGTACAACTAGTAGGAGAGTATCCAAGTTGCGAAGTGGTGTTTTTTTAATAAACATTATTCAGATTATTTCATTCATAAAAAAAGATGAATTTATCAAGTTAAACAAGAATGAAACTAATTGAAATATGTCCATAAAGAATGAATGAAAAAAGAAAAGAATTTTCTATATCATTAARTGTGCTCCCTTACAGTACCTCTGAACCTCAAATCATCTTTTTGTTTATGTTTGCACAGCATATCTAATGTCTGGAAAACTTATATAAATAATAATAATAATCTTTCTTCCAGCACAAGAAAGATAAATATAATGCTTGAAATATTTTGTGTTCCAGACACAATGCTCTTTGTTATTACTAATTTAAAGATTAGTTTTGACAATAAGGACTAAAGTGTGAATACTAGAAACAGCACCAAACTAATGTTAATTCCATACAATACTCAGACCCAAGACAAAAATTTTAGTCTTTAGTGCCTGGAAGTGTGTTTGTTTGCATCAAGCTTTCATTGATTCTGGTTATAGCTGAAAGAAGAGCTTAAGGAGCTGACCCTAGGCACACATGAAATGAGGACCATGTGAAATGAGGTATTAGCAACTACCTGTAGAAAGCTTGACTGAAGAGAGTTCTTTAATATGACATAGCAACTCTGTGGCAAAAGCATGTATAAGACCCAGTTTTTAAGGTGGCATCCTGCTTGTCCGTATTATGACATATTCCTTTCTTTTCCTTTAATAACCTGCATAATGCACTCAACTTCTCATTTTGACATATGAGGCAGCACTCCTACTGACTAGAGTCTCTTTAAATACACAAAATTCAGTCTCAGAGGATGTGAGAAATAGGAGAATTTGATGGCACAATTCAAAAGATATGTCAAACTTTACATACAAGAGGGTCAACTAAAGCTGTCATTCTTTATTCTTGAGTGCTCAACTTTGTAATATTAATGATATTTTATGTACACAGAAAGATGACAAATGACACTCCAGGAAATCTGCATATTTTCTCTGATAGAATGTATTTTACTTCTGTTTCAGTGAGTATTGTAAATTGCCTTCACTTCAGTCAACTAAACAAAGACAATGGTAGATTACCATGACAATGTAGCTAAATATATAGTTTATAAGCCTCATTTAAAGTTATTTAAATTAATTTACACACTACTTCCAAGGTAACACATACATTCTTTTGGTAGTTTGGTGATACTATTCTAACTACTGATGCAGTCCTAAATATTCTACTGTTCTAAGTGCTGATACTGTTCAAAATCGGTATGCAAAATGAATACATTCTAAGTGCGGATTTTGTTCTGATATTGAATAATATTTGGATTGGAGCATTCATTTCAATACCTTATCTAAAATTTCCCAAAGCTATGAATCTAAAAAAAAAACCATACGCTTGATCACCTCCAAATGTGTGACTTTGTACAACTTTAAAATTACATAATCCTATTATGTAAATTAGATCTTCAAGATATATTTTATTATATTTTTTTCTGATCAATAGATTTTAATACCTGAGTCCTGTTATTCTAAAGAAACAATAGCTGTCTAAATATAAGTTCTTACTCTCTGGCCTAGAAAACTTGCATCTCTTTTTTGCCCCTGGCATCTGCTTCACTAAAAGTGGGACACTATTACTTGTTAATCTCAGTYGCATACTGAATGTATAGTCAGTTGATATACTCATTAATTACAAAGCCCTCAATGTACAAAAGCTAATCATTATTATTTTATTTATTTTAGATCTTTTATATTTGATATTCGTACCGCTTACTGTGGTACTGCTGCATGCTTCACAAACTGTCTAACTAGTCAAAACTTTGCCTTTATGTTTTCCACAGCAAATTCACTTCACTTTTGAATGTCCTCTCGCTTACTCACTTGGGAATAAGAACGTAAATGGTATCTCAGTGACTGTCTACACATCATATCTAAAGTTTCTGTGCTGCAACTATTTAAAACATCAGAGATATAAGACAACACACATTTTCTAAGTGCAGATCTCTGCAGAAAAAAATCCAATCACTAGCCTACTGTATGGACATCTAAAAACGCTGTCAAAAGCTGTCAATAAACATGTAATTTAAATGCAATTTAACATTCTTTAAGAGGCAAAGAAGTAATCAATACAATTTGCGTGCGAACTAAACAAATACCAGGGGCCAAAGTATTTATTAACATTACTGTAGGATTAGTTCATTGACGGGTTTACTCTGAGCTATTGTAGACTACCACATAGGTCATAGTGGAAGAACCATGCAAATAATGAGTAGCTGCCAAAAAAGCCTGTAGTGGAGATTCAGATATTGTTTTTTTGATGAGTATGTCCATTTGTGTGTATCTTGTTGAAAAACATGCTAACAAATGTTTTAGTTGCATTTAAGTTTTCAATACATCCAGGTCCAAAATAAAACACTTACATTCACACTTGAATCTTATTTTCTAGAATTCTATTCTTGTTTAAAAGAAAAATGATTACTCACTGATATAATTTTATTTGCTGTAAAACTTGCTAGAAAGTAAGAGTGTGTTCAGCTACGCAAAGCCATAACAAACGGTTTTTCACATACTTGAGTTTTACAAAACTTATGTTAGAAAAGTGACAAGATATATAAAACAAAAGTAGTATATCTTTAAGCAAATGATAACAGCCATACTACAATTCTTATATATTTTAGATTTAACATTGAAAAACACAGTACATTAGAAGAGCCCAGCTGGGTAAGATACCACTTCATTCTCACTGGTCATAACAGAAGAGGCCACTATTTCTGCCAGTATAACTTGATAAACTATGATTGTTTCCTTTTTTTCTTTTTTCTGATATATTCCTAAATAAGATACTAGGCAGAAAAGTAGAACTTGACTTAAAGTCTCCAGAGAGTAATGGTCTTTTATTTTCCTGATTGGTCTAATAAACCCAATGCAGTTTTTTGCAAATTTTGATTTGCCCAGGAGAACCACATCATATTATTTCTGCATTTTTGTAATATCTCTTCAGATTTATATGCACACATACAGTGTTAGCAACATTTTCTTCATCACTCTCTCTTTCCTTTTTAAGTGCTAATGTATACCTCCACAGTTAGTCAACACTCCAGTTTCAATTCCATAAATTGTTGTGGAAAAATGAGAGAGTAGATGTATTTTTCAAGCGTTACTACGGTTACTGTAATCTGGAATCACTGGTAGGGCTATGAGCAACTGGTGTGGCTATGAGGCAAAAGAAGGGGAAAAAGTTTTAATCTAAAAGTCCAGATGTCAAAATATCTGTGAATGTTGTTCTTACTAGGAAGCTATACTTGAGGCTGACGGCAATGGATAGATAGTGTATAAAAGCAAGAAAACCAGTGATTCATAAATATCCCTAAGAAAGGCTTCTTACATTACCTGAATGTACTGGCATGAGCTGCTTCGTAGTTGCAATATACTTCCTGAAAATACCGCCAAAGATTTTGCGAGAAAACTAGGCTAACCATACACCTATTTTAAAACAATGCAATAGCCCAAGTAGGGGGAAACTTCAGGAGAATATTGAATCCCTAGGGTTAGACAGCATGTTCAGAAAGATAGTAATGCTAATGACATTTTGTAAGAAGCAATGCAAGCTTTTTGTTAATGTATTTAAAACCTTGTTCACATACTTAATTTTAAATATCTAGTACTTTTCATGTTATTTGAAATGTGATGGAAAATTATACTGTAAGTCGCAGCACTCCCTTAAGTGAGTTCTCTCACTCTTATGTTCCTGTCAGTTTGTGATGTGGTATGAATTAACTCTTTATACCTCTTCAGCACAGTAGGCTGTAAATTAATAGGTGCAAAGGAAGCAACAGTGTTCTGTGAATGAAGCATCAATTTACTGCTTCTGTACTTCTCACTTCATACACTGTTCACATGCTGGTGTTAACAGCTAAGTGGTCTCTGTATCAGAGCTATTTATTTACACTTAACACAGACAGGCAAGAGATTATACTAGTTCATAGCCTCTACTACCAGCATAAAGTTCATTTACCATCCTGTTTACTTTAGGATCAAAACCTTTGCAAAAGCTTCCACATACTTTTGTATGTTATTTAGGATTAAAATACTACAAAAAATAATCTCTGCATTTCAAATATGCTTTCTTTAAATATAAATCTAAGGAATTTTGAAAGACTTTCATGTGAGATATTAGTGTAAATTAAATATATTTATTACTTAGGCCTTAAATATATTTACCTTTCCATCAAGACTCTACCATCTCTTCTTTTTTTTAATCAGATTATTTCCATCATCCCCACCTCTGAACACAAAAGTAACATAGAAGTCAAAGGGAACCTGTGGTCCAAATGAAAGAATGGGAAAGTATTTTGTCATATTTCTAGGTGAAGCTCTAAGACGACTTAGGCATGTACTTCAGCACTTGCCATCATCATGTGGGCCGTGTCTGTGGAAAAGACCACAGGATACTGATAAGGCTGCCATATATTTAACAGGGAAAAAAAGAGAGTAGGCAGGGCTTCTCTGCTCTCCTGCACAGCAAGGGTAAATGTACCCAAACAGTCCTCTTTGGGGAGGAAGAGGAAAGGAGAGAGGCTGTGCCTGCTGGATCGAAGTGATAGCATTAGTGACAGTGGTGTCTCTGTGAGCTTATGTTTTTGTTCACTCTACGCTGACTAGAGTGCACTTCCCAAGCAAATCTGGGATACCGCTCTGCAAAGGCTCTCCTGACCTACAGCACCAAATTCTCACCATTGCTGCTTTGAAGTTTATGTTTCCAAGCTCCTCCAAACCTACAATGGAGCTGTTTCTAAGACCTTAACAACTCTGTAAAAGTTTGTCTGGTCCCAGCCTACCCAAACAAAACTCTTCTCATGTTAGATTCATTCTTGCCTTCCAGCTCTCCCACTCAAAGCTCTTACCACCTCCATGATCCCACTTCCTTCCAGCGCATCCCTGGGAATGCAGAGATCACATACAAGCTCAGATGTTCCTTTTTTGCTTATTTTCTAATCCACTACTTGTACCTTTTGTCCTTCTCTACACTATTGTTATATTGGCCATTAGAACCTGAAGCTGCCTCATTGTGACCAACAACACTCACCTCTTCATTTGCCTCTCCCCACAATAATAATAAAACAAACAAAAAATATCCACACACATTCTCCTGTTTATGAAAAAAAAAATTAAAGATGCCTTTAGGATGCTGAAAGGAAAAGGAGGACAATGTCCAGGATGGGGGAAAGTATGTAACCCTGTCTTAAAATTAAAAAAAATAAAAAATAATGTTTTGCTTTAATATTAGTAGTAGTCAGGTTTTATCTTTCTTCCCATTGAAATGTTAGGGGAAGAGATGATGCACTACCTGTCTCATCTACTTTGTTTTTACTTTCTATGGACTACAAAGATACTGAGCAGGGTTCACTGTATTTTCCTAAGTCTGCTAACAAATTACTTACAACTGTGGATGATTCATTTTTTCACGCTGGCATTTGAATACCTGCAGAAAATCCATTTTGGAACATCATGACTGATCAATATAGCAAAGTACAAGATACATCACTGTTGAGATCAGCTTATTAATACTTATAGGAAAACTGTAGGAGTGAAGAAGCTGTTTATTTGCATATGTTTGGGTATAGCAAGTGTTGTGCCAAAGAACTGTGTATAGATACTGAATTAAAACAGGGTATTTCTCACTCAGGCAATTTTAAAAGACTTTGGAAAGCAATACTTGGAGAACTGATAATGTATCAGTTGCTCATATTGCAGGCATAGTGTATTCAGCTTCATCCTGTGCAAAAAACTGTTGCTATTTTCTTTCCAAATTCCATAATCTGCGAGTGGATAATCCTTTCTGGGCTGTGTTTAACAATTCTGAGATCAATGAGACAAGATATTCAGTCCAAGATTATAGATCTCCAGAGGCAGTAAAGTTCAGTAAATTGCTTGCAAATATTTTTACACACTTCTTTTTTTTTTAGGAGGAAATATTTTTAAGTTTTGGACACTGACATTAGGGAGGAACTGGCGTGGTGGCTGACAGATTGCAGACAGATTAGGAAGTCATTACGGTGACTAAGTGGTTGGGAAGAGAAAGCTTGAAGTTCATACCTTAATCTGCCAGAGACCAAGGGAAAAAGACAAGAAGTTCAACTAGAATGTGTCAATTCTTGTTTGAACATGGTAGCAAAAGCTGGAGGAGGATGTAGAAACAGAAAATTTTGGAGGGAGGAGAAGGAAAGGGAGCAGTGAAAGCACTGGTGTTGCCAACACAAAATGGCTAGAAGAAGCTGTGGGAAATGAAGCATCAGCAGCAAAGGCAGCAACCAACAGGACTTAGAAGCTGGGGAAAAGTTGTGTTCTACAGAGTCTTCAAAAGAGACTTGGAAGAAATCAGTCAGCAAGGACATATCCACATACAAGGATTTATTTCATGAAAATAAATTTAGTCCTAGTCTGGTAAGTGAACATATTACCAAATGCAAATATCTAGCATTCTCTCATGAACACACTATTTTTCAGTCTTCTAAGGCTCCTCATACAGATACACACAGCATCTTTCTTGCTCATCTTGAAAGTACCTATATCCTGCCAATGAAACTTGGGTTTTTAGAAATGTTCTATATGAAGTCAGTTAAAAGTCTGTGTGAAGTCTATGTGAAGTTGGTTATAAAAGTTATTAGTGTTGCTACATGCGCTTGAAAAGGTTTTCCAATGTTTCAAGTGCAAAGCATTTTCATGTTCAAATGCAAAGCATCATTAATGCTGATCTTCAAATGTGATAGGCTATGCACTTTTTATAAAGCAACTGGGAACTTTGCAACATGGAAGCTATCAGAAAGAATTTAACGGTAACTATGCAACTTCCTTTCCTGTCATATGACAATAAAAAGTTGTTCACTGCAAGACAACTCATATTTGTACTCCGAGTAGATTAACAGAGTGATTTATAACCATGTTCCACTAATTGAGTATTCATCCTTGAAATTAGAGTAGGACAGATCATTGTACTGGCTATATCTGTTCAAAACTGGTAAGGAATTTTTCCCTTGCTGTTCAAAAGGGTCATAAATGTACATATACATACATACATATACACACACATCTATATACAAATATATAGGTTATTATTTTTCTGCTTTTTTTAGCAATATGAGCAGGCAGAAAGGTCAAACAGGCAAGTTATCAAGCACAGATACCTATATTTACTGAATCCAGTTTCCTAATCAAAACATGTAAAATAGGAAATCCAGCTAAAACCTACAGAAAGGTAGGAAGAGCTTCTGAAAGCTAGCAGACAGTAGGACAACCCTTTACCAGCATCCCCAAAACCATTACATGAAGTCAGCAGAGTTTCATCAATGACAAAAACTCTCTAAACAGGCTAAAAAAATACAAATGAATGAATAAAATCTAATAGGTCTCTCAAATGAAAAAGCTGCAGTCTAATTGCCTTCCTCTCCTTGCATGATCATGGCACATCTTTTATCTTCTGACAGAAAAGGATAAAAAAATAGAATCCTGTACTGTTAAGGGTATGTCTAGAAGCTTTTTCTGGTATATAACAACTTTATTGAACATACATCGATAAGCAATGAAACTTTTCACAGTAAACCAACAGATGGTGATCTTTAGCTATATTCTCATATACTTCTGGGAAAAATATTCAGCTCATGCATAAACCTACTGACATTGGTGCATATTAAACAAGTGATTTACACCACCCAATAGTCTCATGCACTACCTTTGTATAGACCTCTCACAATGAGGGTGCAAGATTAAGACAGCTCTCTATAAAGAAGACAGGAAAATACAGATTTGAATACTACAGTCCTGAATTGTACCTAAGAGCTTGTACTGCCACATTTATCTAAGAAACACGAATTAGTATTATGACCCAGTTGTTACAAGAAACTATTCATTAGCACAGAAGCAAGAAGAGAGTTTCATATGGCTCCAGCTACCTATGTCAAATCATATGCCAAGGGTAAAGCRATTCACTGTTGATGTTTCTACATCACACTCATTCACATACATTTTTATAGCCATTCACTACGATATTGAGATGATTTATAAAGGAAGTCAAAGTAATCCTAAAGGTATTTTTAAATGGTATCAGGAAATAAATTTGGACTAAACTGAAGTCCAAAATGCAGTTTGTTTTCTTGTATTTGCATGACAAAAATTTGAAGGATAATAATTTAAGTCCAAATGGAAGCATAATCAGATAACATTAGTATTGTAAGATAAAGTAAGATAAAAAAACAGATTAAATTTTAGAACAAAGTATGCTCTGTTTTAAGATCTCAAGTTCAAAACTAATAATAATCACCTTCCATGAATACTTTAAGACTCTTGGAGATTTTTCTGTCAAATATATTTTAATCTTGCAAAAATTAGGTCAAATCCAAATGTTTGCATGAGCGAGCACATGTCTGACCTAACTATAGCCTTGTGAACTGCCCAGCTTCACCTCACTTGAAAATAATGAAATAGATTACTCCATCCAAATTAAAAAAATAAAAAAACCAAAACTCTATCTCATGTTGTGACAGAGAACAATGTTGTCTTTGGGAAGACTCATTAAGACCAAAGAGATGATTTCCAGTGGAATGCTTTCCCCAAGTGATATAGTCCTGATTTTTATTCAAAAACGTGTTTATTCAGCATGTGCTATTCAATACTTCTTAATGTTCTCTCTAGATCCAACCTTTATGTAATTGTAAGTATCATATAACTTTAGCTGAAATTGAAAGAGATGTGTTTGGAATTATACAAATAAGTATTTTATTTCAATTCTAATAATTAACAACAGAGGAATCATTCAGATTCTTTAAAAATTCAGCCATTTGGTGGACTTTTAGATGGGCTCAAGGCATAGCAAAGAGGCACTCTTTCTGATATGCTCCCCAAAGTACTGTTCTTGGCATTGCCAAAGCTCACCTACTCTCGGGATAAAGATGTTTTAAATCACAGACACCTTTATGTAATAGCAAATTAAGTGATTCAAATAAATAATAAAAAAAAAAGGGTCATTTTATCTACATGGTAACTAATACTTTTACTTTCTCCATAGGATAAAAAAAATCTGTTCTACCTGCTTTGCTTTCATTCTGCAAACACTGATGTTCATCTTTTTAAGCCTGTTGACAGTCATATTGTTTCAAAATAGGAATAAAAATGCGTTCATCTAAGTACATTATAAGTAAGAACCTCCAATCCAAACAAAAAATATCAGGGGAAAAGAGAAAAATGTTCAGACTGAATTCTAGGAGAAAGAAGATTCTTGTCATATCTCAGATTTCCTACAGTAACACTGGCCAATACCACATGGGATTAATGCAGGGCACATTTCTATTACTATCTGCTCATATTTTCTACATCATCTACTATGATAAACCCTCTAGAGAATGGATATATATATATGATTGTCTGTAAATGTAAAATTATTCCTGTATTGGCATGCTCAAGTTCAGTAACAGCTGAATTTCTAACAATAAAGTTGCACATATGTTGTTAGATATCCATTGGACACTTGCACTCAAAACTTAATGGACAGATTTTTGCATTCTGCAGCAAGATTCCATTAGTTCTTCATCTTCAAGATTCTAAATTTTGGTCCTTGGAAACCAAAATAACAAAAAATTGGAATTCATGATTGTTGTGCATGAGAGGGAGAGGGCACTTCAGACAGACAGACAGACAGACAAACAGACACGAACACTTAATTTGATACTGAGCTGCTTCAATAGCTGTTGTTAAAGAACTTCTGGTAATTTGGAAATATGGAAGAGCAATCTTGTGAAGTAGATCCAGGAGTCCCTTCAAAACAAAGTTTTTACTTTTTTTACCAAGCATGGTTTCTGCACATTTTTATTTTATATAGTTTAAACAGATCAGATGCTACCTAGAACTTCACAATCACTAATATAATGCATTGCCTAGCCAATCATGACATTAACATATTAATGAGATTGGATCAGAAATTCAAAAAGGACATTCTGAAGATAATACCCACCAATCATCTGTGAGCAGCAGATCTGTATTTTTTTTCTAGGCTACATTTTTTATGTAAAGGCACACACATTCAGCACAAGACAGTCTTCTCAGACATTAAAAAAAAAAAGAATATATAGATTGCAGAGAAATCCTAATACAAACTATTCTGCAAATAAATTCATTCCCATAAACAAAACTATCTTCTTTTACTTAGTGCAGAGAATGTAGATTTAAATTTATAATTAATAAGTCCTAATATTATCTGGCATACAGCGTTAACATCAGCCAACATAAGATAGTAATACATACATACATCAGTACATGAAATAGGATTGAATTACAGCTTGTTTTGCATAAAATGGCATGTATTTGCTCTCTCTCTATTCCCGATTTTCTGTGGGGCTGAATTTTGCTCACTACATTCATTATTTGAGTATGATAGGCAAGTTGTTCAACATACAACATCTGGAAACATTCTCATATGAAGTTCAAACAGTTCTGCATATAACATCAGTAAATGCTCGCTGCTAAGATACTCTACCCATATAACGCTTGCAGATGGAGAAAAAGAAGAGGAAGGATGAAGAGTGGGAAGGAAGCAGACTACTACATTGCTTTCAGTTCTGGAGGGTGAAAGGGACCAAAGCAAAATGCATAATAAAACAGTCATTACTAACATATAGAAAAAATAGCTGTCATTAAATACTTTGTAAAAAGACTCACCAGCAAACAAGAAAAACAGAAACTGAGATATTTGCAAGACCTCTGACTTACCATATTGATGGTGCTTCTGTTCCRCTGATCTCTAAGAAGTCATATCCTTCTTCTAACTGGAAGTCAGTAAAGACCAAAGCAATGGTATCTCCTGGTTCAGCCAATATGGTCCAGGTGCAATCAGCATTATTTTCATACTCTGAAGGGAAATGAGGGCTTGAAATAGTTCCACTTGTCCCACGTAGTGTCCCTCCACAAGCTCCTTCAGCTGATGAAGAGAGTATCAGTTACTAGTGGAGTTCCATTTTAAACAAGAAAATCATCATCCTTGTTCCCGGCACAGTGAACCAAACTCTTCTCTTACATGCATACAATATGCGTGAATTTACTGTTAAGCCTGGAATGTTGTTTAATCTGTGACCAAAGGGTTTAGCAGACCTTTTTGTACTCTTCCTTACCCCCTAAGATTTCACTGAAAGCTTTAAGATATTTTGACTAATATTAACATTGGGTATTAAAACAGATTTAATTAGAAAAAAAAAGTCATCTATGTAACTCATTGGCATGAAAAATTAAAAACTCATCAAGTTGCTTTCAGTTAGTTGTGATTCGGCTATGAAAGCCACATCAATAGTAATTAAAAATATTTCTGCATAAGTGAAAGGTCAGAAGAGAAGCATTTCAATTTTTGCTCATTTTATTACCTTTAATCACTGCTATTATCATTAGGTATTATTTACATACTATAGAGGCATGTGGATATTTAAAAACAAATAGCTTGACAAGGTGCCTGACACAAGGAACTTACAGTCTAATTAGGATATTAACTGAATAACTAATTAAGACAACAGATAAGGTAGGAGCAGAAAATCAAAGCTGTCAGTGAAAGTGAGTTTTAAAGAAAGATCTGAAGGAGAAAGGATTTATTTGAATCAAAAGGAGAGGAATACTGTGGTTAGACATTAAAAAAGGAAACTATTGAAAGAGGATAAATAGCTAATAAGAGACTAAAATAAAAGGGAGGATTGGAAAGAGGCAGAAACAGAATGATTTCTTTAAGATTTAAGTATTGAAAAGGAGAGAAAGCTGTTGAAGACAATCCAACAGGTAGTAATCTTTACAACCACTTTTTTATATACAAAGTAACCTTTTGGCATGAAGAAATGTATAAAGTCTGTGGCAGCCAAGGATATCTAGAGTTTCATGATTTGCCGGCACAGGAGTTTCTCAGGGGAGGGCAGTCCTTTTCATTAAATTTCATATCTTACTCTCTGGGCCCTGATACTGATATCTTCTTTTTTAAATGAAAGACAATTTTTTTTTGGAAATGGATCTGTACTCCTAAAAGAGTTCTTTTTGTTGTTCAATCAGGCCATTTGTGTGATTCCTCCCTCAATTTTTGGCTTTTGATACAGTGCATATTGAAAGGGCCGTTGTGCCTATGAGGGACGAAAGGGGAAAAGAAGTGCAATTTAAAGAACTCATAGCTAAAACTGAGGATTGAAGCTGACATGCAAACTTTACAATGATTCTAAAATTGCTGTAAACCCATAATAAATGAGAAAGGAGAGTCAAGGTTTGTTTTCTGATAGTATCTAAAATGATTTTTTTTCCTTTTTTTTTTTTTTTAACTGTACAGGTTTCAAGCATTCACATCAGATCATCACCTAAGAAAGACAAAGAAAAACAAATTAACTTGATACATCCTGTGCCAATACTTCAGTACAGAAACTAATAGTGAGATATTGATTTCCACTGCGGTCATCATCAGTATCAGAGTTAGAGTGAACCATTAAAAACCAAAAACTGATCATTCCTACCTTTTTTTTCCAGGCTTTCTGCTTGTTCCTATTTTATCATATTTTATTTATTTTGGTTTTTTTGGGGGGCGGGGTTGTTTGCTTGTTTGTTTGCTTTTTTAAGAAACAAAACACATGAGCACGAGTTTAAGTTATACAGGTTCTACCTGTGTTCTCAGAAGAGAGCAAGCAGGCTTTTCCCATCCCAGGCAGYCAGCAAAACGCAGAGAATAACTAAGTCAGCCATAATTCTTTGGCACCAGCTGCTTGTTGTTAAATTCTGTTATGACAACATTTGCAATGACACCATCTCCCACTGTGTTTACATTGACATCAAGTAACATGCTAGTGGTGATTAAGATGCCACTCACTGTTTATGTTGCAGAGCCCTGGAATAAGGTTTGAGCTCTAAAGTGCTGACTTTTACAGCTGACAAGGAAGGCTTATACAGTTGATTATTTTTGGCAATCCCCTATAAAAGGCTAGATTTATACCCTGTGCATTACCAGTGAAAGCCTGTGGAACCCAGGCTGCTAGAGATATCCACCCAGAGGGAGGCAGAGCTATTTAATCTATTCATAACAGCAATTGCAAGAGACCAAGTTAGCTCAGCAATGGAAAGGCAACATTAGTCAGGTAAGAGCATGGAAACCATGCAACTCAGTGAGACAGAGAGCCAGTATTTTCTCTCTGACAGATGTGGATGCTCAGGGAAAACAGAGCCTGTACCAAATGATCCTTCCTCTGACACATTTTCCCTCTTCCAGCAGCCTGGGGTTGGGGACTTCCTCAGACAGAGATAGCACCCAGACTATGGCAACCAGACTGTTGAATATTAAAACAGGTAATAAATTGCCTAAGAATTAGTGCAGGCAGGCAGGATGTGGCCACACTGTTTAGAGGGTAAGAGAGTTTGGCTGTGTGGAGATAAGCTGTGTTTCACCAGCTGGTCTCAGAGCTGGTTGCCCTCCTTGGACTGATCCTCACTCTTGTCCGTGGCCTTCTCTATTTTGTGCTTTCAACCTAGCCAGAACATTGCATGCGAATGTTAATGCATCACTGCACTTGGAGTAATTTTATAGCGGATAGCGCCTCAAGCTTCAAAAATTCTAACTCACAGTGATTAGCAAATTGCATTTTAAAATATGCAAGTAATTAATTCTAAACACTCATGGTTATTGTGAAGTTGTAAGTAACTGCACAAAGTGCTGCTCATATCAGCATAATTGACTACTTGAAGTATAAAGCTACAAATATTTGGATCTCTCAGTAGTCAGGAATTAAGTGCTCTAAATTTAGAAAATATGTCTTATATAGAGTATACATGCAAACACATATGCCTTTCACCACTTAGACCTTGATAAAAAGACGTATATACTGCAAATGTGTAGCTTAGATAAAATACCTGAAGTCTGTGGATATGTTACACATGTAAAATTCAAAAGAATCACTAAAGAATCATTGCAGATAATGAAAAATCTTCCATTTTTCTTCAAACTAGAAACAATCATCTCACCAAAAATATTAATCTGGTATTGTTGGCAAGCTGTACTTTTGCTTGCATAAGGAAGGGATTAAACCTCAACAATAAGTACAAATTTTAGCTCAGTTTTAGGGTATGGACAAAGAATGGTATTTCAATAATGAGCTCTTCCTACAAGTAAGATGCAAACCCTGATAAGCAGACATCCAAGGGCAGGGTAAGGACAAAAACAGCATCTTAGAAAACATTCATATTTGGATTGGTTTAGGTATCTATTGAATATGCAGTCATTTCTACCAGATCTTCCTCTCCTTCCCACACAAATGCATTCTAGAGTGCAATGTCCTGTATTCTATATCTCCTTTTTAAATAAAAGCTAATAAAACACTTATTCAAGTAAAAGTTGCTTACTGCAAAATAAGCAAAAAATAACAGTTAAGCCAATCAGCTTAACCTTTTAAAATTAATTTACAATCTGAATTCAAATGATCAGGACTGCCTATTTAACCCCAGTTTATATGACAGAGTCCTGATTGGAAAGATCATTTACGATTCATTTTACTACATTACTGTTGTAACATAACTGGTACAAAACATAGCAGTGACTTAAAAAACAGAATTCATAGTCAGTTACCAAAAAAAGGTTTTCCTTGCTATGTCACTTCTAGTCTTTTCCTTACCCCTTTATCACTAGCAACAGAACAGATGCAATTAAAAACTTGAGTGACATTTTATAAAGCATCATCAAATGACATATTGTCATTTCAAGTCACATTTTGTAAGGCTTATCAATTAAAGAAAATTGCAGTTTTAGACAGTTCTAAATGAACCACAGGCATACATTATTTAGCATGCCTTATTAAAAATATCACTGAAACAGTTCTTTATTCAATTCTTTATTAAATGGCATTTTTCAGTAATTCATTTGTGAAAAAGTACATAATTGTACCTCATTTAATGAAATATTTCAACACATAAAACACATCTATAAAATAATCATAAATGATTACTTCCACAGATATTTGCTTTGAATATTTTAGAAATGATTAATATGGGAATAAGTTAAATGATTTTTTGAAATGAGATTTTAAAATTACCATTTTAAAATGTCTTACTGATACAAATCTAAAAACAAGCCTTAGCATAGCACTGCCAAGTTTAAAAATAAGTCTTAGGATGTCAGTGCCAACTGTCAAGCTGCTAAGCTGCCAGATTCATAAAGAGCAAAGACATCGCTAAGTGTTACAATGATGTAGCATTATACAGTCATCAGACAACTCATTCATCTAATCTAGTTCCAAATGGCAGTTAGCTCTTTAACCATCAAAATATTCAGCTCTGCTTGCTAATCTTTCATTATTTTTTGGAATTGCATAGCTTTTATTTTGAATAGGCACAAGCCAAAACCTATGCTTCTTTGCCGTGTTTAAATAAATAGAAACTTGTCAAGATCACTTCAATACAGATGTACTATAGACGAGTGGTCTAATCAGTTTGTCTCCCTTTCTCAATTGCTCCTGTTGCTGTTGATCAACTTCACATAAATTAAATATTCATTAGACCATACATCTAAGATGAATGTTCTTGCTCTTTTCAGGGTTTTCAAATGACACTTCAAAATAATTTGGATTGATCTCTACGTAGAATGGGATTTATTTTGTTAAAATTCCAGAAATTACTGTGGTAGGAAAATAAGGTCCTTCCCAGATAAATTAAGAAGTCAGATTTCTTACTGCAAGTTGATAGAAATACAGGTATAGTTGTGATCCATTTAGTCGCCGGTGGGCATAAATGCATCTGTGTCACTGTTTTGAACATTCTAACTTTGACACTTCACTGACCTCTACGTAAGCAGAGCTCAGTTTCTAGTGGGGTCTGCTGTAATTATTGGCTCTGACTATAGTGGATTCAGTGTAGTAGCTGTGCTTGCTGGGAAAATGTTCACTTTTTCTTTGCAAACGTGGTGCTTAATTTAGCAGACTTTTAGAATGCCTCCTTACATCAGTCTGCTGCACAAAAGGAATCTCTCTCCCTCCTCCATCCACTCTGGAAAAGAAATCTGATCCAATAACCAAAGTTACAAGTTTATTCCAGGTTTATTTTAGTCTTGGACAAGCTTTTTGCTAACTTGACAGAAAATTTAAGTTATTAATTGATAGTATGTGCTTGAACAAACATAGACTCAAAACCTCAATTCTGCCACCCTTTCTTTGCAAAAACTTAGATTTAAGAGAGGCCAGCTAGAACAAGAATTCTGAAAATTAATCAACAATCTGTAATTTCATACTCTGTCTCCCACAGAAATAAAAGATTAATCTTCTAGATATCTTGCAAAGAGTTTTTCTTCTTTTCCAATTAAGTATCCTTAGCTGTTTTCCAATGATTTGATAATCATTCACTTGAGAATATGGTTTTATTTTAATGATGATACTGATCCCTTAAAATAACAGCCTATGACAAATTAATAGTAAAGCCCTAATTTGTAAGCAAAAAGGGAAAATGATAAATTCTTTAAGGGCAAATGAATTAGTTTTCCAGGTTTCACATGTATTTCTTTAATAATTAGGAAAGTTAATGCAGTTATTCCAAAAAGTATGCATGCGGTCATACCTTTACATTTTTTGAATGCCTATTTGAGATTTTTTTTTTAGTTTTTGTCAGATCATTTTATCTTTCTTTGATGTTAACTTTGCTCCTGTTCATAATGGTCACACTGAAGTCCTCTTTCCTGTGCTTTGACTTCACTATATTATTCTGAGTGCCTTCATTATGTCTTCATTATACTGTTCAATTCATTTTTCACTGGTTATTCCTGTTTTCCAGGCACCTCACTGCAGTTTCAGCTAGCACTTTTGACCTGGCCCCTTTCACGTTTTTTTCTGGTTCCTTCGTAACCATTGATACGTGCTAGCACAAAAGAATACACATGCACACAAACACACCCACACATATTCGTATGTAAACATATACACATATCTGCACATACATGTGAAAGAACACTGGTAGCTGTGACCCTCTCTCCCTTTGGTGTCATCTACACTACTCTACAAGTCCCACACTACTCTATAAGAAATTATCCAGTCTATCTGATTTGGTTTCACTGAAACACTTCTCTGACTTCTGATTTGACCAGTCATAACTGTTTGTATTCCAACAATTTTGATCTTAGCTTAAGCATTTCATCAGTATAGAGTATTCTGAAAACGAACAATATTACTAAATAAGAATTTGGAATTTTACTCTAAAAATTAGATCTTGGAAAAGATTTCACTTTATCATGAAATGCAACACCTATAATTAGAGATGATTGAGAATTTTCTTTACCTTTCCTTCTTTTGTCAGAAAACAGTTTGGGGAAGGGGGAATAAAAGCTTTGTGGAAAGGTGCTAACTTTTGTTGAGCTTGTCACCGGACACTTCTTCTTGATTCAGTGATAAAATTTATGGTCAAAAAAGGAAGGAAAACTATCAGACAGCCTTACTGGACATGGTTGTGGATTTCTGATCTGGGGATGCAGGTTCAGACCAGCAGACCTGCAGCTCAGATCAGACCTGGAATAAACATTCCTACCTTTATTCTGTTCTAAGAGTAGTCCACTGACTATCAGGCTATTAGCTAGAAAAGTAAGGATAACCTTTTTCTATTTTTTTTTTTTTTATTTTTAAGCGAGCTTTTAAATAGACTAAGATTTTATCTAATGCAGAAAGTGGAAAAAAATTTTTTGAAAAGGTAGAATGCTAAAACCAGAAGCAAGAGACTGTACAACCTGACCTACACAGCCATCCTTAGAGTCATAACCATAGCATCAATGTGTTTTATAAATGTTTATAAATATGGATGAATGATGGGATCAGAATACCTTTTTTCTCCTCCCTGTAAACTTGTAAAATCGTATTTGTCTCAACCTTAGAGTAAAAAATACAGTGACATAAGAGAATTACTTGTTACCTTAAAAAGTATGGATAGCACCAAAAATTTCCATTTCTCTTTTCTAGACATTTAAAAACATTAGCTCTGAATCTCTGTATTCAGTTTATCTAACTCTATAATGAGTCATTTTGATCTTTGAACTTTTCTTCCTTTCTCCCTTCATCTATTCTAAGAACACCTTTTTGATTATATGTTCTTCCCAACAGTATTTCTCCAATAACCTTTTTTAACCCGGGAACCTGATTAATTATTATTTGATCCTTTTGGGCCTTTCTGACATGCAATCTCCTCTACTGGTTTATCTCTTATTTATTTATTTTTTATTTTCCCTCCAATAATTGCCTGTCTTTTTAGTGATAACATATTACATGTTCTTCTCCTCACAGCTATTTTCAGTGTGAGAAAAAGCTTACAAATGTAACATCACTAAGCCAATTTGTATTCCTAATGCTAGCTTCATAAAAATCTAGACTCATGCAACTATAATCAACTAGGGATTCTCAAAATTACTGAGAATTGAGAACCTAATTATACAAGGTTCTTTTTAGAAGTAGTCACATATCATAAATCAGCTATTAGTAGAGTTACTGCAGAGAATGAAATTACTATTCAAAATGTTTCAGACTCATACTGAAGATGAAAGAAGGCTAATGTTCTAGGTGACATTATTACTGCAGCAAGATGGAGGCAAAGACCTTTTTTCTTCACAAGACAAAAATCAGAAGAGGAATAGAATTTAGGTGGGACACAGAATGATTCACCCTGTCAACTTTTGTATACCAACTATACCTTCCTTTTTTTTTCAGGAACCCATTGTAACCTTCTTGGTTAACTTGTAATAGAAGGAGAAATGTCCACAGCTAATTTTACTCTACAGAAAAACAGGAGTAATTTTTTAATAATTACTTCACCTTTTCAGAATTTGCCTTTGACCTTTCATTTTTTGGCCATTTTCTATCTTTTTGATCTCAAAGTTGCCATTAAAAAAGTTGTCTACAATTTTTTTTCATTGCCATATTTTCAAAAAAAGTCAGCCCCAAAATCACGGTTTATTGAAAGAAAATAGAAAACAACATAAAACAAATGTCTTCTTAACACTCAAATTCTCTAAACTTTTTTAAAATGGCATTGGCTACACCTTTGCTTTGCCATTAGAATTCATCATAAGTCATAAAAGAATCTGAAGCATATTTCTGTTCCTTTACCCTTCATCGGACTATACTTTAAAGAGAGGACATCTGAAACTGAGCAGCATCCAGAGAAAATTTTACTGATACAAGACCCAATGGCGCCTACATCTTCCTCTAGGCTTAATAACTCACTAGGAATTTCTCTCCTAGAAGCTGCATTTATATAGTTAGACAATGTAAAAATTACTTGACACCAGCTTTCTAATGTGTCTGAAAATGTTAAGCAAAAAAAATGTAGAAAATAATAGTCATTTTCAAGCATCAGGAAAACTAGTGAAACATACTGTGGAGAATAAGGATATTATGAATTTTTAATATATAAATCACATGTAGCTTTGTTGACTATATTATCTTGCATGGATGTCACAAATTTAGCTAATGCTGACTAGAAAGAAGAATGCCATCTGGAAACAAAACAGTAACAAAAGGTGCTTTCAAGGAAAATACCAAGGTTCTTGAAGAAACAATGGGGGTAACATTCCTGGTTTGAAGAAATAGTAAATAAAAAGGGCTACCCCATGGCATACATTCCAGAGTGATAAAATGAAACAAAATAAGGAATGCTTAAAATCCATAATCACATTAACATCCAGCATGAACTGTAAAAATCCACTAATGCAATGTCTCACCTCACATAAATCTAACTTTTAAATAACTTTGTGTTATCATTGCATTTCTTCACAGAAGGTACACAGAAGTCTTTGGATTTCATGCAAGTTCCACAGGGGTTTGGGACACAACTTGAGTTTTTATCAACAAGTTAACTACATAGATTTACAAATGAGGAACAAAATTTCAGTCCTGCTAGAGATATTTGAACGCAGAAGTGCCATCACATTTCCTGCACTTATAGCAGTGAACACTGCCAGAATGAGTAGTATCTGTGCAAACAGAATAAATATTTAGTAGACACTGAAGACTATTAAAAAAAAAATTAAAAAGACTGTGTTTTCAAACTGAAGCTCATTGACAAAGGAACCATGAAGTTAAAACATGTACGTTTTTCTGAAACCTGTTTACTAACTCTTATTAGAAGGACAAAAAAATCTAAGATCACACAACAGAAAGGTTAGAAAAAATGGTGTGTTTTCTTCCTCTTCTGAAAGCACTGATTAAAGAAATCTTTAATGCATACTGCTTGAAATCAAGTACAAGCAACAGACATGACCCAAATCTTCATTGGTTTTGTTGTTATTGACTGTTGTATGTTTTCCGGAGTACAAAAATTAATCAAATATTTCTTTACTCCGAGGAATTACATGATAAGACCTTTCAGTCACAAGAAAACTTAATGAATTATTACGGAACATGATTACTACCCTTTCTTGCTCATCCACATGGGCACCAATAATACCAACAAGGGAGAATCTGAGCAGTTAAGGGTGACTGCCAGGCTCTCGGGTAGGGGCGAAGGGCATAGGAGCCCTGGAGGGATTCTCCTTAATGCAAGGGGAACAGCTCAGGCAGCAGTGGCAGGATCCTGCAGACAAACACCTGATGAAGCAGCTGGTATTGAGCAGCAGGTCTTTGCCTCCTTGGTCACAGGACCCTCTTTAAGGAATGAGGGCTGCAGGGAAAGCAGGGAATCTGCCTAAACAGGGCAAGAATATTTCTGCCAACCGATTAACTAACCTAGCAAGGAGAGCTCTAAACTAAATTTGTCAGGGATGGAAGACGAAGCCTACAGGTAAACTGGGTAACAGGCACAGGGGAAGCACAAGTGGGATAGGGTAATGGAATTGTTTCTCTCACTCTCCCTGAGAAAGCACCACAACTGGGAGTCCAGCTCAAGTGCCTGTATACAAAGATGTGCAGCTTTGGAAGCCAACTGGAGGAACTGGAACTGCACCTAAAGTCACAGAGCTGTGGTGTCATTGGGATTATAGAGATTTAGTAGGATTGTTCACCTGACTGGAGTGCTGCAATGGATGGGCAAAAGCTCTTAGAAAAAGTAGGTTTGGAAGAAAAGGGGAGGCTGAACTGCACACATGCATCTTGAATGCATGGAGCTCTGCTGTGGAACAGGCAACAAGCTCACTGAGATCTTATAGATCAGAATCAGAGGGGGAAGCCTACAGGGAGGGCATTTTGGAGGGTGTCTGCTATAGATCAAGAAGGAGAAGTGACAAAGCCTTTATACAACTAGACGTTTCCCAAACACAGGCTCTTGTTCTCATGGGAGAATTTAACCATACCAACATCTGCTTGGAAGACAACACAGCAGGGGACAAGCAATTCACTGGATTTCTGGAGTGTATGGGGAACAATTTTTTGCTGCAGATGCTGGACAGATGATCGGGTAGTCAGCATGGATTTATGAAAAGGAAATCATGCTTAACCAACCTGATAGCCTTCTATGATGAGATGACTGCTGTGCTGGATGAGGGAGGAGCAGTAGATATTGTTTATCACAAGTTTGGGAAGGCTTTTCACACTTTCTCACATCCCTTATAGACAAGGTGCAAGTACAGGTTAGATAAGTGGGCAGTGAGGTGGACTGAAAATTGACTCAAGTGCTGAGCTCAGAGAGTTGTGATCAGTGATACCAAGTCCAATTGGAGGCCAGTCACTAGTGGTGGGGTCAATACTGGGGTCAATACCATTGAACATCTTCATTAATGACCTGGACGATGGGACCAAATGCACCCTCAGCAAGTTGGCAGATGATACAAAACTAGAAAGAGTGGTTGATAGACCAGATGGCTCTGCTACCATTCAGAGGGACCTCCACAGGCTGGAGAGATTGTCAGCCAGGGATCTTGTGAAGTGCAACAAAGGGAAACACCAAGTCCTGTGCCCAGGGGGAAGAATAAGCCCAGGCACCAGTACACACTGGTGGAGGGGGGCGGAAGGGAGGCGACCAGCTGGAAAGCAGCTTTGCAGAGAAGGACCTGGGGGTCTTACTGGACAACAAGTTGATCATGGGCCAGCAATGCATCCCCATGGCAAAGAGAGCTAACAGCATCCCAAACAGCATTAGGCAGAGCATTGCCAACAGGTCGAGGAAGGTGATCCTTCACCTCTACTCCACACTGGTGAGGCCACATCTGGAGCACTGAGCCCAGTTCTGGGCTCCCCAGCACAAGAGAGACATGGACCTCTTAGAGGAAGCGCAGCAAAGGGCCACAGAGGTGGGGATGATGAAGGGACTGGAGCATCTGTCATACGAGGAGAGGCTGAGGGAGCTGGGACTGTTCAGCCTGGAGAGGAGAAGGCTCAGGGGGGATCTGACCAATGTGAATAAGTATCTGAAGGGAGGGTGCAAAGAAGATGGAGCCAGACTCTCCTCAGTGGTGCCCAGTGACAGGACGAGAGGTAATGGGCACAAACTGAAACACAGCAAATTCCACTTGAACACAAGAAAACATGTCTTCAGAGTGAGGGTGGTTGAACACTGGAACAGCTTGCCCAGGGAGGGTGTTGAGTCTCCATTCTTGGAGATATTCAAAACTCAACGGGACACGGTTCTGGGCAACCTGCTTTAGGTCTGGCTGAACCTGCTTGAGCAAGGGGGTTGGACACATGATCTCCAGAGGTCTCAGCTATTTTAGATGTGACAGGCAAACTAGGCSTGGAAGCAAGGAACCATTCAAAGAAGTGATAGTAAATGGCAGCCTGGGCTGAAGTAGCCAAGAGTTAATTACCCTGAGGGACATGATGAAGGCAATTAATTGAATAAACTCCCTTGATTTCAGGAGAGGAGATTTCAATTTGTTTCATAAGTGTTAGACAAGTTCTCACGGGATGAGAAGGCCCTTGAAGGGCAAGGGGCCCAGAAGAGCTTGTTTGTCTTCAAGGGCAACTTCCTTTCCATCCTTTATGTATGTAAATAAATGATTTGACATAGCAGGAGGCTGCTGTGGCTGAACAGGGAATTCCTGACTGAGATATTTTTACCCAAATGCAAAAAAGCAGTATACAAGAGGTGGAAGCAAGAACAACCTACTCAAAAAGAAAATATAGAAATATTGCCCAGGAATGCAGGGATAGAACTAGGAAGGTCAAAGTGCAGATGAAATAACACTGGTGAGGAATGTGAAGAGCAACAAGAATGGTTTCTATAGGTACAACAACAACAAAAAGAAAATGAAGGAAATGGTGGCCTTCTGCTCAGTGTGGTAGGTGACCTTGTGACAAAGGTCATGAAAAAGGCTGAGGGACTCAATGTCCTCTTTGGTTCTGTCTTCATTAGCAAAGGCTGTCATCAGGCTTTCCAGTTCTTATTGTATTGTGGTAAAGTTTCATGTAGAAATGTAGTACTCACAGCAGGAGAGGATCAATTTAGACACCTCACATATAAACTGGACATGTACAAGCTCATGGCACACAGTGGCATGCATCTAAAGGCTGTTGGTGTGCCTCAGTGTGAGGCTGCTCTTTATCATCTTTGAAAGATTGTGACAATCAAGGGTGATTCCCAGTCACTGGAAAATAGATAAAATTTCATTTCTCATTTTCAAAAAAGGCAAGAAGGAGGATTCTGACAACAGTAGATCTATCAGGCTCACCTCAGACCTGCAGAAAATTATGGAGAAAGTCTTTATGAAAGCCATTTCCAAGCATATGAAGGACAAGAAGATTACTGGGAACAGCCAGCATGCATTTGTCAAGGACATTTCATTTTTTGGCCAACCTGATTGTCATCTTTGATGAAAGGACTGACTGTTTGGATTTAGCTTGACTTTAAAGACATTTTCTACGCAGTTTGTCATTGTATCCTTCTAGGCAAATTGAGGGGATATGTACTGGATGGACTGACCAAAATGCGAGTGAAAAACTGCCTGGATCATCAGGTTCAAAGGGCTGGGGCCAAAGATTCAAAGTCAAACTAGTGGTCAGTTACTCATTGCGTTCCCCAGTGATCCAAACTGGGGTGGAAACTGTGTATCATGTTTATCAGGAATCTGGAATATAGGACTGAACACATCTTTAAAAGGTTTGCATATGGCATCCTGAAGGGCAGGACTGCCATTCAGACAGAGTTTGACAAGCTGGAAGAATGAGCAGACAGGAATATCATGAAGTTCAGCAAAGAGAAATGCAAAGTTCTGAACCTGGAACCAAATAACTCCATGCATAAACACTGGATAGGGGGTAGCTCTGACAGAAAGACCTGAGGCCCTTGTGGAATACCAGCCAAATATGAAGCAACAATGAAGGCTAACCTCATATTGGGTTGCATTAGCCGGCAGGTAGAGAGACGTGATTAGCCCCTCTACACTCAGGGGCCACATCTGCAATACTGTGTCCATCCTGGAGTCCCCCAGTGCAAAAGAGATATTGACAGACTAGGACAAAGCCACTAAAATGGTCAAGGTGAAGAATATGTTGTATGATAATACAGAATGAGGAAACTGTATTTTTCATCCTGGATGAGAGGAGGCTATGGGGAGACCTAATTGCAGTGTTCAGTTATAGGGAAGATGGAGCCAGAATCTTCTCAGAGGTTCTCCAAAAAATGACAAGAGGTAACAGACACAATCTGCAAAAAGAAAATTCCAATTGGACATAAGAAAAGATTCCCTTGTCATGAGGGTGGTTTAGCACTGGAACAGGTTTCCAGAATGGCATTGGAATATCCATCCTCAGAGATGTAAAAATCTCAGCTGGGCAAAAACCTGAGCAAGCTGACCTAACTTTGAAGTTGTCTCTGCTTTTTTTGGGGGGGAGTCATTGCTTCTTAGTTGTGATTACAGTATTAAATGGTGTAAATTTTTAGAAAGTACATTGGACTAAAAATATATATATATATTTCATCTGTTGTTTTAATGTTGTATCAATATTTTAAGGATGTTTCATGTTTTCATTTTTACCTCTGCAAAAAGGAACTGGAAAATCCCATGATGCACCATTTCCAGGACTCACAATACATGTCAACATGGCATGGCCTTCTAGGATGTAACCAGAGATACAGCTATATCGGATTTTGTCTCCAATGTTGAATCTTGTTCCATGAAGTACTCCTTTAGGAATTTCTCCTGGGTTGCCACAAGTATGACTAGGTAATACTGTTGAAAGAAAGAAGGAAAAAGTTATAGTTGAAATCTGCAGAAAGAAGTAATAAATATTTGTGAAACAATTATCTTCAAATAACTGTTAAGTATTTTTAATATTATTATTTGAAGCAGCATTCCATATGCAAATAAGGTCAAATAGAATGGAATGTACTTTTACAAAAGATTACATTTATAATAGGCATCATCATTTTCAAAGCTAATTTTAAACTCAGTTCTTGATTTAACATACCTTCAATAAAGTTCTTTACAGAACCATTCTCAAACAACAAAATAGCCTAAAAATCCTGCTATTTCTCCCACACCTTGCAATGAAGACATTTTTATTTAATCCTCTTTTGCAAATAATCCAAGAATATTCTTACATCATTATGGAGCTAGGCAGCTCTATTGACTTCCAGTAATAGGAACTTTATGAACAGTTTTCATTTTAGTTGATAGAATAACAATTTAAAAGAATTCAGTAATTAACTACTTTCTAACAGTAAATTAAAGTTTAAAATACATAAAAAACCACACATTTGATTTTCTGCTTAATTTCAAATTATTCCAGGTATTAGAAGATGAGAAATTAAATCAATCTTTGTTAATACGGTTCTAGGAAGTGATAGAAAATAGAAAAATAAATATGTCCATTCATATTAGCCCAAATGTCATTGCTTAATCATTGTTTCCTTTATTTTTCCCTGCAGAAAATCATTAGCATTTGTAAGTACTTATTTGGAATGGATTATTGAAACTAGTTATCAGTTCAAAGAAGATACTACTCCACCTAAAAATATCAAAATTGTGTGTGTGTGTGTGTGTGTGTGTGTGTTTGAATGGAATCGTTGTTATTCTTCATCTAATTCAAAATTCATTAATGGCATGTCTTTCCTTTCACTGAAGTAGTACAAATTAAAATTGTTTAATTTCCTTTAGAGCAGAACAAATAAATGTAGAAAGTTGAAGTATGTCATGAACAAATGATGCATCACAGCACAAAAGATAAATGTGTTCATCAAAGAAATGAAAAGCCTGAAAAGCTCACATTTAATTCAGGTATTGTTTCTGACACCCTGTGTTTTCACGGACAAATTGTTTCACCCCTATCCTTCTCCTTCCTGACTCCACCCATCTGCAAAATAAACATAACTACACTAATCTCACTCACCTACATGTTGGGAGGATTAATTATTCAATAGACGCACATCCTCAGAGTGTAAAGCAATATATCAATATAGCAATGCTAATTAAGTCCCATTTTACCATGTAAGTTCAATTATTGAAAGCACACCCTCAATTCATTTCTAAAACAGTTAGTCACACTGGCATTTAAATGATCATAATTATGCTTAAGTTAGAACACAAATTATGTAGGCAAATTCCAAAAAGGTCCAAGAGCAAAAGCCTTCCAAAAACATAAAATTAAAAAATTAAAAGACAGAACACTTTTATTTACATCACTCTCTCTACCAGAAAAATCTCAAAATCTTCTACAAAAGTTAACTAGGTAGCAAAGGCCGCATAACACCCTGATGAGATAGATGAATGTTCTACCTATGTTACAGACTGGAGAACTAAGATTTCTGTGAGTTACAGGAGCTACTTAAAGTTTTTCAGTGCATAACTAGCAAGCTTGAAACAAACAAGAAGACACCTGACTTCTTTTGTGTTGTTTCAACAGCCAAGATAAAGGAGGATAAATGCTTTGTTTCCAGGATGAAGCCTCAGCGTCTAGGTAAACAGATAGTATAGTTCAATTTCACATGCATTAATCTCATAGAATATGAGATTTATTTAGATGGCTCTCATTTACATTGAAAAGAAAGTCAATGTTTAATTCACATATGTAAGAATGTATAAAATACTTTACACTAAAGGAAGTGATTTTAAGACACTGGATTAATTAAAATAAAATATAGATAAACTTATACTTCGAAAAGTTGGCAGCAATGATTCATTACATATGATAGATATGTTTTATAGCACTAGAGGTATTAAAAATGTTAGCTCTGTGTTTACAAGTTTTCCCTTTTTGTTGCTCTAGTCATGATAGGTTAATGATATAAAACACTACTGTCAATACAGATAAATTCTGCAGWACAAGCCAGACAAGCCAAGGTATGTTACGTGGTTTGGACACAAGAGAGTATCTGTGTCTGAAACAAGAACCTCTCTTTTCTTTCCTTTTTCAAATCAAAACATTTTTACAAAGCATTATAACATGAAGTTGTTTCATCATAAGATCTGTTTTATGCAGAAGTATTTGTACAATCCCAAACAACATTTATTTTTATGAGTGTGCTATCTGGAAAAACATGTTATTCAAAGATACTATGAGTTCTTACAAACTGCATTCCCAACTAAGAGGTATCAAAGCAAATCTACATCTGCCATATATATGACAACTGGCACTGGCTAACAACTGTTGAAATCGTACTGCAGCAAATCACTCTTCTATCTGTGTAAAGAAGCTCTCCTACAATATGACTTTTTTCTCACTTTTTTTACCACTACATCTGTCAAGGCTCCAGAAATAATGGGACTCAGCATCCTGAGGCTGGCACACATTTTGCCACAACCTCCTAAAAAAACAGTAAAAGATGAGTGATCTGAGAATGACAGCCATGCTCAATAATGTATGTAATAGTTCCCAGGATTTCATTGCTTGTCAAGATCAAGCATTGGACTACATTATTAATGTGCTTTTCTGAAAATTTCAGGAAAACATATTAAGGTAGCTGAACAATTCCATCTGCACAGACTTTACTCTTCCTGTTTCTGGACCTAAGATGAATTATCCTTTGAAGGTTCATAACAGCAACCAATGCAGCTGACCCTTTAGATTATGAGAGTTCTAGCTGATCAAAGCTATCATATGCAGAGGTCACATATGTCCCTCAAAGTATGATTTCAGTGCAGTTTTCAGTAAAAAAGCTATTTTTCTGCTGTGTTACTGAACTCTACTTTCAACAGGATTGAGAGTCTGCAGTAACTTCCTGGAGGAAGCTGGTAGAATCACTAGTGTTGCGGTATCTTTTGTTATCAAAATGCTTGGTTCATGAAATAATTTGATGTCCACTACAGTCAGTCAGATAAAGCTGCACTGAAGAAAGGCTTTTGTATACTGACCTAACCTATTTGAGTGTCCTCACAGGGTGTGCAATACCTCATTTTTCATTTTCTCAAGTCCTTTCCAGGCTAAGAAAAAAAAGTGTTCTGAAAACAATCTGATTAGACTTAATGTTTTAAAAGTAAAAATATGTACAAAAAGGAGAGCTGAACCAGATTTACCTCCTAAGATTTCTGACTTACAAGTCTATCTTCACTGTTAAGACAGACATAAGAACCTGTGCGGACTTCATTTCCTAGCATAGTTCAATCTGGTGCACTGTGCTGTAAGATTCTGTAAGATTTTTTCATGAAACTAAATATATCAGACTGGCCTTCCTCATGTAATGTGCATTACCTTCACAGATAGTAGAAAACCTGTTATTGGAACATTGGCTGCTGCTAATTATGCACATAGGAAACTTTCAGTACGACTGTCATAAATTTGACAAATGCATATCATCAAACTCAGTAATGTAATTAACTAGGTAAMATGCCAAAGATTTTAATTCACTATTCAAAATAATTATATATACGTCGTATATTGATTCTTTTTTTCTTTTTTTTGGAAAAGTATTCAAAACTGATCATGACCTGTATAATAAAACATAACATGAATATTCTTTATCAGCCAGTGACAGAAGGCAACACCATAGCAGGACTGCAATATGTAGCATAGAACTGGCTCCATTTTTGACAATGTATGTATAATCAATTAAACTTTGTTAAATAAACTCATGTAGGGAGAAATAAGCCCAGGCACCAGTACACACTGGTGGAGGGGGGCGGAAGGGGGGCGACCAGCTGGAAAGCAGCTTTGCAGAGAAGGACCTGGGGGTCTTACTGGACAACAAGTTGATCATGGGCCGGCAATGCATCCCCATGGCAAAGAGAGCTAACAGCATCCCAAACAGCATTAGGCAGAGCATTGCCAACAGGTCGAGGAAGGTGATCCTTCACCTCTACTCCACACTGGTGAGGCCACATCTGGAGCACTGAGCCCAGTTCTGGGCTCCCCAGCACAAGAGAGACATGGACCTCTTAGAGGAAGCGCAGCAAAGGGCCACAGAGGTGGGGATGATGAAGGGACTGGAGCATCTGTCATACGAGGAGAGGCTGAGGGAGTTGGAACTGTTCAGCCTGGAGAGGAGAAGGCTCAGGGGGGATCTGACCAATGTGAATAAGTATCTGAAGGGAGGGTGCAAAGAAGATGGAGCCAGACTCTCCTCAGTGGTGCCCAGTGACAGGACGAGAGGTAATGGGCACAAACTGAAACACAGCAAATTCCACTTGAACACAAGAAAACATGTCTTCAGAGTGAGGGTGGTTGAACACTGGAACAGCTTGCCCAGGGAGGGTGTTGAGTCTCCATTCTTGGAGATATTCAAAACTCAACGGGACACGGTTCTGGGCAACCTGCTTTAGGTCTGGCTGAACCTGCTTGAGCAAGGGGGTTGGACACATGATCTCCAGAGGTCCCTACCAACCTCAACCACCCTGTGATTCTGTGAATACACATTCTCTGGTGGCCTGTGTCAGATTATTCACATTAACTTTCCAATACTCTTTCTGAAGCTCAACTCTGTATTTATTTGCAACATAGCCAACTTGTAAACACATGCACAGCACCTTAAACATAGTTATCCTTTGCTTTCACTCATGGAGAGTTTCTTTCATTTTGTTGGATACATCAGATTTCACTATCAACCTCTTTCTGGTCACATATTCACTGCAGCAGAGAAAGAGGACCTAAAATCAGACAGTAGTGGTCAATGATGGAAAACCAAAGTGTAAATGGTAGCTTTCACTGAACTGAATAAGCTGTTGAATGACTATTTCATTCCACCTAAATTTTCTTACTATGCTTATTTCACCAGTTTGCAAGTGTCTTCAAATAAGCAATAGGCATGCTATTGTTTATTGCAAAATGTCTACACATTTTTCCCATGTTTACTTCAAACCCCTCATGACAACTGTGTACAATATAATGTACTGTTTTGTTAAGATGCTCTTTTTCTGTATTGAAATGTACTTTGGTTAAAAAGTTCAAGGTAAAAAAAGACACTTTCTACTGGATGCTGAAGGTTTTAAGGTCAGTGGTAGCCCAACTCCCACTAATTTTAGCATGAATTAGACATCTATATTTGAAATCAATTATAAAATTGTGAAAATTAACTTCCTAACTTTTGCTGAAAGTACCAGTCAGAAGCTCAATCTGACAATGAATTCAGCAGAATATAAAGGTGAAAAAATCCATTTTTGCAGGTGTCATGATCATCAGTTATATTGCAAAGATCACCTAGAAGCTTTCAATGGCAAAAAGCTCACACTGCTTATTTCACTTAAAAGGTAATGGTTTTATTATTCTGTGAATCAGCTGGTCAGCTTTCATGGGCCAGCAACACACATGGTAGTCAAAACTTGACAGCAACAATTCAGAAGGCAGCTAATTCAAATCAACTAAAGAAGGAAGGGGACAGAGGAAGGGAAGAAGCAAGGAGAATGTTTTTCTTTCTCCTATTTCCCTATCTCTATGGCTTTACAAAGATACATGCTATTTGTTCTTTTTCTTGTTCTTTCAGAAAAGACTGGAAAAGTTTTCCAGGATTGCCTTGCCTAATTTTTGCTGTTTCATAGTCTCTCTATTATTTTCCTCCATGTGTTTCATAACACTGTCAACTTATATTGAGGGGGGGAAAAAAAAACACACACTGAAAAACAGCGTCAGTAAGGAGGAAGTCAGAGGGCCCCTTGACATGGCAGCTTTGGAATTACAACACTGGGGTGAAGGTCAGAAGCACAATGGAGAAGGTCAGGGATATATAAAATTGCAGAGCTGATGTCAGGATGTCTAATAGGTGTGGAGAACACCCCATGCTTCCCTGACCACATGGTTAAATAACTGTACTTTGGTTTCATGTATAAATAGACGATATACACAGGACCTTACTTCCAGAGTCATAGAAGAAAAAAATAATATTCCAGAGGAGAGCAATAACTATGCTTATTAGGAAAACAAAACAAAACATGCTGACAAAGAGCAGTGGAAAAAAATGCTAGATTTTCTTACAAGAATGACACTAAAACAGAAGTCTGTGTTCCAACTCAAAAAGCAGCCTCATTTGAAAAGGAAATTAGACAAACAAATTTTAATAGCCTTTTAATCTACCACACTGAAACTGCTGCACTGAACAAAAGATAGACTTAAAAATACATGCTCAAGAACTTCCGTTAATAAACCTGTCCTGGAAATAATAGCAAGACCATTTCTACCTAGGAAAAGCCTACAAGATCAATATATTTGATTTTAAGGTTCTTTTAAACATTTTTTTTGTCTTACTGCATTACAGTACTTTTCTCCCTTTCTTTTTTTTAAATAATTGAGTATTGAATCAATTGAAAAGTTTGTAATATTTCATTGTCAATTTATTAAGCAACTTTTTCCTTTTTATTTCCAGAAGCAATGTACAATGAACAGTTAATTGATCTACCAGCTCGGACTTCCAAAATAGCATGGAACACTGTATACACTGTATGTTAGTTCATTTGTTATAAGAGTGTACCACAACAGAAACTGCATAGTCTTACCTTAGCTAAATTCTTATTTATTTTCAAACCCAACAATGTAGACCTTTGTTGCTTTCATGGATATGATGCTTGCTGTAAAGCAAAACAGTCTAAAAATCGATGTTATAGAACAGACATGATGATGTAAAGTGCAGCAACCTAAAGAGGGAACTGCTGGGCTTCAGTGCTATTCAGACTTGACACTTAATATTGTTAACTTATTTATTCAGTTTGAGATGGATTTAAAAATTCAATATTACTATTTTTAAACTTTAGTTCACAGAATCACCCTGGATGCAATCCTGTGCAATGTGCTCTAGGTGACCCTGCTTGAGCAGGGGGGTTGGACTAGATGATCTCCAGAGGTCCCTTCCAACCTCAGCGATTCTGTGATTCTGTGATCACAGAAGAGTTGGGGTTGGTAGGGACCTCTGGAGATCATGTGTYCAACCCCCTTGCTCAAGCAGGTTCAGCCAGACCTAAAGCAGGTTGCCCAGAAYCGTGTCCCGTTGAGTTTTGAATATCTCCAAGAATGGAGACTCAACACCCTCCCTGGGCAAGCTGTTCCAGTGTTCAACCACCCTCACTCTGAAGACATGTTTTCTTGTGTTCAAGTGGAATTTGCTGTGTTTCAGTTTGTGCCCATTACCTCTCGTCCTGTCACTGGGCACCACTGAGGAGAGTCTGGCTCCATCTTCTTTGCACCCTCCCTTCAGATACTTATTCACATTGGTCAGATCCCCCCTGAGCCTTCTCCTCTCCAGGCTGAACAGTYCCARCTCCCTCAGCCTCTCCTCGTATGACAGATGCTCCAGTCCCTTCATCATCCCCACCTCTGTGGCCCTTTGCTGCGCTTCCTCTAAGAGGTCCATGTCTCTCTTGTGCTGGGGAGCCCAGAACTGGGCTCAGTGCTCCAGATGTGGCCTCACCAGTGTGGAGTAGAGGTGAAGGATCACCTTCCTCGACCTGTTGGCAATGCTCTGCCTAATGCTGTTTGGGATGCTGTTAGCTCTCTTTGCCATGGGGATGCATTGCTGGCCCATGATCAACTTGTTGTCCAGTAAGACCCCCAGGTCCTTCTCTGCAAAGCTGCTTTCCAGCTGGTCGCCTCCCTTCCGCCCCCCTCCACCAGTGTGTACTGGTGCCTGGGCTTATTCTTCCCCCTGGGCACAGGACTTGGTGTTTCCCTTTGTTGCACTTCACAAGATCCCTGGCTGACAATCTCTCCAGCCTGTGGAGGTCCCTCTGAATGGTAGCAGAGCCATCTGGTCTATCAACCACTCTTTCTAGTTTTGTATCATCTGCCAACTTGCTGAGGGTGCATTTGGTCCCATCGTCCAGGTCATTAATGAAGATGTTCAATGGTATTGACCCCAGTATTGACCCCACCACTAGTGACTGTCCCATAATGAAGTTGATAGCGAGTCAGATTCACAGCACATAAAACTTCTGTGCAAGTCTTGTATGTGCGGAGAGGTGCTCCCAACTTGTGAGGCATTATGAACATCTTATGACAGGCAAACCCACAACAGGTGCCATTTACAGCAAGGCAGTACAAAGACTTCTCAATAAACTGAACTGGGTTGTGACCTAAAATAGTCAAGAGGTACGACTTGGAAAGATACTGAAGGAATAATATAAGATTTGGGGTATTTATGCTCCTGTAGGAGGGCCCTACAAATATCCTTTGACAGAGCTTTAATGTTTACACTGTTTTGTCCCTCGTTGTGCTGAAGCTGAACTTCAAGAGAGAGGCTAAAAACTATCTAAAGTATTAGGGGTAAGTTGATAAATATATATATATATATATGTATTATGTATATATACACACACACAAACACACACACATATATATGTATATATACACACACATTTATATACGTGTATATATATGTATGTATATTTATGTATACACACACATATATATCAATATAAACTTTGGGGGAAGAGGTAAAGTGGAGGCAGGTGCAGCTATGGCAATGGCACAGCTCTAGTAATTTTAACAGAATTGTATTACTGGTATCTGCTGAGGCAATAGCACTAGCAAAAGCACTGTCATTCAGACAGACCTTAAGGCTACAAGAATAATGGTGTTTTGAGCGGCTAATCTAAAAATATATTTTATTTTTTCTCAAAAATGAAAATCCTTTTTTTAATCAATTTACTGTTCAGATAAATATAACAAAATTATTCTATTTCCATGTAAAGGCAATTTTTTAAAAGGAAAATCTACATCTGGACCACTGTTCTGAATACTCACAAACCTCCCTTGACACCTAAAATAATTATTTCAATTAAAAAATAGCAAAGTTGAATGCTTAAGCTTGATAGGAGTCATGGCATTTCACTACAACTTTTGAAGTAGTTACAAATTTATTTATTGCAATTTATCTCATTCATGTCCTTAATCACACCTCCTTTTTAAACAACATAAATTAGTTGTAGAAAGATCAAAACAGGAACACTTATCTATTTCAATTTTGTCAAATTACCTATTGAAATACGTAGTTAGCACCTACTGACAACTCTAGGAACAAATGCTTTCACTATATCCTTTTGCATAATAATAACCACATTGGCTTACGATTTTATTCTTATTAGTATTACTCTTGGCTGTCATTCTTACCTAATTTAATTACTCTTTCTTCATCATACTGACAATTTCCTTCTAAAGATAGAGTGAATGAAAGTCATACAGGCAAACAGTCACCATTCACCAGCATGAGGAATACTGTTAATTTATAGCATTCATATCCATTTGTGCCTAAAGGCTCTTTACAATATCAGTTTAATGCAAATAGATCAGTTGACATAATCAGATACTCAAAGGGGAATAGGGTGCAAACTGCAGAAGTTCTTCGCATGGCTCACTGTCATGACTTCTTTATATCTTTTACTTGAATTTGCAAAATAAAAATGGGAGCTTAAATAAAATCTGCTTCAGAAGTCACTTATGAACTTATTGCAAACTTGTTGTGCAAAATAGCCTCGCTAAAACACTCATCATAGCTTTAACCTATAAACAACTGGATCCAATTCTGCTGGTAGAAAAAGATTTTCTCAGGTCAGCAGAGCTGCTGTAAATAAATCTATAAGAAAAAATACAAAACAAGCATCTTTTCCTCTCTCTTTTTGCCCTCCAAACTTCATCTAACTATTAAATGTCAAAATGGCATAGCCTATAGTTTAGCAGGAAGAGGTTGAAAGAACTGGGTTTGATAAGAACAGAAGACAAAAGGAAATCTTATTGCTGCCTAAAACTACCTAGTGGGAGGGTGTAGAGAAGACAGAGCCAGACTCTTCTYAGAGCCATAAAGGGAGAGAACAAGAGGCAGCGGGCACAAGCTGGAACATGGGAAAGTCTGACTGGATACAAAGAAAACTTTTTTCACCGTGAAAAAGTGATGGTCAAACACTGGAGCAAATTTCCCAGAGAGACTGTGGAATCTCCATCTTCGGAGATATTCAAACTCAGCCCTGAGCAACCTGTTTTAAACGAACCCGCTTTGAGCAGCAGGCTGGACTAGAGAGCTCCAGAGGTCATCCCACATGGTTCTGTGATTCGTAATCGCACATGATCTTAAACCGCGTGTCACTATCGGAATGAACATGTGAAACGAAATATGAAATGGTTATGAATACACACACACAAGGTTACTAAATTCAAGTGAGAACTGTATCCAGTTTGGTCTGGTATAAGAATGGGGTATAACATACCCACTCAAACAACAAACAATAGAAGACACTAGAGCTGGTTGCAAAGATGCAACTGAAAGCACTTCTTAAATATCAATTAATTACTGTTTTGTGTTAAATCATACAGTTGTTGACTGAATAGATTCCTTTATAGCACTCCCTGGCATTTATTTTTACTTTTCCAAAAAGAAGAAAACTGTCTTTTTCACTCCTTATTTAGCACGCTAATAGCCCACATGGAATTTTACCTTATTCCCACAAGGGATGCAGAGCTTTAGTTACAAAGATAATAAAATTCATTCTTGAGCTTTATCACAGCAGATTCATCACACACAGGACAAAATAAAATAGAAATACCTTTCTTAAGTACCTTTCAGTTAATTTATCCCATACTACCAGCAATTCCAAATTGCGAAATAGAAAGGTGCTAAGAATTCTGTGCCAGTTCTTACTATCTTATTTGGACATAGGTAAATAACACTACTTTGTACAATGTATTACATTCATTCCTTAAAAAATGTGTGTGGGGACATAATAATAATAAAAATATCTAAAGAACAATTCTGTAAACATTAACTTAACTGGTTATGAACTTTATTCATAGACCTATGTTTTCACTTTAAAATGAATATAACATTTAAGATCATCAACCAAGGTTGAGAGATTTTACAAACTTTACAAAACACCACCTCAGAATATCTTCCAGTATTATCAGATATCGTAGTTGCTTGACTTTGAAGCCAAGTAGTTCATTATTTTCATTAGCAGGAAAATAAATGACAGTTAGACAAAGAATTAAAAAACTATTCCAGCCTGATTTTCTTTAGAAATGAAAAAATTCCTACATGGTCAAGCTTTGATTAGCAAAAGTACTAATGCGACTCGGATTCCATCCTTTCCTTTTTTAATGAGACTCATTAAGAGTCTTTTTTCACTGTTTCAAACTTGGCACCTTTTCCAAATTTTAACTTTCAGTTCAATAGTAGGCTGGAAGAACCAACATGGAGTCACTAAGGACAAATCATGTCTCACCAATCTGGTTCCCTCCTGTGGAGAGATGACTGGTTTAGCAGACTAGTGGTGAAGAGTGGATCTTGTTTACCATGACTTCAGCAAAGCCTTTGTCATGTTCTTCCATAGTAGACTCTTGACAGAGCCAGTGAAACATGGAATGGCTAAGTAAGGTAGGGGGACCACCAAGTTCAGAGGGTTGAGACCAAGTTCAGCTGGCAGCAAGTTACTAGTTGCATTCTTACATTACATACAGTGAAACTGACACTGCTTAATATCTTCTACTCTAATGGGAGAATGAACTCTTTTCAAGTTTGCAGATGATACTGAATCGGGGAACAGTCAATACACTGGAGGGCAGGGCTGCTATTTCTCCAGGCTGTTTCTTCCTCCAAAACGTATCGACACAACAAAGGCAAATGCAAAATTCTGCACCCAGGACATGCAAGTGTGCAGGCTGGGACCAGCTAGGTGGAAAACAGGTTGGCAGAAATGGGCCTGGGGGTTCTGGTGGACAAGTTGAACATAAGCCAGCAATGTGCTCTGGCAGCAAAGAAAGAAAATCATACCCCCAGCTGCAGAAAAGTAAAAGGGCAACCAGCAGGTTGAGGGGAACGGTCCTTTCCTTTATTTTGCACTTGTGAGACCACAGCTGGAGTACTGTGTCCAGTTTGGGGCTACCACTACAAGAGAGACACACTGGAGCAGGTTCAGCAGAGAGCCACCAGGACAACTGGGGGCTGGAGCACTTCCCCTTTGGGAGAGGCTGAGCGAGCTGGGCTTTTGAAGCCTGGAGAAGAGATGGCTTTGGGCTGGGGGAATCTTAACCTTGTCTTCAACTACCTAATGGGAGAGCGTAGCGGAGAAAGAAACAGACTCTTCTCAGAGGTGCATGGTGATAGGATGAGAGACAAGAGAGACAAGTTGCGATGAGGGAAACTGCAGTTAAAACATAGGATTTTTTCTTTTTTTCTCACCATGTGGGTAATCAAGGGTTGAAGCAAGTTACCCAGAGAGGCTGTGAAATCTCCATCCTTGGAGATATTCAGAACATGGCTGGACAAGGCCCTGCTTTGAGTGGAGGTATTGAATCAAATGACCTTCAGAGATCCTTTCCAACCTAAATTATTCTCATTCTCTATCTTTAAAGTTTGCTGATGAACAGGCCCCTTTTGAATCACTAGCTGCTAGTGCTAGTTACAGCAATTATAATTTTTTTTCTATTTTTAACGATCCTGAGTTTCAACTTTACTCCTGACTGATTATATGCTTCTGGGACAGAGATTATGCAGCACAGACAAAATGGTAATATCTAACGTAATATAGAGTATTGGCCCACAGTTAGGACCCTGGGTTCTATAGAAATAATAATAAAATAATTTTATGTTGAGTTCTGAGATTTAAAAAGCCCTCAGTATAATAAAGATAAGGTGAAACCACATAACAAGAAAAATAATAATTAAAAGAAATGCCTCCCCCAGGAAGTATAATTCAACAATTATTCTGTATTGGTACTATCACTAAATTAATTTTTACTCTATCTCATAGTTCTTTTTGATATTTAAGAAAGGCTTCTGGGAACACTAAATTTTTAGCCTGCTTCATTTATTTCTCTCTCTCTCTCTCTCTCACACACACACACACACACACACACGTATATGAAACACATTAGATCAAACAAGAAATCTTCAGTTTGAACACCTCCATTTTTTTTTAGTTTTTCGCTTAATAAAAGATCCCAGGATTTCTCCAAAACCTCATCCAGCACCTGGCATGTCAAAATACAGATCTCATAGAAGATACAGATCTAAGATGATTATAAATCCAGTTGTGAAAAAGAGGAGAAATAGACATAAAATTTTCACTTTTATTCCCCCAGAAATGAATAAGGATATTTTTCCAAGCCTCAGAGCTAAATGTCATACTCTCCCAAGATCATGAAAAATTTCGAACATGATATAACTATTTCATGTTTTCAATTCTATATCTGGGAAAATATATTAGGCAAATTATAGCATACTATCTGGTTTAGACCACTTTGTAAACTCACTGATATTACACTTTAGTTAACACAAAATCTAAATATGTTCCCCAAAAGTCAGTTAATTCTCAGAAGGCATGTTCTATTCATGTGAAGTTTGTTGAAGTTTTGGAACTACCATCTATTTTTCCTCAATGAAACCTGGTATACCTGAAGGTATACCTGAAGGTATTTTCAGAAAAGCTCCAGTTTGATTCAAATATCAGAACAAGAGTCCTGATTTTCAAAAGATAACGGATACTGAAATCCTTTGCAAGCGTTATCACTAGCATCACTGTTGTAGATGCTAGAACTCTGAGTTTGGGCCTCAATTGCAACTTATTGCACACTAGCTCCTCATATTTTCAAACTAAAAAATGGCCAGATGTTTATGGTTTTTATTTTTTTTTTTTGAATAATTAGACTAATTAAATCCAATTAATTAACTCAAACAAATTAGAGTTTCTTTATGGAACAGAAAAAAAATAGCACTTTATGACAAAAGTTTGCTGCTAGTCAGCAAGTCAAAGGTTATTCCCAACTTTAGGCAAGTACTATATTTAAATCAAACCATGCATCAGGACTATACCCAGATACTAGAATCCAAAATTCTAGTAATTACTCAAAAGTAGAGTTTTGGATGGCAGAGGGAAATTATTCTACATTTGTATGATTGAAAGTTCCTGAATCTTGTCATTTGCTATAGGAAGTTTATTTTCATCCTGGAGAGCAATTTCTGAATAATCCTGTTGAACAGATATATTGAGTATTGGGTTAAAGTAARCCCCACATTCCTTATACTTATAATATCAAATCCAAAAGATCATGATCATAAAGCCAACGTAAAGAAAGCAATAATGTGAAGTTTGTTTTCTTCCAGTTTTTCAAGAGGTTTTTAAATACAGTCCAGTTTACATATTTTTCAAATATTAAAAACACAATTTGAAATATTTTAGCTGTAAATCCTTAATGAAGTGCCTTATATCATACAGTAGGACTGAATCTACTACTGAAAGAGTAATACCAAACTTCTGTGATTATTGGCATGTGTGCACTTGCACACACCCATGCACACAGACACACAATTAACCTTGACAGCTTTAGTCTGAAAGTTATCTAACACTAGATGATTTAAATCCTTCTTAAAAATTATTTCATAAAAATTTAATGGATTTCATTTTGGTTCACTCAAGAGTTCACTACAGAACGCAGAAATGAAATCATACAAAGTACAGGTTCATGTAGCACCTGATAACAAAGCCATATTTATGTTCCAAGCCCCCAAATGTTACATTTCAAGAATATACATGGGACAGAAATTTACATACTGAAGCATTAAAAGCATGACCCACTACTTGTCTACTAGCAATTTTTTATTGAGCTTAATTTTGTTGGGCCTAGCAGAGATTATTTTCCCTAAAAATAAATAAAAACAAAAAATCCATCTTTATAGGTTTACAGTGACAAAGTTGTTTCTTTAGCTGAACAAGTAGAAACCTGTATTTTCATATAATCCAAAGATAATATGAAATCTATTCTATCTGTAGATGGAATCTATGTATTTGTGCACTCATAAATCATTGCAATATTTTACAAATAAAATACTTGGATGACATCACTTCTGAAATCTGCAGCTTTCTTGTTTTACAAGCATTTACCCAGCTGTGTCTGTCAGTCTCTAAGGATGCGCAAAATTGTATTGGATTGCAACTATGAAAATCATTTGGGAGTATGCAACAACTTTAACACTCTAATACATTTCCCACATTGAGATTGATATTTTAATTTTCTTGTGCAGATAATAATGAAAGATTGATGGATTTTATTTTTAGTGTGTTTACTTTTATTATAAAGTATATAATAAATGTCTTGCCATTGGTTATGAGACTATAAAATCAATATTGTATAAACAACGCTAGAGAACTCTCAAGTACAAAGGCAATTTGAAGTTAAAGCTAAAACTTTTTATTTCCTCACACTTACTTTGTCTCAGATGTACCACACTGTTTGCTAGATGAACTGAGATCAGAGAGCAATATTCCTTGATTTTAGCTCTCTCTTTTTGAAAAAGGAGGAGAACAAAGAATGAGCTGAGTATGACAATCCAGGCAGAGGCTTATAGCCTGGGACCATGAAAAMTTTATAAATGGAAACATTACCTGCTACCAGAGATCAAAAGTCATTAGTCATATTCTTACAAATACTAAATTCATGCTTTCCCCCACACTTTTTTAAAAAGTGACAGTGTTCAATGATCTGTCTTCTAATTTGTCAGTATGATCATTACAAATGCATGCAACATCTGTTGCCTGCCTTTCTCATTCTGAGAAAGATCGGTTTGACCTTTTGGCAAAGAAGGAATTCCTACTTTCACAACTAAAACTGGAAAGAAGTAAAGTGAGATTAAACACCCATTCAAATTCTATGTGGTGGTTCCTTTACAGTCATATCTGAGAGAAGACACTGAATTAAGAAAAAAAGGAAAGAAAATATTTAGATATTACTTGCTATTCTTTTCAGTTGTATTTCAGTTCTCTTTGTTTATCTGATTGCATTCTGCTCAAAAACTCCTACATGTGTSCTTGATGTATTCATGACTTGAAAGTATGCAAGAGCAATGCAACTTTAGAATGTAAGGACTGAGTAGTTAATGACAGGAAGTAATGGAAAATAGAATAAAATACAGGATTGTTTACTGAAGATTGATGTACTCAACTGAGTCAATATATTCTTTAATCGGACAACTTTTGAGAATCTCATTAGACAAACGACCTACACTCATGAAAATCAAAGACATCCCATGGTTGAAGTCCCTTAAGATATAGAGGTAAAAAAGTCTCTGTGTTAAACAAGGTGCTTATCAAAGAGGAAGGTAAGTACAAGGAACTGCTAAGATCTCATCTGGAGGTCTGCATACAAATCCGATTACCCTTGTTCAAATAAGAGCAATTCAATCTGAAGCAGGTGAAGAGCAGAGCTACTGAAGTGATAGAGACTAGAGAGCTTTTAAGAGGATATTGGAAAACTTTGACAGCTTTAATTGGAGAAATGAAGACTAAAATACAATCACTATGAAGACACTGGAAGGCAAACACCAGGTCACAAGAAACATTACATAAGCTGAAGGCAGGGTTGGGACAAAAGTAGAAGTGTATGAACTAATCACAATTACAAACAGGTTGAAAATGAGAAGCATTCTAACCATAAAATAGGAAATTGTGGAACAGTTTTCATAAAGCTGTATGGAAGAAGGAGATGGGGGAGCAGTATGACTAGTTTGAAGTTAGACTTAATTTTTAAAATTATTTTAAATAAAAATGACTCCCTGTGGTTTAAAGGCTCATCTAGGAATGCAGAAGCTTCCTCACCTAGCTCAGACAATTGGAGACAGGTCTGAGACACTACCAGTCGCACGATTCCTGGCCAATCAACCTGCCACTACACTGAATTTTGGCTCTGGTAGTTCTTTTCATTTGAAGTGTTTTAAAATGAGTTTGACACAGAATGAGAAAATCAGTTGACTTCTCATTTTACATGAAAAAGCACACTTTTATTTGGAGACAGAAGACAGGAAAGTATCAAGATATTTCTATCTTGATGTATTTACATAATTAAATAAAATACATTGCATAGTCAAGGTTTTTATATTCTTGTCACTATTACAAAAGCAGTGAAGCATTTAAGTACTTACATGCATCTTACCCAAGTATATGTAAAGTTTATACAACTAGCAACCTGAAGTCTAATTTTTTTCTAGTATTTCTTCTTCCCTGAAACCCCTCAAAAGAGGAGGCAATCTGACTCAGAAGTATGTAACCAAGAAAGTGTATGCTTAATGAGGGCAAGACATGTTGATCACTGAATGCTTACTGAAACTATATAGATGAATTGTGAATAAAAACAGTTTGAAACATTTCACAAACATCATCTATTTTTTGCTCCCAACATTCTCTGCAATGATTATTGCTACTAAATCAAATTGGACTTTGAACTATTAAGACCTGCCATACTAGGTTAAGAACAGCAGTTTTAACAGAACAAGGCATGAGCTTATTCTTTTTTATGTTTTAGGATTATAACAATGGTTAAATACTATGGATGATAACATTACAGTTATCAAGTCCCAGTAGTCCTTGTCCTTTCCATTTCCAGCAGAAATTGTGTGGTGGGTTTTTTTTCCTGCCCTAATTCAATACTTTTTTTTTTTGCTGTTTTTTGTTGTTGTTGTTGTTGTTAGAATTCTTTGTAATAATAAAAATGCAGCAGTACATTTTTCAACTTACTGGTGTTAAAAATGGCATCAGAAAATTATTTCTGTTATGAGGGCTTCCATCTTTTTAGCATTTGCAGGCTCCTACTTCAACAGATGTATCAGATAATTTATTCCCTGCTTCAGGAATATGGAAAAACAGTAGCATAAGAACAGAAAAAGTATTCACTGTCTCAAAAACTTTAGCTATAGGAGACTAATTACATTCTTTACATAGCTTGCTACCTGGGAAGTCCTCAGGTAACGCACAGTTCAGTGTGCTGTGTTTCATGGGCCTAAATGAAAAGGAGAAAACAGTGTTTTGCCCTTTGTGGCTATGGATTCTGTGAAAGCAGCTTTCAGCTAAGCCATCTCAATTTTGACAAAAATATCAATTTTAATGTGAACTTTAGTGAGGTGAGTTTGTAAGTTCTCATGAGTCAGCTGACTTTGTAGGGAAGAAAGGACCCCAGCCTGCATTGCTGGCATGCGTCAGCGTCTCACAGCCTGCAACACTCAGGCAAGGGGAGGCAGACAAACCGCTCTTTAAAAGAACACATTCTGTCACCAACCTTTTGTTTACAACACAACAATCTGAATTTCTGCAGGGTGTGAAATTTCAGCAATTTTCTTTGAAACCCCAGAACCAACAGACTGTGTTCGGCACGGGCTAAACAATCTAACCACACTGTGGTGAACACACATACACACACTTTGAATCACCCCTGCTAGAACAAACACCCAAGACTGACCTTTGTATAATATTTGTAGCATTTTCTTGACACTGCATTTATCATACATGTATGCATTTTTCCCTTGTTTTGTTTGAATTACTGTTTTAAGTACCATTTCAATATTGATTACTGTAAATCACATTCAGGCTTTGTATAGTACATCTACACTGTATTTAATGCACACAGAAAACTAACCTCTTAGAAAAAAGAAAGTTTTTAAGCGGGACCATGCTCAACACAATGTTTTTCTTCTAAAGAGTTTTACAAATATGTCTTCTTAAGACAGCGCAGTGGCATATGTACATGTTGTTTATGAAATCAGATGGCAAGCTATATGAATAAATAGCATGTTCCATACAGACGAAAAACCAAAGCTTGCCTTCTACCGCTGTGTAAGACAGAAGACTACAAAAATAAAGAGCTCTCAAGAGGCCCAAATGGAGCTTAGATTAAATAAATTTTAAACAATGTTTGTACTGTAGAAAGTTTTTAGTGCAAATATTAATAAATTCCCCTTCCTTAAAGAGCTTTGGAAGTTGCTGACACTGAAACATTGAGTGTGAAAACTACAACACCTGCATCTGACTGTGGTTTTCACATAATTGCTGCATCTTTCTACATCTTTCACTTTGTCCTGTAAAATAAACTGCCACAAGTTTATCCAAAATCTCATCAGAGAAAATCCCCTTCCTGATTTTACTGAATTATAGTAGGCGAGTTCAATATTTTTGTGTTTTGTAACTCAAGATTTTACATGAGAAAGGCATTGCTTTTGTTTACTTGGCTGCTGCTCTTATCTTCAGTAATCAGAAAAGGTTGTGTTAGACTTTGGACATTTACCTACATTCAGTTATGCTCTTTAGTTAGAGATTTGTGTTCAAATCTCCTACTGTCTTGAAGATTATCCTAAACACTGGGCTCTGATTTACATGGGCAGGATGCAGCAGGAGGGAAGAGAATGACATTTATTCCTCTCTCTGGTTGACATTACTTGTTGTGTCCAGATGACTGAAAACACGACTGCGGCAAAAGCCAAGATGGTGAATTTCTTGCGTGATGACCGGTACCCTCACGTGGTAGGTGGCGTTCCATAGTTTCCGTTCCTTTCCTTAAACGTCTTTGCTTAAAACAACAACTCCACAGTACTCACATTCAGAAAAGTGGAAAATCTAAGTTCAAATCACTCAGAACTGAAAACTACACATTGATAAAGTGCCTAATTTCGGGCTAGCAGTTTGATCACAGACCTTTTGCCTATCGGGAGGCTTCCTTAATCATTACAGCTATATGTTTTCCATCACCCAGAGGGAAGCAGCAATACCTGTGTAAGGTATTCCTTTCCATCCCGCTCATTTCCTGTGTGTTACTATGCTAATCCTCTTGGTTCTTCTAGTACAGTGGTTTTATATGACCAATTCATGAACAAGGTCAGAGAACTGATCTGGCTCTGAGTGGGGGAGAAAAAAACACACACCTCAAACACACATATAAATGCATTTTTGGCAGAATCCTTAAATTGGAACAGTTTACATCCCAGTTTTAGGGAGAAAGTATATATATATATACACACATATATACATATATATATATGTGTGTGTGTGTGTGTGTGTGTGTGTATACACACACACACACACGATTGTGCAAGTTACTCGTTAGGTGCAGCGTGAGAGTAAGAATGAGCATCTGGCATCTCCAGAATTTAGTCCCCTTGATAAAATATTAAAGCATTTTATACCAAGTTCATCACAGACTGCCTCTGTATCAATATATTGTAATGTATCTTTTTTTCCAGGATGCCATGGATATATATTCAAGCTCAAGGAAAAAGGCACAGAGTTAAAGCACTGTTTGAATAAATTTTTATATATGTGAATATTTGCATCATTTTCCTGTGCTAAAAGTAGTTAAAAATAGAAACTGGGATGACATCATTTCAACATTAAAACTAACAATTATTCCTGGTTTGGATTTTTTTATTTTTTAATGAAAGAAGGAGGAGAAACAGGGAAGACAAGAACAGCAAAACCCCTATTTTTTTAAACCTTTTTGTTAAAGTTATGTAAATTCTACAAAAACAATTCCTGAAACATATACATAAGCAACTTGACATAATTTTAATTGTTGTTTGAAGCATTCTAATTAATCAGAAAAAGAGAATGTTAGGGGCTAGATAAATACATAAGCTTAAAACTGTTGTATTTTTCTAGAATTATCATTTCTGGAAGATACAATGGCACCTTTAGAGTTTCTGAAATCTCTGTCATACGAACATATTTCGCGCATACTACTCATCTGACAAAATGTGATGTTTACAGAGAAATGATCTGTGGCACATCACGCAAAACTTAAGTATTTCTTTTTTATTATTCAATTTTGACATGAGAAACTTATGGTAAACTCCTCCTAAAAACCTTAAGGTGAATCATGCTAATCTGATGTCCCTGTACATTCATTAAGTGTGAGCACATTGCTAAAAACCCTGCTGTACTGATGGATAAGGAGGTAGAGGTCTAGAGAAGAACAGTGGCTTAAATCCATTGCAGACCTGAATTAAAACAGCATATTGCTTTTCATAAGTGTTTAGTCCTGTTTCCGTTTTATATTAAAAGAAAATGAGTAACAAAGCTGTAGGATATCCCTTTAATTGCATATAAGACTGAGAAGAAGGAAACACAAATTAAGCCCAAAATCTCAGAATTTTTGAAAATTAAAATTCCTAGGATCATACTAGGAACAAGATCCATGTTTAAACACAGCTATTATCGTATAGAAGGCATAGAAACAAAATAAATGTGTATATACATATGTCAGGATAAGCACTTGCTTGAAAATATAGGTAGTAGCCTTTTATTACATTAACACTGAGGGAGCAGAGAGGTTAAATCAACAAAACATACGAAATATTTTCAAAACTAAGTGATTTAGGGTGTATCTATGCCACACAATGGAGCAGAGTGCAAAGAGTTTCAAACTAGTACTTTCACAAAATACAATGAAGTATGTAGACAATTAGGGTCCTGAAAGCACCATAGCCAAACTAGTATAGCACTGCCCTCCAGCAAATGAGTCAGCTTAGCCTCTGCTCTAGCTACAGCCACTCTCCCAGGTCGGCAAGCTGGCTCACAGCCGCTAGCCTTCAGTTCTGCACTGCACGGCACTGCACAGAGCAGTGTGAACCTGGCTCTCAACAATCTCCGTTTCTGCGCAAGCCAGCTATTTGCACAGATGTGACTTTTTAAAATGTAGTCATATAGCTAAACATAAGCTATGGGTGCACTAAATTTCGTATTTTTTAATAAATAAGGCTGAAAGAATAAGTAGAAACACAAGAAGAGGTACACCTGTTGAAACTTCTGACAAAGAACTGTGATTGTTCTCAGGAGAACGATCAGACTGATGATATGGAAATGCATTAGTATTGTTTACAAATTAATAAAGTTGTAAGGAATTGGAGATTGGCAACAAGTAAGAACGGACAGATTACTCTTCCCATGAAACATTTGGTGTAGAATTCCACTCCAATTTCTGAAGCATCTTCGTCCTCAGGCTTGAATCTGACTTGCTTCAGATCTCAAGAATCCCTCATGAGGGAAGATTTCTTAAGTTGTACTGCAAATCAGAAATCTGATCTTTTTTTTCCTAAAACTTACTCCGAAAATTATTTTGCACAGCTGTCATTTCACAATTCATCTGAATTCTGTATTAGCATTTTTTTATATATATTTTTAATATGTTCAGTAATGATCTAAGCAAAACTTAACCTATATGGGACTAACTTTCAGGACCTTTCTGATCTGAAGATTACACTGAATTATTATCTAGAGGTTTTATTGGACTGCGGCTATAACAAACACTTATAGCCAGGCACTGTTAAACAATATCCATGTCTTCTCCATCTCCATAATTCTTTGGGACTCCAACACCACCAGTGTGGTAAAAAAAAGAAAAAAAGGCAAGCATAATTCTTTTTTTTTTTAATGTAATATGACATTTTGTCCACTTCAGTTGTGGTTGTCTATTTTAACCCTAAGCTCAAAACACCATATGGAACACCATAAGGTATTTTCATTCTCCTCAGTTTTATCACAATCTTGACAGCCAAATTAGTATTATAGCTATTTGAACAATGAAGCCATCTGCGAGGCTGATGCCTTATCAAAGGAAAAGTTTACTTTATTACAATACTTGTTCAATGTGCAACTAAAGGAGATTGTCTGCTATTATTTAACTAAAAGATTATTTACTAGAAGTAATGGAAAAGAGATAAATACTGAAATAGTCTCAAAATTCATTAATTCCTTGTTTGTTTGTGTACTACAGCATTGAAAGGTGGTAAGGGTGATCTCCAAATATGAAAAAAATCAAGAGTTCCTTCTATGCAGAACACCAGAAGACTGTCTGTTTCACTGGGTACCATAATTAATTCTAGAGACTTCACCTGCTGTGAAGATGTGCTGGAGATGTGCTGGGTACATATATACCAAAACTAAATAGTTCCAGAACATGTCATATGGCTTTGAAACCAGCTGGCATGTTATCGTTGTACCTTCTGAACCTGCAAAACAGGATGGCTGCCTCCAGATTGCCTGTTCAGAGCAGTCACTGGCCTGCACCGACTTCTGATTCGCGCCCAAGACTAATTTGGAAAAGTGCTACTTGACCCACACAAAAACCCATGCTACGAATCCACCTAACAGCAGTACAGACGCTTGAGCATTAGCGCCCCAGCCCACGTCCTGATGCTGCTTAGTATACTAGCATAGATGTAGATGTCACGATGGTATTGATTGCTACTCATCCCAGACAAGGGAGAGAAAGCACATCAGCAGCCACTCTGGTAGCTAACACTAAACTTTTGGATGGCTATGTGATCACTGTCCCTTTCCTTTGCTGTCCCTCACAGAACACTTCACATTTGTTCTGCTTTTAAATAATTCAATGATACATCCCATTTTAAATAAACAAAAATCAATAAAAATCCCAGTAGCACAAAGGTAACTTAAAATACACTCCATTGCAGCAACACTGGATACAATAAAATACAAGTTGTTTTCAGGAGAAAGGAGCGCTAAAGAGGTCAGCTTTCCATTTACAACAATTATTTTGGAGGAGAAATCAGAAAGTTATCTCCACTGCCATCTCTGATGGAATGGGACAACCCTCTCTTATACAACCATGGGTTTTGTTTTGAATATATCTTTATCTCCTTCTACTTAGGTATACCAAAAAAAAAAAAAAAAGGCAATTAACAACTGTATAAAAATACAACCTCCTAGGATGTGAAACCGTTGCATGAAGATGTTAGCCTGTGGAACAGCTATCTGTGCTATTTTATGGGTTTCTGTGGTTTAAAAGGCTACAGCTCTGTGCTGCACTGTCTCAAAAGGTGCCACCTGGCTCACCAATTTGCTTCATATAAGCCCTGCAAGAGAAAGTGATTTTATACATCTGTCTGATAATACTGACCTGTGAATTTTCTCCCCCAAAAGGAGTTCTGCAGTCTACCAACTGTTAAATGACAAACAAGTCAAAGTTTTATGTTCATTCAGTAATCACAGCAGCTGTTTATTGCTAAACAGGCTTTCCATTTATGAGAGCTTGTCAAGGTGAGGGGTAACATCTCAAGAGAGAAACATATTTTGCCTTCATTATTCACCCACATATTTAATGTGGTTCCAAGGTTGGCTGTGAAATGCCTCCCTACTATACAGGATAATTTTTCCTCTTGTTCTTTATGAAACTGGCAAAATATTTCAAATTATTAAGTGCTACTTCTTTACCTCCCATATGTGGCATTTACGTGCATTAGAGACAATCATGGTTTGCGACAGTTGGGAAATTAAGTTTAGAGGTCTTTGGAATTTATTTTAGATGTTGAATGATGAAGCAATAAAAGTATTAACAATGCTATATGAATTACTACATATTTAATGTCTCTTCCCAAAGAAGACCCCTATAGGAACTAAATATTTGCACTAACAGCTACAAAAATAGTCTTTCTATTAAATGCCTTCTACAAGAGCCATTCTCATAAAACATAAGCAGTATAAAAGACAGATGAAAAAAATATCTGACACAAATAGACAATAACATGAGTATTTTTCTTTGCTTATGTAGTCTTTGCTGCACTTCAAAATCTGAAGGAAAATTCATCATCATGAAAAGAAAATTCAATAATTAAACACTCAGGTGTGCAATAATTTTATTGGCAAAATTAAGAAACATCAGGTTTTTCTTTCCAGTTTCAGTTAAGGATTTGGGGACACAGGGTTAATTTTTTATTTTAAGTACTTCCCACTAAAATATTCCATTTTCTGTCATGAGGTTTAAGATATTTTGAGAGGTATTTTGAGTAAACCAGAGTATGGATGACCAAAGAACTCCACACTTCACTTCTCTCTTTGTTCTCCTCCTCTAGCACCTACTTCAATCCTAGATTTATTGCCAGGGCAACAGGCAGGTTCTTTCAAAGTCACAGCAGCACTCGGAGATCGTCGGGCACCTGTAGCTTCCAGCAGACTGCTTAGCAGACTACTGGAATGGCTTATCTGAAAATAAAGCCTTTTGATTCTTTGCAGTCTCCCCTCAGTTGCTGTTAGATGCCTAAACTTTTTCTCAAGACAATGAAGTGTAGCCTCTGTATTTAATAGGATGAGCTTTAGAAAAAGCTATCATAATCTCATTTCTCTCTATTTGAGATATGTAAGTCACAATCCAGTGACACATTTCTGTGCATGCTTATACTTAATCATAAGCATTCTGTCAAAGAATTCATGGTCAGATATTAAAATTAATAGGATTTTCATATGTAAACCAGGTGTCTAAATCCAGCAAAGATAAATTGTAGGGGATTTAAATTGTTTCATTAGAAATCAAGGGGGCATTTTTCTTCTAATATTTTGTTCTATTAAAACTCTACTATCCCTGGTGGTCTTTAATAATACTATGTGCCAAAGGTCTCCTCATGAGAGATACAAAATGCTATTGAGCAAAGCCTTTCTGGTACACCCAGCTGCAAATGAAATATTTATGACCAGCTTCCCTGTCCAGTAAAGTGGTGCTGGAATCAATGCACTTCAGGGTGAAGTTGTGTAGTCAGGGCAAAAGTATTTTCTTACACATTAATTATTTTTTTCAGTGAAAGTCATTTACCATCAGAGGTTTAAAGTTCCCCTGTAAAAGAATCTGGGCTTTTTCAATAAATAATTTAAATTAAAACTTCTGCAGAAATAGCTAGATTTAGTTATTTGCATGGACTGCAGCTCCTTGTATTGGTGAGCTGACCAATAGCTGAAACTTGAGATTTTACTGCAAGGGCCCTGAGAGTACCCTCCCCCCATCCCAGAGGTTTCCCTCTAAAATGGGAAGTTATATGATACAAAAACAAAGAAAAACATTGACTTACAGCTTGCGTGCACCTAGAGCTCAATGCACTCATAGAGAACACTTCTAATCATTGAAAACTGCATTTTTCTCCAGTGTCTCCTAATTTAAACATTTTAAGAGTTGTCAGGTTCAAGAAACATAAGTCCAGGTTCTGAAAGAACTGTTAAAATAGTTAAAATAGTTCAACAAATTCCAAATCAGGATGGAAGACTGCAAGAAAACAGGTCTTCATCTACCCATGCTCAGAAAGCATACTGACAGCTTCTTTGTAGCATTGCTGAGGTGGAAACATGCAGTATCTTTGTACCTAATTGTCCCTCCCATCTATAGTCTTCCTCTCTCAAGACTAAAGCTTTCTGTTTTAAAAACATCCAAGAATTTCAATCCTTACTCTATCAAATTCAGACATCAGTTCCAGTTGGCCACTATAGCTAATTTCTGAATATGAAGAAGTACATCCAAAATTTTCATTTCAAGCACACATAATGTATCTAACTAACTGAGTTTTGCAGAGGTGTGAGGGTGAGCTCCTTCCCCCCCCACCACTGATGTGTTCTCTCCCCCTCAACCTGACCTCCCCGTAAACAGCACGTATGCAGGGGCTAATTGAGCACACACCAACTAAGACCCATCTAGCATGCAAATATGACTATGAATCAATCATTCCCCCCCCCCCCATAAACATGGGGCAGCCCAGAGACCATTGAGCTCTCCTGCATGGCAACGGGCTGCACTGCAGAACCTCCTCTTAAGCAGGGAAGCCTCTCAAGGTTACTCCTCGAGGTAGAGAGAGATTCCTTACCTGCAACAGATCCTCGGTAAGTGATTAATAGCATGCTGAAATTTTGCGAACTTTCGCGAACTTTCCTGAGTTATATCTCTGACTAATTGTGCACATAATCCCTTAGACATAGACCGTTGACCAAGTCTGAGTCTGAGACTAGGATCAGATCCAGCTGCACCTAGGCTCCTCTCAGAAGGAGTTTAGGGGTCCTTTCCAAACCTCGTGACTCAATGGGAGGGTCTCCTTCGCACACACTCCTTTAGACATAAATCGTTGACCAAGTCTGGGACTAGGATTGGATCCAGCCATACCCAGGCTCCTCCAAGGGGGAGTTTGGAAAGCAAGGGGGTCCAGTCTGAACCTTGTGACTCAACAGGAGGGTCTCTGTTGCACATGCATCTGACCCTGTCCTTCATGCAGTAAATAATTGAGTGAACCTTGTCAAATGAACCTTGTTAAATCATTCTTATTTACTATTGAACTTTGTTAAGTCGCTATTTTACTGCAATAAACATGGTGCTGCTTCCCTCTTACGAGTGAAGTGCATCACTCCTCCGTGACAAGAGGCAATCCAATTTGCCATTAAGTTTAGAGTATAGAAAGCAGATCCATTATATACTTTTTTTGTATGCATTTGCATGCAAGACTTTAAGGTGCATCTCTAACCACTGACTCAGTGGTCAACCACATGATTTCACACAATAGCTTTCGTAACTACAGACATGTTGGATTTAGATGTCAAACTACAGTTTTCTGAACAGGCTAAAACTCTAGTTCATTCTATGAGATGAACACTTAAAAATAATAATATAAAAAATTGGTAGACAAACATCATTTAGATCATAACAGAGGACAATAATATTTTTCCATGTATAAAAATGATAGAAGTGTCATTTTAGTATTAAGGAGGCAAAAATATGAGAATATATAAGAATATCTCTCTTACTTAACTATTGATATAAAAGGAAAACATGAGAAATGCTTTATTAAATCCTGACTTGAGGATTTGTATCCAAAAATTGTGCATCTTCTCAATTCTGCTGTAGTTTAATTAGAAAGTGCTATTTTGGTCCACAAGTTTTGCCTCATTTATATACTTACACCACAAATACAATGTGTCTACCATAACATGTTTGGTATTTTCATGAGTAGGCAATATGCAGCTGCTATTTACCTGCTTCCCCTCCTACATTTATTTTCAGAGCATGGCACTCCACACAGAATCAAGTCAACACGTTAAGCCGAATGTGAAAGCTGCTTCATAATATGATGGTAACACTGAAACCTTGAATGAGATGTTATTAAAATGTTTCAGTGATGTACATACACCACCATACAGATAGAACTCAGTAGAACTCAGATGGCTTTTACAAATGTAAATCAGGACTTGCCTTTAGATATATATATATATATGTAATCCAAATAACCAATGGACTGCCATTCATGACATGTGGGTCCCATTGCAAGCTTGGAATTCATATACTATGGTGAGATTTAGAAAAATCTTTTGTTTGACCATCTTAAATATCAGCTGTGCAGAATCTTGGGCTAACAGATAACGCAAAACAGAATATGGTTGATCAGATATACCCCTTATAAATCAGAGTTGTCACCTTAGCTCTTCCTAGGCTATATACAGTACTAAGTAACCTAGGAAACTCAGAACTTCCTCTAGCACTATTTAAAGTAACCTTACTGTCTTAAAATATACTGTAAGGTTTAAAATGTATTTGACGGCTTAAACATTCACAGGAGCTCAGTGTTGTAGATCACAGGAGGAAAGCTCATTTACCCATCAGCTTTACAGCTCCAAGCAAGGCAGTGCTGCATAAAAGATACTTTGTCATTCCCTTGCCCTTCATACCAGGCTGCTTCCCCTGCTGTTGGGGGACAAAGACATATGAGCTTTCTCTGTGTGCAAGGCCGCAGAAAATTTTATAGCAACTGAAACCCATGGACAGTTTCCCGTTTTATTTACTGAACATGGTTTACAGTTTTTTAATTGCAGAATGTCACTTTGGTAATTACACCCAGTCTATGATATAACTGTTTAGCTAAAAGTTGTGCCAGTGATTTTTTTTTTTCCTCCATATTTACTCATGCTTTAAAGTTTATTCAGGAGATTCATTTCTTCCAAGACCCCATACCTCTTCATGTAAGTAAACAAGTAAGCACAAAGACAAAACAAACAAACAAAAACCCCACTACCACACTCAGAAGACTTATGGCACACCCCATAAAGATAATTATTTAACTTTAGCACTAATTTCAAGGGTTTTTTTGGAAGGTCCTTTTTGAAGCTTTGTGCTGAAATTTAGTAACCCTAAATCATTTTGTTACAGACTAGATTTTATTAGAATTAGGATAGAATAGGTCAGTGTGTCTAAGTCAGAAGAGGAGGTCTCGCACCCGTACCTCACCTACAGCCACGTGTTCCTAAATTTTCTTTTGGACAAGCATTAGCAGCATTAGCTATATGAAGGGAGTCAGGAGTTACTGTATTTTTCATACTATTAGCTTTCTTCCAATTTGTCTGCCTGGTCTAGCTTACTGTGGGGTCAGGGAACCACTGGCAATAGCACTAGGGGAGCAGCAGGAGTGAAAAAGGGGAAAACTATCATCCTTTTCAATCGATGCTAGTCATTAGATCAGATTAGCTTCAAATCTCACCACTTACCCATCAGTTTTATGGCTCCAAGCAATGCAACACCACTTACAAGATATTTTAGAATTCCTCCACTTTTTCAATTCCATTCCCCTTACCTTTGTCTATATTTTGGCTGCTAATTGTGTGAAATCCTCACCTCAAAGAGGATTTCCTGCTACTGTCATTCACAGTACCTACCGTAATGAACTACGTGGAAAAAACATTGTGATACTCCTTGTATATGTAAAGTGGGTTTTGGTTGAAAGTAGTAATATCATGTCTAAATAGATTGATCAAATTCAGCAACAAGATGGAAGAACTTCAACAGCAGCAAAGGAGACCGCAACAGCAGAGGCAGGAGATGATCTAATATTATTCTGCAATCTATTCGAGTCAAGCACATGAAGGAAAGATAGAGAGAGGGCTAAATGCAAAATTATATGCATTATGGCCAAATTTAGATTATTTAATGAGCTTCACTTCAGTGAGTTAGTAGATGGCTGTAAATATCATAGATTTCCACAGAGACTTGTATCTACAAACTAGCACCGTCTGTTGTCCATACGATTATTCATGCATATACATATTCACTGATATCTTTTTCAGAGGGAATTAGAATATATCCTGATGCTCCTGCCATATAACTCATCTTAACTTAGAGTTAGTTTGAGATCTGGAGCCCAAATTCAGAAAAATCACTACTTTTCATCAGTCATTTCTCTTTATATCTAGGAATTTCTAGCTCTTTGAAGAACCTGTAGAGCCTGCAGTTTATCTGGAAACCATAAGCTCAATTTACATGCTATTTGCACTCAAAAATAGGAAAAATGTAATCAAAATACAAATTTTAAAAGTTAGAATGGTAGAACACAAAGAAATTAGGAGAGTTTCATATATTTTAAGCTATACAGGGCACATAACTTCTTGTAATAAGGTATAGAGTGTCACCTAGTTATCTTCATTTTGAATCCAGAAACTTTAATACTAGAGTCTACCTCCCAGAATTGGAGAGGGATGCTATCAAGAGGAATCAAGCACTGCTGTTTTGCTGCTTTTTTCAGTTAATCATCCTTTCAGTTAAATTGTATACCTAATTTTCTATTTCATTTTTTAGTTTTATTTTCCTAGCTACTGGTTCTTAACCTTCTGCTAATGTAAAAGTTCTTTCTACCTGATATTTTGCCCCACTGTGAAGGTACATGTACTTTCTAATCAAATCTTTCAGTCAGTTGCATCTGTGGTTGATGGGAAGGGACTGACAAATGATTTTCCCCAAGCTCAATTCAAGCAATAAAATATCATTTCTCACTTTCAATTTTTGGTGTCATTCTCTTTCCTCCATCCCATTTGCAGGTTTTGTCTTTCTTTTTTTAAAGAAAAGAAAAGAGCAAGGGCAAGTTCCAGGATTTTTTTTCTTTGGGCATTCACATACTGAGCATGAAAGTATGCTCAAATTATTTACTTTAAAATAATAGCCTTTGGCTCAAATAAATGCAAGCATCAAAAGTAGAGGAAGATTGGAGGAAAACTGTCAGCTAATTTTCTTACAACTGCAAATTCATACCCAAATAGACGTCTTTTTACTGTACTGCACTTAAAATTTAAGATTTTATATTTTTTCTGTATGAATTAGAAGCTACACAACTGTAACCACAATTCAGAAGAATGACCCTTGCTGTTTCTGGGTAATATAAACTGCATGTGCTGACTTTGTAGTCGAAAAATTTTACTCCGTTTCAAAAAGGTGCTGGTCATTGGTTTTCTTGGAATGAAGAAAGTATCACAACATAGCCTGCAACACAGTATGGTTGCTGAAAGATTTGAAACAAACAGCTACAGCTGGAATATACAATTCTCATGAAAGCTAATACAGATAGAGTATAAACGAAGTGTAAACCCATTGCTATGTTCAAGCAAAGATGCTGAAGGTGTTTAAAGTCAGAAAAAAAAAAAAATCAGCTAGGGATCCTGATACAGCAGGTGGAAGTCATATGGGAGATGCATATTGGCTGAAGAGTGATGGACAAAAATCTATGCCTATCTGCTACATTCACAGGCAGTCTGGATCCATAAAGTTAAGTAGCAATCATTTTTATTCCCCCTAAGCAAGTGGGGAATCAGCGCAAGGCATTGGTTCCACTGTTTTTCAGTGCTAAAAACACTAAAACACTCTAAGGATATACATCTGCAAACAATTAAATCCCTTGCTCCCCAGTTCCCTCTGGAGATTGGGAAAGGGGGCAATTTATCCGTCTCACRAAAGACACCATTCTTCTAGACTGCTGCTATAAGAATACATCTACTTAGCATCTGTATTATTTAGCCTGTATTTTTAATGTTAAGAAAAAAAAGTAGTCTTTTTATAAAGCTTCACTAAATACAAGTAAAAAATATATATATATATAGAAAATAACAATTCCATGCCATAGAGAATAGCATGACAGTAGATTTAATTGGATATCAGAATTAACTTGCATAGTACCTTTATGCATTATAAATATATAAATGTTATATATTATAAATAAATATACTATGCAAATGATTTCATATATTATAAAATCATTTCCATACAGTAGCAGAAAGTTATTTTCCTTACTAAGTGGTACCAAGGTCAGATAGAAAAAGAACAATGAGATACCAGCAAAAGTTCAGAATACAAGAGAGTGTTGTTAGCAAGAAATACGTCCCAGCAAAGACTCCGTCCCCTACATTTGTCATTTTGCATTTAAGGTTGAAATTACCTGCTAAAATTACTGCACTGTCCTTTAAAGACTTTGCACCATGACTTTAAAAAAAAAAAATTTTGCTCTTTGTATACAAATACCCAAGAGTGAAATCTTAATACAGAGGCCCACTGACTTCAATGAAGAGAAGGATTTAATTCATGGTATTTCATTCTGCAACAGCATTACTTGGTGGCTCTACCACTCTACAGAAAAGTTTGCTTTACATATTAACACAACATCCAGTTAGGCTATGAAAACGAGAAAATTTCAGTAGAGTTCTCATAATATAAAAGAGATGATTAAAGGATATTTTAGGCATGCAGAGATACATGTTAGCAGCAGAAGAAAAGGATGTTAACAATACCATTTATACAGATAAAGCAAAAGCTATGTACCAGTGAGAATTTGATCCTAACTCCTCAACAGATTGTAATTATGGAGAAAAAAAAAAAAAAAGCCATACACATTGCTGATTTTAAAAGTTTATGAAGTACTGCAAGCTATAAAGTAAAAATAAAAAGCTACTGTAGAAAGAACATGAATGTATTAAAGATCAACCGCTACATACACTTCAAAGTCATTTTAAAAAGGAGACAAATAAAGACACAATTAGAACAAAAATAACAGTTTGTGCAGTATGTTTTACTCAAGTTAGCCTACCACTAAAATGAATGGATAATTCAGGTGTAATGTAGAAAGCTCACTTTGGAGTTTGCTGCATATACATATTCTCTCAGTCAGAAAAAATGGAGTTGGCCCAAGCCTCAACACTTCTTCTCCAAGGAAACTCCCCATGAAAGAATAAAACAAAATAGGAGATTTCTTGTCATACCATTTCTAATGAGCACATGGCATTGCCTTGCTTTTGATCCCTTAGAGCATCACCTTAAGCCTCTCAAACTTAACCATATTGCAATAAACCCAGGAACAAACAGACAAATACCAAAGTATATCTCCCACTGAGGAAGAATTAGCAAAGCTGAAGCCAGTCTCAGAGTAATTACACAGAAGTAACAGGCTATGTTCAAAACTAAGAGAAGTCTGTGAGGAATTACATACACTTTTGGAAAGGTCAATCAGATTCTTAGAGGCATCTAACTACTTTTTCCTACAGGGATTACTAGAAGGGTAGTAGCAACAATACTCTTTCCTTATGAATATAAACAGTCATAGTTGCAATGAGACAATTTTTAATAAAGAATTAAGAGCTTTTCACAGTTAGAGTCTATGTAAGACTTTTCTCAAAGTCGTTTATATCCATACATGTGGAGGAATGGTTAACTGAGAGCGGGCATGCTCTGATTGGGATGAGCAATCCCGTCTTCAGGGTAGAGGAAGGCATCTAGGCCAAGGCCAGCGAGCCTGCTGAAAGCGGCCTTATGTAGGCCAAGGCAAGCGAACCTGCTGAGGCCTGCTGAACGTGGCCGTATAGCGGCCTTGAGCACTACAAAAGAAGGTATTCACAAAACTGGTAAACAAGTCTGGACAGAACTCGGTTCCATAAATGTCGATGGAGCATAGTCAGCAACTTTGCACCAATCATGTATCCGCTTTATACGTRTGGACAGAGACTGTAACCAATCATGTAACTATTGCTAACGCATGCSTATTGCTTGATGATATATATACTTTGTGTAAGCTTTAATAAAGGGAGAACGACCATACTCATATTGAGACTCATCGTTACTCCGGGGTCCCCTCCCTCACTCCAACACATACATGTATCTTTCTCTCCAACACTAGCAATAAGAAGTCTATGAAGAACATTGCTTGGACTTGACTGATGAAATTAATACTTCATTTTAGTGACTTGCTCTTATTTATATTAAAACTTAACATACACCAATTTCCTTTAGATCATACTATATTTGTATACAATATTTTGACATTAACATGCTCATATATAAATTGTATGAACATGAGAGGCATAGCAATCTTACTAGTTAGTCATCAAGCCAAGGAACAAAATGAAAAAGCAATATATGCTAATGATAAAAGATGGGTTTTGCTTAACACTGCAGTCTTTTAAATTCACAATGTAAAGAGTACCTACTTGCTATGTTTAAAATGTGAATTGTGCCTGAATTTAAAGACAACCTGTTCTTATAAGCTTGCAGGTACAATTCCCTTTTCTTCTCAGCAGCTGCCTTACAGTTTATAAGATTCTCAAATTTGAGAAATAAAATGAGTTATTTTTCCTTTTTCTATGATTTGCAAGAAACCTTCCTGAAAACAAAAATGGACCTATAGACATAGATTAGGGGTTCTCCTTAAAAGGAAAAAAAAAAAAGAGAATACTTCTATTAAAATTTTGTGATAAAAAAGACTACTTTGCATGGTAATACTGCCTTTCTGATGGCAGAGTCTCATACCATGAGCAGATGTTATTACTTTGTCATGAGAAAAAACATTCCTTGGATTGAGCATGGTGTCTTCAGTGCCAGTTTGGAACAGGATTAACAGAGAACTCCACAGAAGATGAGAAGAAAAAATCCCCACCTTGTCTAATACCTCATTTTGGAGGCACAAAAGTCATTAGTTGTGTCCATGATTGACTTTAAAGTCCTGCAGCAATTAAAATTTTATTTCCATACATACATATATGCACATACACACACACGTCCACAGTTAAGCATCTAAGCATGGCATTGCTCTCCTTCATTTGTCTCATTTAATCCAGAAACCAGGTATTCCCATACCCATCCCATACCTATGCCCTTGGAGGGATCTGATTTTTAGTGCCTTACGATTAATCTCTATTTGGATAGAGATAGTTGCAGCTCTTTCCCGCTAAAGCCATGTCAAATGGCAGAAGAAAATGCAGAAGTCATACAGGAAGAAAAGAGGGACTGACAGGACCTAGCCCTAATTGTATGCTGGCTCAAAAGCAACCAGCAAAGTCCATTTTACGCAAGTGTTCTGAGGGAAGCTTTACAACATTTACAGGGATAAACTCTACTCCTTAATCTCAGGGGACCTTCTGGCACCACCACTGCACTGCACATAATCCCAATTTGCAATTAAATGCTTACCACCAGATGGCTCACTTTAGATTACAAATGACTCAAAAATGCTTTCAAAAAAGTTAATACTATTCCCCTACATATTCCTCACCTAAAATGTTCTTCCTTTAGAATTTAGTCTCTATCTACTATTTGTTTGGGGTTGGATCCCTTTTCTTTCCTCTCCCTTCCTCCTCCCCTTTCCCCCACAGAAAACTAATTTGGTTAAAATATGGATATCTAGAAACCTTGGGAGAATTCAGAAGTTCTTTTTAGTTATGGCTGCATTCTCAGATCTTGTCTGACACTTGTATGAATGTCACCTGATTCTCTTTTGAATGCAGTTTAATCCTTAGTTTCTTTCCTGTAGTCTTTTCTTCATCATCATAGGACTATATCTTTACAAATCCAATTACAGAAGAAGCAGGCCTGTTCATAGTGTGCAACCCAAATTTGCACCCAGCTTCTGCTTTAAAGGTTTATATCTATAGCACTGAATATTGATAAAAATGTAAGTGCTTCAGTCACTTAGTGAAGCACTAGTATCTTTTATTATTGCAGTTTATACTTTCAAGATCAAAAGCTACTTCTCTTGATTCCCATTGTTACAGCATAAAGGATAACAGTAGCAAAGATATAAACATTTCCCCCCCCCTTCCTTCAATACAAGGCCTGTTTGAGAACATTATACTTTCTCCAGTACCTGATGTTGAGATCCGACATTGGCGATGCCATGTGCTAACCCTGCTGAAGCTGGCACAGATTGTTTCTGTCATAACATGTTTGAAGAGCTCTGTGGTCAATTCCAAGCTGATATGAAAACTGTCAGTCATGAGGTGTAATTCTTTGTGGAGCAGATGACTGACACTGAAAAGTTTCTTCAACTGCTGAAAGTGTCAGCTCATCAGGAAGCTAGCACAAAATCTTGGCCAGCATACAGATTATTTTAGTGTTTGAATTTTCAGCATACAACAATACTTTTCTTTTATTACAGAAACCATAATACCAAAAGTAATTAAACCCTTGAACCACTTTATTTAAGTTTTCCCTCTCCCCTAAGAAAAGATTTCAGTATTTTATAGTACAGTTTAATCTCATGATTATTATAAATGATGAAGAATTTTAAATCACTCCACAAATGAAGTCTATACCCTGACTCTGATTTAGAGTCTACATCCTACATTGAAGTAGTACACAGAAACAGATTCTTTTTAACTTTGCAAACAGTTATTTTAACTAGAATGACTCTGAACATTTTWGGTCCCCCTCACCCCTTTTCCTTTTGCAATATATATAGGAAATAAACATCAGTATCTTTTCATATATTAATATAAATAATCCCTACAGCATAATTTTTTGTGAAGCTCTGAAAACACTTTAACCTATAAACTATTATAAAAAGCAGCACCCATTTCTTAAAAATTGTATGTTACACTTGTTCATATTTATATAATTAATATAATTTAGACATTTATTTTTAATCATTATTTATTTTATAGCTTTACTATAATATTCATAGGAAAGCATAGGAGAATATTAAGCTAAGTGCTTTCTAATACTACTAGAGCTACATAAACAAGTAAATTAAGCAATGCCACAGCTTATTTTCTATGGCCCTTAAGCTAAATGGCAAAATACAAACCAAGATGATAACCTCCAAACTGCTTCAAAAGTGCTCTCCTGAACTGCGCCAGAAACTATCTGACTGGAGACAAAAATCACAGCAGGGACCATTGCATCAATCTAACTGTACAGACCCAGGTTTCAGTACCCAGGTTCCAGCACCATTTAATTTCCTGGTATGCAAATAACCTTGGGGGTCCATCTTCAGGCAGTAAATATTTTCTATAAATACAACCTCTGGTCAGTTATCTTGCTGTATATACTTACTTTAAATATAAACAATCTAACAATTTAACTAGCACATAAGTGAATTTACTCTTTGAAGTCTGTCRTATTAGGATGCTTAATAACAACCAAATATAGGGAAAAGGATAAACTTTTTAATTTTTTTTAATTTCTTAATAATTTACTATATTTTTAAAACAACTTTTATAGTTTGAAGTGGCTTTATTATTTGTATAGCTACAGCAGTCCTTTATATTACAGAACAGGTATAAATTTTCTGAGATTAAATTCAAGAGAGCCAGCCCTACAGTATGTCATCTTCTGCCACATGAGGCAACCACATTAGTATACCTGCCACATTTAGATCAACAATATCTTCACTCAGGGCAAAGTAATATTAACTATTTGGGCCAAAAGTAGAAAATAATTTCAATACATAATGTCCCTTTAGAAAGAGCATTTCCAGGAACTGCAGATTTGCTTGCCTGAAGACAGCTACTGAAATATCTGATTTTCTCTTCCATTACTTATGCAAAGCTTTTGAGCTGTAACAAAGGCTTAAATAAGTCATACACTTAAAAAAAAAAAAAAAAAAAAACAAACTGCAGTAACAGAAGTAAGTATAGTTGCAATAATATATTGTTTTAAAAAGGTCTCTGCCAGTACTTACTTCATACGTTAATCATGGTCAATTACGGCACAGTAACCCCATGTCACCCCTAATCCTTTTAACCTTCACAGCCTAAAAGCCTTACCACTGGAAGAAGGTTTAGGATCAATCCACAATGTTCATAGTACAGCCTTCATTTATTTTTAATCTTTTTGTTTACAAGGCCACCATTTCATCTTCTATAAAGAAAACTAGATAAGAGCACAAGCCTGTTCTCTTTACATGCTCCTAACTTAAGATTCCCTATTGAAAACTTAACATCAAATCCTACCACTGCTTCCTACCTTTCCATTTATCACATTGTTGTTTCTGCAGATGCAAAAAGTTTTTTCACCAGCTGCCTCATTTCTGCCTGAGGAGGAAGGGGGCCAGGAGGTCCCCTCCCTGGAGGGAAGGGAGGTCACAGTTTTGCAGCAGCTGTTCTCAGTCAGCACCTCCATTGCCTCCTATTGCCCACTCCCACCTATCATCTATATTCTGATGCATGGCAAAACTCTGGGACAGTGTTGGTTCTCTTCCTTTAAAAAGCAAGACTTTTTTTTTTGCTTTTTTTTTTTCTCTCTCCTTCATAAAGTTGTGCGCCTTTCTCCAATGGCAATTCATAATTCAATAGTAAGTGACTTGCAGCAGATAATATGTGTTTCATTTGTTTGCTTGTGGTTTGACAAGTCTGTGGCTATTCAGTGGCTGCTGGTGTGTTGTGCTGCTGCATCCTCTACTCTGGAAAAAAAGGAGAGATTGCTCAGGTACTCTCAGGAAAATACCAGGCTTAGCTGGGAGAAGCTTTTAAGGGCCAGACAAAAGCTGACACACTGCAGGCAGATGTTACCTGCAGGACAACTGGGGACTGAGAAGAGATGGAAGCAGAGTGCAAGAGAGAGAGGTTGATTTTCAAACTTTTTATTTCATTTTGCTTCACTGCTCTTAGCTTTTTCCATTTTAAAGGCTGCAATATTCTAATTTGTTTCTWATAAATAGAACTGCAAATCTAAGAAGCTATCTGGTGGTTTTAGTCATCGGTCTTAAGGAAAACTGAGGTATTTCTACCTCCAGAATCTGTCTAGCATACAGATATTTAATGTGATGTCCAATCATATGTTTATCCACTATTGATAATAATCTAAAAGGAAAAACTCAAAGACATAATGTTGAAGTTATAAAGCTTCAAATATATGCAGGTCTTAATAGACTCTTCTTATCTTTGCAGTATCTAAATAAGTTAATTTTCCATCCAATGCAATTTTGTAGTTCTGCCTCACAATCACACACGATAGGAAACTGTTTGAAATGCTTCCATGCTTCTTGTGTATTGCACTTGCTCAGGCACTATCATATAATCACCCASATTGCTGAATTGCTAACACACTCCCTGTTAGGGTTTTGGCCCATGCTATCTTTGTCACAGGCAACAAAGCTACCTCTATACTAGAAACTACTATAGAAGGAAATTGGCCCAGGAGCCAGCTCCCGGCAGTATGCACATAGCTAGACTATAAATTTCGGTGAGTCCAGGGTAGCTGCATCCAGGCTGCCTACTGGGAATAGGTCCYGGCCCAAGCTATTCCCTGCACTGTGCCCAAGCATTGTCTGGGAAAGTACTTGTCAATCCATGACAAAACTGTGCCAGGGACTATGCTAGTAATTTAACAGGCTATGTGACTGAGTTGCTTTGCCTTGGCACTGTTACTGCTTAACTTACTAGTATAGATGCACTCTTGGGCATATTTCAGTGAATAATGAAAGATTCTTGCCAGTAGGTAACCTATGGTTGATTAGGGGGATGGAAACTAAAGTTCAGCTGCCATGGCGTGCCACTTGTTCTCAAGGCTGGAAGATGAACCCTGGCCTGAGTTATTTGGTGGCATGCACATAGCTTTTAAAGTCTATGTGATTTATTTTTGTTATATTTAAATATGTCTGAAATGGAAGAAATAAAATTGTTCTTTGAAATGTAATACTTTAGATTAAAACAATAGAATACAAAACAAAACAGAAAAAAAAGGAGTGAAGAACAGCTTTAAAATCAAAACAAGCACGCCAGATAAATAAAATAGAAATCTGGGTGGGTCTGAAAAATCAAGAGGAACAAAAAATACATTTTTACTCAGGCAAAGCTACTTTTAGTAATCACTGAAAGAAAGCAGTCTTACTCTAAGGAGAAATATGATAGAAATGGGTCAGTCAGCAGATAACACCTAGTYTGAGCTGTGAATTCTTTTAAATGTCTGTTTGCAATATTAGACTCACATGAGATAGTYGTTATAAGCTCAAACTGTTACATCAGCCACCCTAGTAGGAATGGGCTATAAAGTAATCAATATCTATGCTGTGTTGGAATTCAGATAGCACTAGCTCAATTGTAATTATGGCCAGAGATTTCCAGTGAGTTGTTATAAGGAATATACAATTAAGTAGGGGATACAATGAACAAATATTGAAAGCTCATTTGGAGTAGTAATCCATCATTTGTGTCAAACATGGCAGTGCAATCATGCAGTAAATGCATGCTGTCTCAGATGCTACTGATTAAACAGACATGACTGCTGCTGAATCATGCAATTATGTTCCTCTATCCCACCTGCTATTAATAACAGCAGCAAATGCATAAGAATAATAGTGAAGAACCACAGTAAATACAAACAAGCATAGATGGGTAAGCACATAAAAGGAAAGTGTCCACATCAAAGTCATCATGAAGAGGAGATAAAACTCTAAAAATGAAATTGATAAGGTTGTAATGTGAAATGAGCTAGATTATTGGAAAAAAACACATTAATAACCTGTTGTAGAAGTTTATGCTGTGTATTCCCTTTCATCACTTTTCTCTCTAGCTGCTGAACTGAGGTTTATGGTTCACATCACATTAAAATACTGGCATGATATAATGTCATTTTAAAATTGGACTTGTTCTTCTGCTAAAATATGATTTAAAGACTAGTATCTCCTTAACAACATGTATCAGCAAAGACTTATCCACCTTTAGTAAAGACTTTAAAACAGAGTTTATAATACTCTGATTGAATCTGCACATAGGAAAATTTTGCTCAAATTGGCAATGGTTTCTAAAATACAGTGTGCCTCTGGAGGTGACCTTTAGCTACATTTTCTCTTCTCACCCCAGTAAGCGTCCTCTTTCAGGTGATGTGAGAAAGGACACTAGATTACTACTTTCTAAGTCTTTCCGCAACTGATTCTGACCTCAGAGATTTACAGCCACTCTCCCTTCTCTCCTATACAGAGAGAACAAGGTATTCTTTAGATCATACTTCTTGCTGTAAACATACTGTGTTCCCTTCCCATAGATACCACTAACCCTTTCCAGTGATCTGTTAACAGATCAGATTATTGAGTTCGTCATAATTACTTCAAGAAAAAAAATCAAAGCATCAGGTTATCTCAATCTATTTAAGCTGTTTATACTAGAATAAGGGTTTTTGTTTTGTTTTTCAAGAGCTGATTGACATCTGACATGAACTGATCCCTGACATATCTCTGATATCTTTTAGTGGGGAAGTAAAAAGGGCAGTAACACCAGCAGCCGCAAGCAGTAGTTTTTAGATCTGGTTGTGCCCAGATGGAAGGGCGATATCTGTCCATGGTGTCACGTGCTGATGCAGTCATGTAAATAAAAATATGTGTTGTAAAATAACAAGAAAAAAGTCAGAAAATACATAATTCATGCAACTGAATGGCAAGAAGTTCATATATTCTTTTTTGCTTTTTTATATAAAAATGAAATCAAATGTTTTTAATAGAAGATATCACTTTTATAACAGTAGTTATAGCTATTACTCAAGATAAAGGCAGTCAGAAATATTTTTAAAATCTTAGCTGGTATGTGTATGTGATAGCACTACAGGTGAACGTTTCTAAAACTGAGGGAATTGTAGTCCATCTGCAAGGAATTGTCACTTTAATGGAAACAGCCCCCAAATTACAAGAGATTGTGACAGAAGAAATTGCATCACCTTTGAAAATTGCACAGTTTATGTATAATTTAGAACCCATTAGACAGAAAATGTAGTTTTCAGTCTAAGGAATTTTCATGTGAGGAATCTTGTTGCATAATAGTAGCACATATAGTAGTAGTGACCTAGCAAATAAATAAAATGTTCCAGTTCTAAGACAGCAACTTTAAAGTGGAATTTAATTTCTATACTAATCACTCAATGAAATTAAATTGTCACGTCTCAGACAAATCACAGAAATGATTTGTGATAATGATTCAGTTTTAAGGTATTTTTGAATTTGTGTTCATCACTAAGAACTGGAACTGATCAGTGGAGATAAATTCAGTCCCAGGGGATTGTCACTATAGATGGTTTGTTTGAATCAAAAACTTCCCATAAGGCCCCCTGAGGAGTAATTCAGACACCCTTTAGTTCTCTTTAGGGGTACCATCCCCATTAGCACAGTAATGTCATTTGTGACTGCCAAGAAAACAGAGAGCAGTTCAACTTGCAGATGAGCAGAAAAGAACAATATATAGAATAAGAAGGGACCCAAACAAAGATTCCAGTTCTTTTCAATTGCAAATAATACTATAATGGCCATTTAATCTGAAACAGTCCACAGAACACTTCCTGTAATAAAAGTTGAAATCTTCAGTACTAAACATCAGTAGTGACAAAAAATGTAGCAGGCCACAGAGAGAGAGCAGAAGAGATAAGGTGTATTACTGATGTACTCAAGGCCTCTGTTTAGGTAAAATGTCCTGATGATCCTAGAAAGGAGATCACATCATATGTTACAGAAAAAGCTAAATGATTTCAAAATTATCAGTCCCTACCTATCGCAATCCAGCATTAGCCATCCTTTCCTGAGGACCAACAAGCTAGCTGTGCACTTGATATGTTTTGCAACAGCACTAGGTAGGTTTTGCAACACCATTACACTTGCCCTTTTTAGTCCAGAACTTCCATTTAGACAATTATATTTCATTCAGGATTAATGGAAAGATTTAAGTATTTTAGAACTGGATATGGGGAAAAAAACAAAACAAAACAACATTTTTCTGTATTGGAACCTACCTAACTGATTCATATGCTGGGGCTGAGGGCTCTAATATATCTTAAACCATTTATCTCCAGGATTTAGGTTTCTTCCTCTGGTCAGAGTTCACAGATTGGAACTCTTCCTTTTCTAGAGTTCAGAAAGCAAGCAGGGATCGTGCTTCCTAAACCTACAGATTGGGAGACTGAACACAGAGACCTTATTTATGCACCAGGGTGTTTTTTATGTATCTAGGTATGAGAAATTGTAGCTAGAGAGCTTTCCGAATTCCCCAAGGGACCTTCAGAAAATCTAACCATTGGTTTTCCTGTAAATTTAACCTGACAGAAACCCTTACAAATTTGATCCAAAGTCACAAAAGACCCTGTTGGATATGATGTTAATCTCCAACTGCCAAATATCAGATTAGTTAACCCAGAAGTAGTCACTTAATTCCAATTTAAAATCTTTGGAACAGATAGATAGACAGACAGAACAGATAAATAGAACAGATAGCTAGAGTTAGAGATAAAGGTATTTATAAGGTACACACCTTATATAATGGAGTCCTGGTATGTGAAAACAAAAATAAATGCTGAAAATTGATGCTGACTCAATGGATATTGTGAGGGATGGAAGGCATATTTCAACCACTGTCAAAGTTTCCTTTCTCTTCTTCAAACCTTTCTAACAGTGACTTCTGTGTCTTTCACAAACTGTTCTTTGTAAATTGTTTCCTATATACCATGATCCTGCCACCACAACGTATTTTAAAGCAACTATAAACTGAAAATGGTTTTCTGTTGGCTGAGTCTCTACCTACCACAAAATAAATGAAAGCAGGAGCAATGTACTGTAATGTCAGTATTATGATAGCTTTAATAAATGATGCACTTGGAACAGTATAAATCATTTTCACCTGAATGCCTCTCATGGCAACCTATTACAATACTCACTGATTGTGACAGGTAATAGCAGTCTTGGTAAGCAGTTATTTTTAAACAGACTAGTATTATTTTGTACTTTCTAGCTGTAAAATGGATATTAAATTATCTAAGATCTTACTGGAAACAAAGTATCTTATGTCAGTGGTCACATTTGGTCACTTCAGTGTGAATCATGAATCGTTTGAGTGGGATTTATACCATAGAATAGAGGGAAAACAAGACTCCTGAGAAACAAAATGTTGTATCTGTCCATTAAACATTATTAATAAATCATTCCCTACAAAAGTCAGCTTCTGTACTACACCACACAAAACATGGCAATAATGCTTTCCTGTAACAAAAACCTGCCCAGCCTGGATGTTGTGACATTAGAGGTCAGAGTCCCACAGCTGTTCTCTGACAATAAGCTTAACTAATCTTAAAAGCTTTCTCCAGCCAGCTTATTAACTCTGACACTACATTAAAGGGAGGTTTAAGGAGTCACCAAGTCTATTTTTGATAAAGCATTCCTAATAACACTGATGTCATCATCCATTAATGCACAGTAAGGTTTCAGTTCCGCTGGGAGTCAGCATCAGCATTTTCTCTCTAAAACTATGCAATTTAAAATGTTTCTTAATGTATTTAGCTTTCTTCTGCAATGCTATTAGTTCAGGTTGCTGACTATAGTTATGTTATAAATATGAAATGATGCATGTGATCAGAAGTGTGACTATGAAATTAATTTATAGAGTCTTTCCTTAAATAATTAGATACAGAAAAAAAACATGCAATCTTTCTTTTTTTTTTTTTTTTTTTTGGTAACTGTTTTGTGCTCAAAGGTAGTGTATAAGCAATATTCTGATTGTACAAGCCTACACAGGATATGAAAATGGCCTGTCCTACAGAGCTGTGCAAGAAAATGAGGCAGTAATAGGCATCTTCCTGCTAACCTAATCTGCTTGCCCTAAAACAGGTTAGAAAGCAATATCTTTGGAGCTATTTCCCTTCCTGTACAGGTGAGTGAGTGGCAAGAATGGGTAGAAACTGGATGGCGAATTTTTTTCTCTGTGTGATTGAGCTGTGCTACCTGTGGTGTTTTGTGGAAGGCATTACATACACTCCTCTTGTGTAGATCAGTAATAGATTATTCCTCCTTGAACTTTGTGGGGAAATGAAGGTATAAGCACGACCTGTAGCTAAAATGAGAATTGCAGTTCTAAGAGATGGTCACCACAGAGAAGTTAGCTGGATATAAACTGACATGATGTTTGTAACTATAGACTTAATTATAATGTAGGCACTTGCTATGCTGTCTATGTAACCATATGCACTAAAATAACTTACAAACCAGAAAAAAGGTGATCAGTAAATTCACAACAAATGCATGCCCTAAAGACAAACTTCTTGTCACAATCAGATGAGTCAAAAGGTAGCTCAGCCTGCCTTTTTCAGCCATGCTATGGTATTTACCATTTCAAGTACGGAGGCATAAAGTGGCAAAAAATTCATTATAAGTGCAATCCCCATAACTGAAGATTATCTGTTGTTCTGATATGTTAAACAACCTTATTAAAGAAAACAAATTATCCTGAATAATGCTCTCTACTTCCTGTGCAGGATACAGAAAGGATTGGACAGTACTATAATGCAAGTTTATCAGTTCTTGTCATATAGGTTATTTGGTGTTCTGTGTTCGCATTTTTCTATGTAATCTCTTGCTGCTTCTGGAAGGGCCATTAGCAATGGGACACGAGTTAAGAGTTTGATACGCTTTTCAGAAATACCAGAATTCCTCTTCAGAAGGCCTCTTTGAGACTCTATTTTTGGTAACCTTCTATTTCTCTGACCTTCCCTCCTCAGCCCCTTGCCAGTCTTTTTGAGTATTGCCAAAAGGTCCGTACTGATCACCGCCTGGAAGCAGCAGCCCATCAACTCACAGGGCCGTAGCACCACCCAGGCAGGAAATAGGTCTGCTGACTGAGAGCCCGGGATCAAAAGGAAATTAAAAAAAAAAAGGGGGGGTTGGCATGTTGCAGCTATGGGGAACACAGGAGGATATAAGAAGGCTATCTCTGATAAGAACAATCAATTTAAACTGATAACATTAGTAAAATGTATCCTTGTTGAATCTTTGATACAATGGAAATTGAAGAGTCAGTTGCAAAGGAYTGTATTTTTGTGTGTAAACTCTCCACTTTAATATCTTTTACAGGCCCCAAACCCTATCACCAAGCTCCCAGATACTGAGGAACTTGCTTCCTTGAAATGAATCTGGAAGATCTTGCCAGATTATACACCTGCATCTTTAATGAATAAGTCAGTAGATGAGAGTGCACAGGAAGGCAGTGATGAGGATTAGTGAACTAATTTCAGCCTCTGCAACAACTGGCTGGAACGCTCAGCTCCAAACATCTGACTGCTAACTAGCTAGCCAATACGAAATGGGACATCTGTGTACAATGTATTTACACTGATTATTATTATCCTTTTCCATGAAATGTTGCAAGGCACTTGCATTAATTTCGTTGGCTTGATAAAAGGATATATCAGCACAGTTAATCAGTATACATTCTGCACAGTAATTCTCACTTCTCATGTTTTGATTTTATCTTCCTAATATTATGCAAGTATTGTTGCAATTTGATAATTTAATACTTGATTTGTTTGATACTGAGGTTTCCAATGGGTATGGAGACAGGTTGTTTATTCATATTTTGAGGTAAAGAGCCTAGCCAGACTGGCCAAGTATTTTAGCTGTACCAAGCAGAAGTAGATTCACCTGTTGTAAGCTGCAGAATTTTTGTGTCAGGAAGTCAGGTGAAAAAGTTAAGGAAATGGAATACTCTAGAGCACTTTTTCAACAGGGATTCTATATGTTTAATTAAAAAAAAATCTTGTTAGTTATCTATAATTTGCTTTTACATTTCTAGTTCTATTAATTGTCCTTCAAAGATAAAAGTGTTTCATATTTTTAAGGATTTTTGTTAAAGTGGAAAAATCCATGCAACTTTGCAAATAAGTTTTTATCTTAGCACTTGTGTTTATTTGTTTCAGTATGACTTGTGGTTTAACTTTGAACTGTTTCACACTCCAGTGTATCTTCTTTTAAACCTCCTCTCTGAAATTCTCTGTTTTCATTTGCTAGACTCCTCTTGAGAGCAGGCTTAGTATAGCTGATTGATCCTTTTAATACAAGGAAAAAAATGATGCTGATAAGCTTTACAAAGAATGTTAAAATTATGGTACTTTATATATAGATATGGCTTATGCACATTTGAAGATAGAGAAAAGCAGAGGAAATCATGTTTGTTGCTGAACTGTGAAAGGTAACAGAAATAGCTATGGGGATGAATTATGTAATGAAGAAAGACTTTTCTAAAAGTTTAGCATTCAAAAAAAAAAAAAAAAAAAGAAGAAGCCGCCAGTGACCAGAAGCAGTCATTGTAATGCAAGAGTCTTTTTCTGCTTGCCATTTTTGTCAAAGGTTTTGTATAAATGATTGAAATTACAGATACAAACTGATGTTTGTCCTTCTCCATCAGGTCACTTTATCTTGAACTTCTCTCAGTGAAAGGAGCAAGGGTTTTCCCTCACTAAGACATTTACATGAAAAATGACAATATTCTGGGATTTCTGAAAAGCATATCAATCATATAACACTTTTCCCATTGCTAATGGCCTTTCCAGAAGCAGCAGGAGCTACTTTGTGAGTCTATGCAGCATATCAAGTAATTTTGGGATGCTATCCTTAATTGCAACCTGCAGGCCATATTTTCAAGCCACATCTGTTGCTCGATATATTTTGGAAAACATCATTTAAGCCTGTACCCTTCTGCTCAGTTCGGATTTCACCATGTCTGGAAGAAGATATCTGTTGCTCAAAATACTTCAGTCAAAAGTTACAGACAACATAAAGGACCACTGCCTCTTGGGTCTAGTCATCCTTATGAGAGGCTACCATAGCTACCGTCCTTTTTACACATCTGCCCTACACCACCAAGCTGATTAGTGTTCAAGTTAAAACAAAGCATTACATAAAGGATTTAAAGGACAGTGCTTCTGCCATATTAAGAGTCAAACTCAAAACAAAACAGAAACCTCTTACATTTCTAAAGCAGAATGTTTATGACATTATAGATATGGGTCCGAAATGAAAATGATCATTTACTTATTGTGCCTCCCCACTTATGTGCACTTATGTTTTACTTCTTGGTACGCCTATAAGTGCTTGATGGGGTTTAAGAAGCCCAGCTGACATCTCAAGCCTAAACCTGAGTAGAGCCTAAAGCTAACTATTCCTTCATCTGCTTTCTCACAAGCACTTGCTGTGGAAGAACTTATTAAAATACGACCTGGGATCTCTATAGAAAAGGCAGTAGCAACCAGGGGTTAATTTAAGCTCACATGGATGGTGATTTTTTTTTTTAAAGCAGGCTACACAGACTTGAAGCAAGCAGCACAGATCATTCCCTGAAGACTAAAAGGTAACAATTAAAGACATGCTTTTATCCTCAGAGTTTCTTACTGAATACACCTATTGAATGTAGGTGATGCTACTCCATTTTGGATCAAGCTCCAAGTATGTAACTGATTTATTGCCCTGGCAACTAGTAGCAACATGTCATTTTGGCAACAACAAAAGCTTTGCCATTACCTTCAAAAGTGGCAGAATAGCAAACTTAGCCAACAACTAAAAATATAGGAAGCTAAGTTTGAAATTCTAATAGTCTAGAAAACAAAACATCTTACTCTTGAACTAATAAACTTCTGTGTTCTACCGTATTGTTCTCTGGATTTTTTTATGCTTAGTATGTTTTCCTGTTTACTCTGTTTATCCAAAAATTTAGAGGTTTTCTTCCTCTTTATATCAGATTAGGGTCAACACGGTTTYCACCTAAAAATTCTGCTTAAGTTGGTTTGACTTGTGTTTGTTTTAGGATAGTTGTCTTTTGTTCTGTTCCTTTATTTTTGCTGTAAATAAATATTTCTGCTTAGGGTTCTTAAGGCTTTTCCCTCATCATTAAAATATTAATCTTACATTAACTACAACAATATAATAATAAAAACCATATTGCTTTTGATCCTCATCAATTGTTCTAACATATATAGCACTTCAGAGATTCCTAAAATAGTTGCAAAGTATCCCCTTATACATAACAACAAATTCTCTTAACCGCTACTAAAAAAGATAAAAAGAGCCCCTATTCTCTCTCTCTCTCTCTCTCTCTCTCTCTCTCTCTCTCTCACACACGCACACACACAAATTTAATAAGCATAATCAGTAAAATATCCAGAATAAAGCTACTGTTAACAGAAATGTCCAGATTAGGTAGGGGCTCTTTATTCTATTGTGCTCTCAACTAAATTAGACTTGAATTCACGGTTAATTAGGTTCCTAAACTGTCTAAGATGGCTTTCTGTCTTCTTAAACAAGATTTATACTGCAGTCTGATGTGCATTTAACCTGGAAAAGCAGACATCACACCTTGAAGATTGTTTACATCCCACTTTTATGCTACTCCTTGCACTATGCCAAAACAAGTTTTTGGACAGCAGCACTCCAACCAAGAGAGGGTATCTGATTTAGCTTTTAGCTAGAAAATAGTCCTTGCTTTTTGCTAGGTACCTTATTTCAGCCACACTGGTTCACTGGTTCAGTTTCCTTTACAGTTGACAAATACATGTGGTAAAAAAAGTGATTTACTGGAAAATGAAATCTGAATTATTTTCATACTTTTTCCACTGACTCTGTGAATAAACTGACTTGGTTTACATCTCAGTGGCTCCATATTGACCCTGATGAAGAAGTGTGAGTTTAAATAAAGTCTTTTTCATAGATATGTTTCCTATTTATCCAAAATTGCAAAATTACCTAATTTAGTTTTCTTCTGTCCCTAGAATTTTTTTCTTACCCATACCTAACGGAGTAGGACAATCAACTAATCAGTTAAATGCATTGCTTACAAAGTGTCAGAAATATATATAGCGGAGGAAACTAAACCAAAAAGCTATACCATTCATATAGTGATGTTATGTAGGGATCAAAATTTCTAGATACTGCTATTAGAAGTTACAGTTTCTATATATTTTTAGAAAATTAAGACTATGAGACAAATTATATCTTACTCTTAATAAGTGTTCTCTCCACCTAAGTCTGTAGCTGTTTACTGGTACAGAGAACTCAGTGTTTAGGTAAGTAGCTAAATACTGCAATACTGAATGCTAATAAGCCACACAAACATGAAGAGAAATAGAAAAAATGAAAAGAATTTAATAAAGCATGTGAATTATACTGCAATGACTGTTTCTGCCTAATGAATTTCACTGAAAAAACACTGAATTTCATTTCTGTACACCTGTTTTATCTTCTGTTACTTTATAATGTGCTTTTTATTCTGTTTAGTAAATCATAAATGTTGTCAAACACCTCGCTGGTTTCTTTACTGTATAAGAATGACATCACGATCCCACTATCTTATACTCTACTGATATTAAAATGTTGTATGTCAAAAATTGCCATTGTTCATTTGCAATTTCATGCTCTTACACTTGAATGCTGTAATTGATTTGTCCTGGAAAACTGTAGGTCAGTTATGAAAGGAGTGTAATTGTTTAGTTTATTCACATAATAAACAATAAGTAATTTGTATTTTTTTCCAATTTAGACCAAATATAGATTAAACTTAATAAGCCTGGGTTTATGGATGATCATAGATAAATGAGTGAGCTCAAATTATTTTTGTGATTTTTTTTCCTAACTTCTTACTGTCTTAATATAATTATACTTCTGGAAAGGTGAGTAGGAACAGTTGCACTCTATGTAGAGGTGTGGCTCTACTACACAAAGCTTTGCCTTGGAGCAGGTGATGAGCTGAGCTCTTATGCATAAGGATCAGACAGCAGACCAACACAGGGGACACTGTGGCAGGCATCTGCTACGGACCACCTGATCAAGAAGAAGAAGTAGATGAAGCCTTCTTCAGACAGCAGGATGAAACCTCATGATGAAACCTCATGATCATGACTGGTATTCACAGGGAACTTCAGCCACCCCAGTATCTGCTGGAAGGGGAACAGGGTTTGGTGTGAGCAGTCCAGGAGATTTCTGGAGTGTGCTGATGACCATTTCTTGTTACAGGTCATCAATAAACTGAGTTGGAAGATGTTCTGAGAGATCTGTTACTCACAAAACAGAAGAACTGGTTGGAGATTGAGGGTTCAGCCTTGGCTGGAGTGACCATGAGATTGTGAAGTTTAAAGTCCCAAGAAAAATGAGCAAGACATATAGTAGAACTACAACTCTGGATTTCAGGACAGCAGCTTTTGCATAGTTCAGGGATCTGCTTGGCAGGATCCCATTGCAGACTACCTTACATAGCAGAGAGGCCCCACAGGCCTTTTCAAGGGTAGCTTCCTCAAAGCAGAAGGCCATCCATTCTGACATGTAGAAAGTGGAGCAAGCATGGCAGAAGGCTGGTGTGGATGAACATGGATGAACATGGAACTACTGCTAGAGTTTAAATATTTTAAGAGAAGTACACATGAGGTGGGAGCAAGGATGAGCTACCCAGGACACATATAGAAACATTGCCCCAGCATGCAGTTAGGATTTAGGAAAGCCACTTCAACTGGAGTTGAAACTCATGAGCGATGCGAAGGACAACAAGAGAACCTCTGTATGTACTYGGGCAGCAAAAGGAAGACTAAGAAAAATGTGGCCCACTGATCAAAGGGACAAGGGACCTAGCGAGCAAGGCCATAGAAAAGACCAAAGTACTCAAAGTCTTTTTTGCCATGTTTTTCACTGGTAAGGTCTGCCCTCTGGCCTCCCAGTTCCCCAAATCTAGTAGAGGTCTGTGGATGTGAAGCATTAACCTCAGGAGAGGGAGACAGAGTTAGAGACCACCTAAGAGAACTGGACATAGGACCTGATGGGATGCACCCCAGTCTGCTGAGGGAGCTGCTCAATGGTATTACAAGGCCATTCTCTACCACCTTTGAAAGTTCACAATGACAGGGGAAAAAAGCTAAAAAATCACTCATTGCTTCAAGAAGGGCAAGAAGAAATGTTCAGGGCATACAAGCCAGTTGGTCTCACCTCAGTCCGTAGAAAGGTTATGGAGCAAATCCTCTTCAAAGCCATCCCTACCTTGAGTTGTGGCTGGATTAGATGACCTCCAGAGGTTCCTTTCCTAAATTATTCTATGACTCTGYGACTTGTGCCTGAAGCCAGCATTGTAAATGCATGCTCCCAGACGGAAAGAGGAACTGGCAGTGATTCCTGGATTCCAAACGAAAGATCAGATGATGTGTCCATACTGTTTTAGTAGACATAAGAAGCCATAATATGACAGAGATAATAAGTAAAGTAGCAGAAACCTGTGATAAAAAGCTTAAGTTTGTTGTCTGAATAGAGATGTTTGTATTTTTCTGCTGTATATTTCTATTGTTACTTACATACTCTTGGTGTATATATATATGTGTGACTAAACTAAATCACACCAAAAATATACCTGAATCCACATTCCTGATTTGTTTTCCAAATGGGTTTATTCTAAAGACTAGAAATTGCAAGTCCTAGTGAACCAAAGCAACAATAAATTATAAATACTTACATGGTGTGATAGGTAATAAAACAACTCATCTAAACAAGTATTTATGTAAATTACAAGTTCAGGTTCCTATGGAAAAGAAAAAAGAACCTTTATAGGACAGTGATCTTTACTATCAGAATGCTAACAAATAAGACACTACAAATAGCTCGTCCTTCTGAAGGAGTTTCATCAACTATGGAATGTTATACAAGTGCCCATACTTAATTCAATCTGCTTTGAACTTCTAATTAACTCAGAAAAATAATTTCTCCACTCCATAGATCATGCTGGATCAGCAACCCTGAAATGTCTTTTCTGTCTGAGAAGGAACAAAGCAGTATATCAATAAACTAAGAGATCAGTCAATTGAAATGAATTACATGAAAAATTGGTTCCCAGCAAGATTCCCTCTTAAGAGAATTGTCTGTTTAAGTACATCCCAGTTAAGTGAATTCTATTCTAATAGTATCCAAAGACAGTTTTCAGCATGTTACTTAAGTGAATTTTTCAGCAAAACTGCAATACGTACTGTAAGCACACAAAAACTTCTAGATAGTAACAAAATCTTAAAATGCCTGTTAAATAAAAACACTACATCTTAATTTTATGTGATGTTCTGAAAATTCAAATCCTCCTCCTACAAAATATAAAATACCTATTTTAATGCCTGAAGTTGAGCAAACTAGATTGTTCCTTTGCTTTATGAGAATAAACTTTCTTCTAAAGCATTATGGTTTTCAGCCTTAAGGAGCGTTGTGATGTAAACTGGATAAAATTTTGATGGAACTGATTAGCAGCCCTTCATTTAGAACATAAATATAGGAAGCAGTTAAATTCCTTTTCAGAGTAATAACTAAACCAAAAGCCGCATGTTCTACAAGTTGCAGGAATTAGGAAGGGTGGATGAAACTGAATGTAAACCTAAGAGGACAGTAAGCAAATTTTTGAGAAGTCTGAGTGCAAGTAGACTTGGAATGTGAAAGACAGGATAAAATCACCATTCTTTGTAAGGGAACATAATTGCCTCAGAGGAACTTCTGATTCATCTCTTCCATTTTTCCTCCCAGTAGCAATTATTTGCCAGTCCTTCCAATACTGGTGTTTTGTTTAAATCACATATTTGAATATATACCAGAATATTTGGGACAGTTGTCTTGAATAACATGCAATGCATAGAAATCCATTTAGGATACAATTTGTTTACACTTTATTTTTTTCTTCAGTGATTGTCTACCATGTTATCCAATTTTGTGGCTCTGTCATTTCATCTTCATTTCTGCTCAAGTAAATTGCTTATCTTCATGCCATAATCATATCTTCCACCTGAGATCAGAGCTAGCACTCTGCTGAGGCACATTTCCATTGAAGGATTCTTATTTCATTCTTTCAGACCGCTTTTAGTTTTGTTTCCCTCCCCCCCCTTTAAATTTGTCTCAGTTAGGCAACTCCCTCTTTTGCTTCTGTCAACAGCATGAGATTTGGACCAGCCACTCTCTTGTTCTTTATTCTCCGTGCAGAAGAGAGATTTTTGGGATAATTCACAGAAGTGGTGTGTCGCAGCAGGAAACCAAATTGCTCTGCTTCAGCATCCCTTCCACCCCATCCTCTGTTGCGGAGGGACGTCAGGGGGCCGACGCTTGTGCAGTCCTCTCTGCCAAAGAGAACAGCGCAGGAGGAGTCCTGCAAAAGGCTCCAGCAGCTCCCTTCGTAAAATCTTCACAATTTTTTTTTCCCAGGAGAAAAAGCTTATGATGAACTTTTGAAAAAGAACATGCTTTACTGCAGTAGATGTGACAATGAATCACTCAGTTTGAACTTCAGGTACTCTAACACTTCTGGGATGCCTTTCACTGGTTTTCAGTCTACAAATTTTACATTTTTCCTTATCACAGAGCTCCTTCAGCTGGTGACTGTGTAATCATATTAGTAAGTCTCACAGATCTCAGGAACCGACATTCGCTGTATTACCAAATTTAAACAAACAAACCCCCAAAAGGAACAACTGAGTCCATGAAAGATAATTACATTTTAGGATTATTTTCATCAAGAGATCAATGTCTGTTTAGTTCTGCAAATTATTTCCTGGCATATTGCTTTTTTGGAATTTATCTCAGACTACTGTTATATTTAATAGAGTGGATTTTGTGAATCTGCTGCAAAATGCCTTGGTTATGACGTATCTATCTTTAGGCTAAAATGAATGCAAATTTCTGTTACATTGCATTTTTATTGAACTCTGGAAAGGTGAAATGTGAAAGAACCAGAGCAGCTTTAGGACTTCAGTCACTGAAAATCAAAACAGCAAGAAAATTGTATATGCCCTTATATGGTTACATAGTCATTTAAAGTTGTCATGGCAGCCCTTGATTCTTTTATTATTGTTATTACTACTGTCACCAGAAAGGTAAATGGGATGTAGGAATTTAAGTGCCAACATCACTTTTGGAAATGGTATTTAGTCATCTACAATAAAAGCAACATCGTAAAATAAAACTTAGATGCCTAGCACAGGAGCACATGGAATCTGGGCAGCTAACTTCATAATTTTGACCCAGAAAACTGCACAGATGCATCTAACACAGCCTCTAACCCTGCAGGAGGTTCAGTCACTCAGGCCTTGAAAGGGTTGCACATCCATAAACTATCCTATATTCAACTGCTAAGGAGCCTGAACCAAATGCGAGCAGAGCCTAGCWGTTATGCTCCCTCTCTCTTTGACAGCCAGGAGCCAACGATGTGTGCCCTCCGCCGGCCATGGGGAACACAACGTCTCTGTGTGACACAACTCAAACAATTCCACTGTGTTCAATGGTGACTTCATAACTGAGCTGCTGGCTGGTTTTGCTTCTTCTGTTGAAGATGTATCATTGTGCAGGAAAAACGAGAGATTCATTCAAATCCTACTGACTTGTTTTGTTTGTTTCAGTCAGGTCCTTATGTAATGTCCATTGATTTATGTTAGAAAGATAAGGCCCCTAGCGATTATGAAGCTTCTATCCTTATTGCAGTACAGGAGTTCTTGTCTTTGCAGGCAGTTCATGTCTGAATAAGTATTGTTAAAGAAGTGTTTGCTAAATTAGTCCAGGGAATCACATAGCAATATTATCTAATTGCCATTTGTCAAAACTTTATTACAACCACTGAATAGTTTTAATTATATTAAGAAAGAGAAGATGTCAACTCAAAGTTTCATAATATGTTTATAGATTCCACAAAGAGAATCAGTAACTCCATGATTTATCATTTCAAACTAGACTTGCAGTAGCAAATACTGCTTGCTGTTGGGAATAACCTAGTATTACCATGAGGGTAGATTAGATAAGCCAGAAGTACTTTGCCATATCTAATTTCCATCCAATTATCAAATAATCATTAGCTTTATTCATTAATATTAGAAAGTAGGTAAATAAATAATTAGAGGTATTTTTAATTTGATAAATTTGGAGATCATCTGATCATTATCCCCAAATAGCTGCTTTGAATTAAAATGCCCAGGAAATAAATCACTCTATTTTATACTGATCAGCTATTGTGAACAAGTATTTTATTTTTCTTCATACTGAAAAAAAGTATGTATTGCCTCTTCAGTGTTATTGCTTTATTATTTACTATTGTTTTAAATATATCAAGTTTGAGCTCATGAYGTCCTTTTTCTGTGTTGACCTTAGCTTTATCAGATACTGAATTTTTATATAGTCCAACTAAAGTGAGACGAATCATAAGAAAAAAGAGCACCATCAGCATTACCTCTTTTGCCTGTGTTTTTTTTAAAAAAACAGATGTAACTGAAATTTCTGTATTGTATGTACTCTTACTAATCACAAAGGATTGGGATTGGGACCCTCAGGGATTTAGGCAGAGGAATGCCTTTTCTGGGTTATGATCAAGTTTATGGTAATGACAGGCACCGGCTTATTTAAATTTCAATGGTAATGGGTGTGCATAAAGACAAGATGTTTAATAGTTTAGAGTCAAATAGGGTCATACTTTGGCCCTGATGCACTCCACCTAACTTTAGGTACTTGCTTAGAGCCTGGAAGATTTTCAGGCAGAAGTATGATACATGCTTTCCCTGTTCTCGTCCTTACACACCTCCTCTCAGCCACTGCTGGAGATAGGCTACAGGACTAGATGGATCTTTGGTGTTCCTATTTCCATAAATAGTAGCATTTTTTTCTATGGGTAACTCATCTTATAGAAAATCTAAGAAAATCCTAGAGGTGTACATTTTTTTCTCAATGATAGAGATGGAACCTAGAATCACCGAAGTACTAACTTAGATTACTCTTTTAAGTATCTAAAATTAAGTGGGATGGATGTAGTCTTTAGAGCAGCTGAACAGGAGCTTTTTGGATCATAATTTTGGACTCTAATGGAACAGAGGTGCTTACATCTTGTAGTAGGCACCTAACTCATTTAACTGATCTAGTCTACAGTTACTTTTTGATTATTTCTTTTATACAGTCTCTGCAGCATTGTTCCCATTACACAGCTGTCTTCAGGTTCATCTTTGCATGCAGAATCTCAGATCAGCTCCTTCCTTGTACTTAGTCTTTCCCCAAAGGGTCAACAGGTCCTGCTGTGCATTTCTTTTTGCTAATGTAATCAGCACATATCTACAGGACCTTATCATTCCCTTCCTTTTTTTCCCAAGATCTTTTAAGTGCTCTTCAGAGCTTGTAAATACAGACATACTGCTTCATTGTAGAGACATATAAATAAGTATTGGCTTACAGAACCAGTAGGTACCAGTAGGTACCAATAGTACCTACAGGCCTTTATCTTCATACACCGTACCCAACTTCCTAGACAGACTTTTCCTGTATTTTCCTCAACTTTTTAAATAATCTTTGAATATACTCTTTTAGTGCTTCTGTCTTCAGTATAAAAAAGCTGTAGTGGGTCAGAGTGAAAATCTTGCTAGCCTAATATTCTGTCTCTGACCAGTGACAACAGGGGTGCCAGGAGAAGGGTATAAGAACAGGGAAAGCAGATATTGATATTTCTCCAGAATGCTTTCCCAGTTCCTACTATATTACATTTCAAGGATTTAATGAGTGTAAATAATGTAATTTAATAGTCCTTGACAATTTCTTTCACAGAAATTTGACTAGTCACTTTTTGAACCAATGTAAACCTAGTATCCATGATATCCTGCAGGAAGAAGTTCCACAGTTTAACTGCATATTGTGTGAAGATATGCTTGCCTTGCTAACTTGACATTCTTTGATTTTAAATACTTAACAAGTTAGTTAAACATGCAGTTATAGGAGCTAAAATTGAGATGTGTTCTTCTAGTATGTAAGTACAATTTATTTTCACTACAAGCACTAACTCACACTTCTCCTTTGAAACCATGACAGAATACTATCTGATCCCAGAGGAGTAGAGGAGTAGAGGCCCTCCTTCCTCTGCACCTCCCCAACATTCAGGAAAATCAGCTCAGTCATTTCCTTTTGCATCTAGCATTTACTTAGTGGCAGAGGAACACTTTACATGAAATTAATGAATTACAGAAGAGCCACCGAAGCTGCATCTTTACTCTCAGTTGCACTTGGCCAACACTGATTGGTCTAAACTCCCTCTCTGATTTATACTGACCACTGTATGACAGTCACTGATAATTCAGTACAATAGTTCTCCGACACATGCTTTTTTTCCCCAGCTTTCTAGAATAAATTACTTTATCTTAGGGTGGGAGAGAATATAACATTTTGCCAAATAACGTTATGGAAAGGAATATGAATAGTAACCAAGCAATTTTCCTAATATAAAGATATTCTACCTTGGTTTCCCTGTTTTAAGGATTTGGTTCTCTAGTTCATTACAAGTTGTTTTACTAAAAAATCCATTCATTTTAACAATATTTAATTTTTTACAGAGACAGTTCCTAGGCACCAAAGAATAAGAGAGGGAATATAGACAACAGAGAGTATAAAATTAACCCCATTAAAATAAGACTTACATGTCACTGTCCTTTCTGAACTACTGTAAGATGAAAAATAAAAATCATAATTCCTGTGGGAATTTTTAATGCTTCACTTGAGCCTACTTTTTGCTGTTCATAGAGATTACTCTATTTAAGATAAGTCTAGCATCAGATTTCTTTTTTAAGAAATCCTAAGTGAAATAGCCTCAAAAGGGAAAGCTCTCATAAACTGAAATCAAATCACGATCTATTAAAAACATATACTGCTAGCAACCAAGTTACAACCATGTCCTATGCAAGCACAAAAGAGTGCTGTGTGCTCACACAGAAGTGAATTGTACCAACTTCGTGTCACAGTCTCCTCTGTCTTTCAAGTTTAATATCTGCATTCCCTGTGCTGCTCTTCCGTTTTGCTTCATGCTCCCATACTTTCTCACACCCCTTCATCAGCCTCAGAGGTTAAATATCTTTCACCTTTGCTTCTCTTTTCTCTTACCCTTATGATTGTTTCTTCCCTTCTTCTTTTTAATGTTTTTTTCCAATGAATTTTTCACTCTTCACATTCCCTTCAGTCTCTCTCTCCACTCTTATCAGACCATATATGAACTTTGTCTGCCGCGAGCGTGGTTATATGAAAAGATTTTTAGTGCTGCTAGCAGCTGGGAGAGTATTGCTTTAATGATCCTTCATGTGAAACAGATGAAAAGCCTCAAGCACAAGTGACYCTGTAGTCCAGAGCAAACCCTCTATTACAGTCACCATACTTCACACCTTAGGTTTTCCATATCATGAAGCATACATTTAGCAATACATACAGAGATTACATATCAAAGGAGATAAAGTGAATCGCTTTATTTACACTAAATTTAAAGCTTTACATATACCAAACTGATTTATTTTTACGAGCTCAGTTCCATGGAGCTCCATGGAGAGCTTGTCATTTTATTTAAGTGAAAACAATATTTTGTCATTCTTCTATTTCTGAACATGCATTCCCTGCTTACATAATTCCCAGTGGGCATGTCTAGCAATACTGTATATCACAAAAATCTAGCACTGCCAAAAGTAACTGTACAACATTATTCATTTGTAAATCAGAACATTAAACTTTTCTCAGCTGATGTATCAAAGGATTTACAGAGCAGAGAACAAAATAATTCCAGTTGCAAGCATTCCCCTAAGGATTGAAACACCATGTGCTAGAAGATACTAGATATTTAAACAAATGTAAGAAAGGATAATGGTGCATAAAACCATAATAATTCAAGATAAGCACCAAATTAACACAAGTCTTTTATAAACTAGCTATCTTTATAGTAGCACTCCATTTACTAACAGCTCAGGGTCTGTTTCCCATTTCTGACGCTGAACAATGGTTTTACATCCCCAGGAGCATCTAACTCTATCTGCTCTGTTCAATAGGACACCTTGGCAGTTCCCGTCTACTGGGGTTATGACATTCATGTTCAGTCAAACAGCAGAAGCCTAAGCAAGAGAACAGTTTTCTGCAGGTAAATATTGCTGTGCATGTATATACAGTTCCAGTTGCCTTTTACCTACAGGGTTAATCATTCCTGTTATTTGCTAAATTTGCAAGAGCAGCTGATTAAAAAAAAGAGCTAAATTTAGCAATATTTTCAGGCAGTTAAATTACCATTTTTATTAGGTAGAAAAGTATTTTCTTCAGTCTTGTTTTTAACAGTGCTGTAGTTAGTTCCAAATGAGAAGGTCTGTGGTTAATTTTAGTCCCAGCTTCCTTGTACTTAATTGGATGGCTGAGGCTAAAAATATTCCCAGTGGTCAAACATGTCACAGTGCAAGATTACATTAAATATGCCAATCACTGGGTTTATGCAGAAGAGCATAGAGCAATAGAACTTAAGCAAAGTTCTATTATTAATGCTAAACTGACTATAGCATCAGAATAAAAATAATCCCTGAGTTACTTGAAATAATAATGCATTTCCTAATATGCACTGTTATTAATATGATTAGGAGGCGATGAAGTACAAAGCAGTGCCCAAAGTGAATTCATGAATTACTGTTCTATGCCACAGTGAAAAATTAATGTTTATTAACTAATTAGACATCCTGCTCCAAAATCTTGCTGTCTTAATACATTTTATACTTATGAACATATGTACAAATAAAATTAAAGCATTTTATTAAAGGTTTCATATCCAATGTTTATAATAACTTGGTAAGTAATGTTTTATTAAATACTAACTACTAGAAAAAGTAGAAACAGCAAAGGAAGAAGTCATCAAAACACAATTACAGCTTTAAAATATACAGCACCTCTGGCTGACACTGTAGTATGTATTACGTTATGGGATGCCAACTTTTGGAAACAATATGTTCGTAGAGATAATGATAGGCTTCATAACCAAGGTGTTTACATGAGTAATAACACACTAGGACCATATCGATGCTTTGGACCAGAGCATTATGAAAATACGTACATACAAAAGCTGTTTCAAATTTTTATATTTTTAACAGAGAAATACGGATCAATGCAGCTAAATCTTCTAACAATGTTATAGATTGTTATAGATGTTTCATGCAGCAGTTTCATTTACAAGCATATTGATAATACTTAATTATAGTTCATGCATTGAATGTATAAAGCTGTTGTACTGCTAAAACCAGCAATATATCTTATTAGGAAACCCAAGAAAGCTTTTTAAACTAAGTTTTCTCTTCACCCTCCCTTCTTATTACAATGAAGGCCCAAGGAATTTAATTCCACCTCTTCTCTGGAGTTTAGAGCTTAGGCAGGAGGAGGGCATCTATTTTCCCGGGGTTAACCAAGTAGCCCAGGGAAGAGCAACCCACCCAGCCCTTTCCGTGCGTCACTTGGCTTACACAGCAGCTGCATCACAAGCCAGCTGGAGCATGCTTCTGCACTTAGCTACCCAGGGTTTGCTGGTCTTGGTATTATCCTAAGGCCTTCTTACAGGGATAAATCTTTCTTAAATAATATCATGGAAGATTCCAGGGAACTGTTTTAGGCTGAATATGAGAGGCTTTTCCAAAACAAACCTCTTGAATGTGTAATTTTTACTGGAGACATCTCTTTTATGAAATCTGGACCAGAAGGGCAAACTTTGAGGAAAAAGTAAATCAGATTTCTGTTTTCACCATAGAAGAAATAAGAAGAAACATTGACAAAATACATGAGCTTTTATATTCTCATTCTTTAACTTGCTTACTTTCTGTTAAAATGCTAAGTTTTATTAATATAACACAACATTATTTGGGATTGTCTCATTTAATGAAGCACGTAACGAAAATAGGTATTCAGCATGCTAATGGGACAATTATCAATATACCAATATCTATTGAGCAAATAGCAATTCAAATTGCTAAAAAAATGCATAAAAAAAAATCCTTCTGGTGTACTTTCTAAGATACATTATTCCATTCTGTTTTATGGTATTTAAATAACTGTCTGACTTCAGTATACCAAGATTATGAGGCAAGAAAGACTATTGCTACCCTTGATCACTGGCCAACTTTAACATATAGGCAGTTGCCCAAGGCAATAAAAATCTAGATAGAAAAATGTTTAACGCCTGTGGACTGAAAGACTGAACCAATTCCAGTTTGCCTAGGGCAATAAATTCTTAAGAGTTTCTATTTTCTGACTGCCATCATCCTATTCACAATTGTATATTTACAATAAATTATTTGTTTTACATTAAAAAGGTATATTTATCAGTGTCAGAATCTTGGCCATGACTATTATTCAGGCCAAAATATGAATGTCATTATAATACTTCAGTTACGTATAACTTTTCCGATACCTTTCTTTTTAAATACAATTTATTACATCACTCCTCTTCATAGATATTTGGGAGGATCTTTTTAAGTATTTTGTTAATTCAAATAAAAAGTTAAAATAAATGGTCCCAAAAATTCTGTTTATTCCCATTTTAATAAAAATGGAACACATTTCCCTAGGACTTGTCTTGTTCTATAGATCTCTTCTACATCTCAGAAACAAAATGTTTGATAGAAGCTTTTATAAAAGCTCGATCATTCTTAGTTGAACAGAAATTGTGTTGTTCATTTGCAGATCTTGCAGCAGTAACATTTTTTTTCTATATATGATCTGGAGGAACCTGCCTTTTATGTTTTCCACTCTAATACTATAATTTACAGTTCTAGAAAGCATACAGAAGACCTTTTTTTTTTTTTTTTTTACTTAATGCAAGCAAGGTAGAAACACTGAGAAGTCTTGTCATTTAATACAAATTCATTAAAAATTTAATGACTAGGACATTGTAAAGAAGAAGTTTCAGTCAAGTCACTGTATTTGTATGTATTACTGAACTAGAATCTGGCTATTATTTTTCAACTCTACATCTAAAATTGTTCAAAATGTTGGTAGGATATTAATATATTTACTCCATACACTTACTGAAGTATCGGATTATATTTTCTCTAATCTGAAAGTCAAGAGGAGGAAGTTGTTTTGTGCCCCAGAATGAAGGTTGGGAGCTGCTTGTCCTATGATAGTTCCATGTTCAGAAATTATTTTTTAAGGCTTCTGAATTTTTTTGCTTTCCTTTCTGGTGACCAAGCTGCTACTGTGCCAGTTCAAAGTGATGGCACATCTGCTGAAATAGAGAAAAGGTTTTAAAAGTTGCCTATAAGATTGAAAAACACTTGCATCACTTTTGAAAATCTCTACTTTCCATATCAATATGAGCTACTTCTGTTTCAAAAAATGTGAATAGCACCCACAGTTCCTAATATGATCCTGTGGAAGAATTCCATGAATTATGATGTCTATTTAAAAAATAATGACAATATACATAGGGTGAAAGTGAGAAAGAGGATGGAAGGAAAAACTACTATAAGAAGCGTCATTCCTTGTTTCCATTCTGACAGTATTTTGTCTATGTCATCATGGTGAGACTAATAGGTGAAACTCAGCTAACCACCAGGAAGCAGAGAGCTGGCATTGGACTACTAAATATTATCCATTTCAATATGCTTTAAAGTCTGATATTAGAAATATGTGATGAGCTGGTAGTAAATAACAAATATCTTTTCATATCAATGTTTCATGGAAAATGAAGCAACTTAGAAAAAGAAGAAACACCATCTTATTTATTAAAATATTTAATAATTGTGATTATGTTACCACATAGAAAACATACTAAATGTTTAAGTTATTTTTCTGTGACAAATAAAACCACTTAGACTATCTTCTGGGACAATAAACTGTGGGGTTTTCATCATAAAATCATTAAAATAAGTTAAAAAGAACTGTTAAAACACTTAAAAGTACCCTAAACATACCAAAGTACTTAATAGCAGAAACTACTGTAACCTCCAAATCTGCAGAGACATGAAATAAAAACTCTGTTTAAGTCTAAGAATCTCTAGTGGTCAACCTTGGATAAGTTATCTTTTTCTAGTTCAGTGAAAAGATCACTGCATGGACAGATTCCCTCTGAGAAATGGGAATAAACAGAAATAAGATTCTTGCTACTGTGAAACACATAATTGAAAACCACAGGAAAGCTGATCACTGTGGAAATTGTTAAAGTGTAACTGTATTCTGCACACCTTTCATTCCCTAAATCACACGGTGTTGAGAAGCACCTATTACCTGCAGCCTCACAAACATCCCTGAAGCCTTTTACACATGAGGAAGTCACAGTCAAGTGCAGAAGATTTGTGTTCCAGACCACATAAACTGATCGGTGACAAAACCGTAAGCTGCATGTCCTGATTTCAGTTGCACGCTCTGATCATCGTTTAATCACTGATCAACCTGAATGCTTTCAGCACGGTAATAAGCAATGAAACACAAGGCAAAGCATCTTCCTCTGAATGGATTTCTGTTTTAAGTTTTATTAATCATGCTTCTCCATGCTTCTCCTCTTCTTCAAAATGTGTTTTATTAGTTCACTGTGGTAATTTTTATTTGGCATTCTTTTATGATAGATATATGAGAAGAATATATGAGAAAATGGGTATAAGAACTTTATATGAAGTGTTGTGTACTGTAATGCCTGACAACTGTATTTATATATGTATTCCATATTTCATGTTCTGTAATTTTTGATTTTAGGTAAGTCAGTGTCTACTTTTTCTGTATTGCATACTTTTTGCAACCTATTTATTTTTATTTTCTATACTTTATTTGAAATAATAATTTTAAAAGGTGCCTACCCAAAGCTCTAAGCATCCCAACACATCAACAATACAACGGAAGCTCAGCAGCATAAAAATAATCTAATCTAGTAATTAAAGTTTCCTAGTATTTTTTGTATTGTAAGGTCTAGTCTAGAAAGTTCTGCTATAACACATATACAGATATAGCTTAAGCAACAAGACCTGTCTCTCCATAAGCATAGGAGTAAGCCAGTACTTGCAATACCAAAATCAATTCTGGCTATAATGAAAGTGACTGCATCATTACTGCAGCTTTTACTGGCATAAAACGCAGCCAACTCTCCCCCTACATTTCCCATTGCTATCCTAGGTAACACAAGAACAACTGTGCTGGCTCAGAACGAAGGTCCGCTTGTTCAGTATGCTGTCTCAAACAGCCACCAAAAATGGGTATCTAGAGAAAACTGTAAGAATGGAGCAAGCATTCAGTGATAAAACTTCCTTCATATACTCTTTTAGCTTCCAACAAATGCAGCTCTGGGATCTCCTAAGTAATGGGTAGTCTCTGTGTATTTAGTAACCATCAGGAGTTTCTCCTGGGACTTTGAGACCCCATTTCAGTATACAGAATGTTCTATGGCAAAGCATATTTGATATACAGAATAAGCTTGGTTAGCTATTAAAAAAAAAAAAAACAGTGGTAAAAGCAATTTTTTTAATTGTTTGAACAGTTTGAGTACGGAGTGGAAGTTGCCCCTGGTGGCTATGGGACAGTCTATGCGTGTGGAGCTAACGATCACAGCCTGCTTCTTAAAGTTAGTCTGTACTGCAAGATTTGGGCAAAGCAACAGAAGATACATGAATTACAATTTGCTAGCAATCATATGGTAGCTTTCTGAAGACCACTAATAAAGCATCGACACATGTGATACCTATACTAATCAAGCGAGAGAAGTAGGTGTCTTCAAAGAGCAACTCAGGGCAACGGGATTAGCCAAACTCGAAAGGAAGGCAGTGCTCTGAACTGCCCTGCTTCTCCCCACTGGTTAGGCAATAAGCTAAGCTTCTTAATTTCAGAGCCACAGGAGTTCAGGGACTAAACTAGGTGGCATGAACATCTCACTAATTTGTATGAAAGGCTTATGGCAAAGTTGTTTCTTTCTCTTTCAAAGTGAAGCACACTGCCCCACGTTTACTGTGCAGCATCCTCAAAGACAGCCAGTATGATGGACTCTCATACGCTGTCTTGTACTAACTTCCCCATATGGACAAGTCATTAGTAAATTCTTACCTACACAATTAAAAACTACCGTTTCATTTATCAGTCTGCACTGCATGGATTGCAGTGTTACTTTGGGATAGAGACTGAATTATTCTCCCTTTTCTAGACGGTCTGAAGAAAATTATTGGGGCAGCGAAGGACAGTGAACTGTTACAAACTCTATGGATTTTCCCCCAGCCAAGTTAAAAACTGTCTCCCAGAGATGTCAGGCAAGCGCCATTCATAGACATTCCAGTTATTTATGAGTCCTTTTTACTGTAAAAATGCTCTCCTCAGTGAGAATAATCTGAAAAAGTATTGGTAAGAACTGATTCTTTTAATGAGCAACATTAAAGGCAAAAAGCAAATGTGCAAATTCAAGTACAGTAGAAATTTTCAAAGTTTTGTTAGACTCCAGGGAGAGGTGAGAGCTCTCCAGGAAGAACTCTGGTGTCAAAAATCATTTATTAGAGCTAGTTCACGTAACTCAAGAAAGGAAGAAAAATGCTTATTAGAGAAATAGACAAGTGAGTCTTCTTTTGCACATTTTTCCTTTGTTACATACTGAAATAAGTAGATTGAAAGTACATTGAATCTATCTTCCTATAGTTTATATCTTCCTTCCCCAGTAACTGTATTTAAGCTAAGCTATAAAAGCATTCAAATATTTAAATTAAAAATGTATCTTTGAGCTTATGCCTGAAATTCCTTCAGATTTTTTACATTCGTATAATCTGTGCTCGCTCATATATGTTACCATAGTTTGTTGCATCAAGGTCTGTGTGGGAAGAATTTTGTTTTCAGATTGAAATCCTTTCAGAATTGCTATGGTCCTTCCTGTCACTGTGCTTGCTATATACGCAGACAAGCTCTGCATGTCTGCAAAGCTCTTAAAGAAACTAATGGCAGCAGCTGCTGCAGACTTCCCTACATTAAATAATAAGTCTTAAATGTACTTTTTCATATCCATATTTCATAACATATTAGTCTATGTTGAATAGCATTTGCATAGTATTTGTTAAATATATGCATTTATTAATTTTTTTTAAACTGAATCTTCATTGCAGCAAGAAGTAGGTACCATAAAATCAGAAAACATGGAACTAGATTTCAGAAATTTTTGTGTTCAAACATGGTTAAAAAGAAGAAATAATTTATTTAGATGTACATATTCTTTCACTGATTGACTTTTTAACCACAATAGCTTCTCAACATCAATGGCATGGGGCTCCGGCTCTTAGAATGCATTCTGTTCGTTCACACAAACCCTGAACGCTTTGGTTTCAGTTTAAAAGGGAGTATGTTACTTATCTTTAAAGGAGTGTGAAGTCACCTGTTTACATTCACAAAATAAATATGAGCAAGCATACATGCAATTAAGGCATCCACAATCTCTTATCAATATATCGACTTGGACAAACTCTCTTTGACTGAGTAATTTAGTTTTGATACTCATTTAATATTTTGGCCACTGCTGAGATTCCAACAAGGGTGTTAATTAGTGCCAATTGTGAAGCTGGTTTCTCTGATACAGCCATCTGTCTTAGAGAGACTGAATCATTTAATTATGTTAAGGTGTAATTATACATGTCTCACATCATTTAAGACCAACCATTCATTATTTAAAAAACATAATGCTGCAGTCACATATTAAAGAGATTTTTTTTTTTTAGATAATATCATTTAAATGAGAAACACTTGTAGCAAAATAGAGCTATTACACTGAGGTATTTATAGTAAAAGTCAAAGACTAGCAATGAAAATTAAAATTTGGGAAAAACAATCTCAGAAGATTTTTGTTTATAATTTTCAAATTTCCTGAAGGACTGTTGAAACTTAATTTTGTTATATGGATTTTATGTGCAATGATTTTGCATTTTTACACTATTTTGTAGGTAGTAGTAATACGGTATATAATTCTAACATGTTAATGACATGCCATGACAATATAGGTGAAACATTCCTGATAAATTTTATATCCTTAAAACTCACTCCTGGCCATGGGTATGCAGCATAGATGCATTTATCATTACTTGGTTTTCATCTCACCCACCTTTCGCTCTAAGTCCTCACTTCATATTGGCTGGCTTTGAGGCGGAGTGAAACCCTCCTCTGCAGCCCTGAGTGACACTGAACCCCCCAAATGGTTTGGTTCTTTCAGGCAGGGAAGAAGTTATATCAGGTACATGTTGCCCACGAAGGGTCATACTCTTCCTTTGCATTGTTAATTTTCTCACTATAAACACCAGCGTTTGTAATTTTTGCCCTTGATATTAATGAAAAATATCAAGGAAATAAGATAATATGCTCTTACAGCTTTACTTTTTTTATTTTATTTTATTTTTTACATGAAATAGTTAATGTCCTCATTTAGTGAACAAGGGTTACATTTTGCTGTGTGAAACATTTTGGAGATGGGATGAGCAACTACTATAGCTTTTTCTATGCATTAATTTGTGATTTACAGATAAAGCAATTAGGAAATCACTGCATTACTTAGAAATACCAAAGACTAAAGGAAAAAAAATGGTGATGTTAATTCTACAGAGGAACAAAATTAGATGTGATTTAAAAATTCTCTCCACTACCTCTTTTATCCAAAGATAGGTGGCAATAAAGGGAAGTCCCTTAACCTTTAAAAAAACAATTGAAAAGCAACATATATTGCATACATACAATTACATATTTTAGCTCTTTAATTAAAATCATAAAAAATATCTGTGTCTGAGTTTTAGGAAATCCAAAGCCAATTAGAGATGAGGCTATGGGACAGTGTGTAAAGCCATAAAAATACCCTTAAAATAAAAGCCACAGTTTAAATTTTTAAACAATGAATAATTTCATACAGCTAACATGATAATGAGTCTATTTCTATGTAAATCTATTCATTATTATTAATATCTTTTCACTCTTGAGTACAATTTCCCCAAAACACTTTTCCAGAATATTGCAGAGGGGAAAAAAGGAGTTATTATTAAGTAGGTCTCTTAATCTCTTTTGCTAAATTAGAAAAATCTGGGGAAATTAAAATCTGGCATCTGTATGAAATTCCAAAACAAAAACAAAAACAAAAAATAAAGAAAGAAAGCAGTTTTGATACTGAATTAAATGGATTCAGACTGAACGTAGACCACTATAATCTCCTTTTCTCCAAGGTCAGAAAACTGCCTATATATACATGACCCTTCTATTACAATGCATCTGTAAGGTCCCTCAGATATTTTGTGACAACTGGTGTTTAATCATTTTCATGCTTAGCTCTGTTCTAACCATTCAATAATGCCTTGGCTTGTAATGCTTTTTATCTGGACCTTATGTATGAGTTACCCTATTGAAGGCAGCGGGATATTTTATAATGTAAAAAAATTAAACTCCATGTCATCACATAAATTTATGCTTTCTTATTTGCATAACACAGTACAACACAGAATGCTTCTGACTATGCTGAAGCATACACAGGGTTTTATAGGTGACTAYACCTTAGAGCTGTCTGCAGTATCTCAGATCCTCTGGAATACAAACATACAATGTATAGTCAACAAATTTTTACTTTACTTCATTGATTATTTTTAATGTCTGTATGCCTTGTCTTACATAGCTCCTATTCCTGCAGACTGAGAAAATTTCCTGTGTAGCAAGTATTATCCCTGTTTGATGGAAATAYAGGATGAAATTCATCTGACTGTTGTGCACAATGTAAACTACTGTCCCCTAAAGGCAATCGAGAGAAAGAGCACTTCCACATTATCTATGTACGCCTCCCAAACTGAGACAAACCTCTGCAACAGGTTGGATGAATTGTACCTGTTTCTGTTTACTGAATAAAAAGGGATTCTAGGATCATGTAGATGTCTGTACTGCAAATGCCTATGGTTATGCAAGATTAATTCAAATCTGGGGATTGGAAGACTGTAAGCAATAAAAAAGATGCTTGTCATCCAGGGTAAAACTAAAGCCATTAATGTGGATCTCAGGAAGTTCACTCTAGAGTAAAAGGCCAGAGTTTGACAGCTCTGAGGGGGATTCGATAGCTTACAGAGGAATCTAAGGCAGCACACCTAACTGTCTGGAGCTAGTAATATGGAAATTTTAAGGGCAAAGTTGAACCTTACACCTGTCTCCAGACACTGTATTCGGGGCTGCAAATAGTTGTTTCTATCCTTTGGAATTTCTAGGTCTGAGAAACCTCCTGAAGGTCACCTACGACTTCTCTTTTAAAGATCTGGGCATACTCCTTCTGCTTGGCTGGCAAATGGAGAAGACAGGAGACCCATTCTCTCAGGTCTCCATATCTTTACACCATAATCTGGGTTACTGATCTCTAAATATTTTGGACTGCAGATCTCTGTCAACCATCAAAATACCTTGCAAAACACCACTCATCCTTGTAGCATTTTTTAAACTGAAAACTTAATGAGGATTGTGTGGTTTTATAGATCATGAAAACTCCTCTGCAGACCGGTTGAGGAACAACCTAGTTTGATTCCATGATTTATACAGTCAGAAAAATGCAGACTACAACAGTACAGTTGCCTATTCACTGTACAGATACTCATATTTCTCATGAGAAAAGAAGTCCCAGAATATTCTGACTAGATGGATAGTCATATTTGGTTTCTGTATTTATTTTCTAGCCCAGTAAACCTTGGACTTCTTTATATACTGTTACAAAACTTCAAAATGGACACAAAGAGCAATGCCTTTTGAGAGGAAAATAAGAAATATCTGAGCTAATTCTGAACAAGCTGGCTCACATACCAGAAGCAGTATAGCAATTCAGCACCATGGAGCTAATTCACCCTGGCCTGCTTGGGGTACCAGGGCAAGCTGATTCTGACTCAGAGCTAGCTCAGATATTGCTGTGCATCATTACACAGCCCACAGTGAGAATGTAAAAAATACCCAGTTTCTGACCAGTGAGTTCTTAACATAAGTATTGTGGAGTAACATATAAATACTGTAAGTCTCCTGGAAGAGAGATGTGAATATTCTATTTCAAAATAATCTTGGTATGATGGTGATGAGCTTACATTTCAAGAAATGCTGGTTGTAATGTACTGGCACAAAAGTATTCTACAGATCTAAGGCAAAATGTTGAATTCAGTTTTACTGGTATTAGAAATAGGGTGGAAGTTAATTACATATTTCCCAGCAGCAAAGCTAGGAGGTCTGAATTTTTATACAGATTCCATCCAGTGATGGTCTCTGTGCTCCTTTTTSACATGAAGAAATAGGTGTTAAGACCTCTATTTCACCAGATTTAATAATGTTTGACACATGCACTACATCAAAGCTTCATCAGTTAGTTTCTATTTTCTAATGTTCAATAAAGCAGGAATAAAATCTTTTTCCTTTTTTTTTTAATAAGTAGTTTTAGTTAAAAGAATTCTGACTCCAAAAAGTCTCATATGGAGGCAAGGTGGAATCTGCTTATTTGATAATCACTTTTTTCTGAACAAAATGCTATGCATTTTCTTCAGTCAAAATTGCAAGAAAGTGCTTAATTTTAAAATAATATTCTAGCAATTGAAATTAAGCAAGCTTAAAGACCCAGAAAATACACTGTAATTAGCTTACATGCTCTGTACTCATAAAAAAATATTTTGAAACCTCAGTATTGTACTTACCAAGTCTCTTTCAATTAGATGTGGAGATACACTACTGAAATAATTGCCTTAGATCATTTCCAAGTATTAAAAAACCCAGAAAGTTCATTCAACACACCATTTGTTGAATAATTCCTTTGATTATATCTAATTTGTTTTATAAATATATACCCATTTTCTATCTGACTTTTCTTTCCCTACTATGGATARGTCTCTAAATGAGGGAAAGGAAAAGTCAACCTTCAGAATTTTCCAATTTCCTCTATGAAATGAGGCTAGGGTTACTGCCTGTGCTGTGAATAAAATGTTAATTGCCACATAATCTCTAGCATATCTCCTCTCTGCTTTATCAAAGGGAACCAAAGAAGCTAAACAGCCAGCTCACCCCTGATGGCAAGAAAAAAGGTGACAGAAAATGGGACGTATGTAAAAGACACAGAAGATGTATTGAGTACCTATGTAGATCTTACAGCTTTTTACAGAGAATGACACTATTTTATTTGACAGGAATTGAATGTTTGGTTCGGTAATTTTTAAAAGTGGATTATGTCTATGTAGGTGGTCTGGCAAACTAGCTGTGACTATGCCACATGCATTAATYAGCAAAAAATTATTGAGGATCCAACTATGATGATGCTTAGGCATTTTTCTCGTATGGTGGGGAATCAGTTTTAACATCTAAGATAAGACAGGGCTCATCACAACCATGTCACCCTGTCATGATGAGAAAAGCTGGTCTGTCACAGACAGCTGCCTGAGTGTACATATCCATGACTTGCCCCTTTGACATATCTACATCATTGTCACTGGCTAAATATTCATATTGGGCATTCCTTCTGGATAGTTATAAGATGCTAATTTGTTCAGGATACATTATACTTGAAATTAAGAAAGTGAGGATCTGCTAACAACTGTAAATCCCAATACTGATATGGCTAAATGCTATTAGCCTACTAAATGGCTAAAATGCTATTAATAACTGTATTGATAATATAAGCAGTTAATGCTTCCATAAGAAACTTAGACTGTCTTAATTATATTGAATAGAAATTTCACTTCAATATTTTTTCACAAGCTGTTACATGTCATTGTTAGCCATCAATAGTAACAGCATGATGGCCATGTTTTCTGGCCATGGAGCCATCGTATCCAGAAGATATATCATTTGTGGATAACAACTCCTAGCATTCTTTTTCTTAGTATATGCCTATTCCTTATGGCTTAATTTTGTCAACTATGAACATTTTGCTTTGATGAAGTCTTTTTTTTATTCTATTTTTCATGACAGTCATTTTCATACCATTTATTTCCTGAGCAGTGAAAGAGGTGATCTGACGATACAAATTGAGAACATTTGTCAGTGTTCATTACATTAAAATAAGAATGCCAGTGGGGAAAGACCAGTACATGTCTCATTTTATTATCTAGTAGAGAAATCTATTAGACCTAAATTCAGCCCTGGACTTCGTAGGTATATCCCTCTATGATTTCAATGGGAAAGGTGACCAATTACACTGAAAATCATTTTCAGTGCCTTTTTTTCTAATCAGTTATAACAAGACAGAGTACATATTAAACCTGAACATGCTGCTGTAGAAAAATATTAGTATTCCCTGTGCAATTTCTTATTCATGTTTGAACAGATACCCATACTGGACTACTTTGCTTCAGGCTACTCTCTTTTCTTCTTCGCTCTATATTCACAGTAGACAGTTCAATATAAATAAAGGAACACCTTCAAACTGAAAATAAATTACCTGAGTACTACTTTTTCACTCACAATGAGTAATAAAACAATTGAAAGTTACAAATACACATGAAAAAATGTCTCACGGTTTCATGTAGCGTGTTTTTAGAAAGTATCTTTGTATTGTTAATTTGACAGTCCAAAAATCTGGGTAACCGATAGGCAATGTACAAATACATATAATAGAAGTAAATCTCTGCATTTTGGTAATGCCTCTATGAATGTATTGAGTCGTATTCTCCAGATCTAGGAGCATACTGAATTAATCTTACTGGAGTTGATGACTGAAAAATGCCTGGGCTAAGACAAGGAGCTGGGCTGTGAACATAGCTTGAGCAAGCATAATGGAGGAAAAAGGAGTAGACAGTGGAACATTTATAGCAGTCTAAAAAAGCCCAACCATGTCTGGTGATAAGAGCTGGGGAATTCACAGGGCAGGAGACAGCTCGTGTTGAAGCAAAGCTGCCCTTTTCAAATTGTGAGACCAAGCAAAGTCGAGGGCAGCAGAACTAGTCAAAGGAAGGGAGTGTGTTATTCAGAAAAAAGGAGTGTGTGAAGTTATCCTCAAAAGCTTTTAAAGCGTGAGAGGATATTCATTACAAAAGAGAAAACGTACAATTAAAATGGGAAAATAGGATTGTAAAGTCATAAAAAATTAGGATAGGAGTTCAAGAATAGATGAATTGTCCAAACTTCATTTAATATCTTCTAAAGACTTTTTAATGTTTCAAGGTGGTGTCTTTACACTATTCAAAAACTGAAGATGTCATGTTAACGAAGAATTCTATCAGGAAAATACAACCAAATCTGTGAGTTACAGATTTATGGGTATGATTGTGTTGTATTTGTGATTGCTATAGAACTCTAAGACTGAATCTGCGATGAGCTAACTGTTCTGTTTTAACTGCCCTTGGAAATTATGGTTCTTTATCTTTTGCAATCAAATATAACTCAATCTAAATTGTAAGTGAAATAGGAGCTCTAAAATTGAGAAGTATAATTTAATTTAAAAAACAATTTTCTTCCCTGGGAAAACATTTTCTGTATTAATCCAGACCAGCACTATATCTGAAGAGGTTTGCAATGAATCATGACTTTCAAATAGATACCATGTTGGTAGCATGCATTAGCAGTAGTGTACATTCAGCATTCATAGTTCTTCCTAACTGTAATGTCATTCATTGAGTATCTGCTATTTAAAAGCCAGATTAATGCTGACAGTATCAATTATGTATAATTTTTAGAGACTTTGTGGTCCAAGCATCTTCTAATGTATTATTGAAGACAGCAGACTCTTTTTATTCATATATGCATTTACATCAAAAAGCAGAAATTCATGTAAATGAAAATATAAAAAAAATGCTTATGCTGATGAAGCATCCAACAAAGGAAAAATGCATACACACATGCTTAAAAGTGATCTCTCAAATTCAAGAAACAGCCTACGAATATCATCTAATTAAAGTTGCTACCCAAAGTCAGGACATTTATAGGTGTGGAAATTAAAGCCAGCAAAGTATTATTCTTATTGAAGTGCCCCTCAAAGAGCCATTTTCTTTCAGTGTTAGATTACAAAAAGTTGTCTCAGCAGTTGATGAATCATTTGATAACTAATAAGGGTTGGTTTGTTGCAGAGATCAATCTACCATTTTTTCAGATTGCACTTGCAGATCAAATTCAAGAAACTTGTTATTTTTGTTAAGAATCTCAAAGCCACTTTTTCTAAAATGAAGTAATTGCTCTACTGAAAACACTAAAATGAGGTCTTCTGTATTCATTTTTGATGGAATACTGACACAAAGTTGCTACCATGAATGCATCATTGTTCAACACTATTTAAGTAAATTAGGTTTGGGACTTTAAAGACCTTAACCTGCTCAGTAGACCATGACAATAACATTGCTGAATGTTTTAAACTATTAATAAGGATAAAGAAATAAGGAGAGAGAAGAAAAAGAACAGCTGAAACCTTGAAAATATAGTGAATTAGCTAAAATTCTCTTTTAATGATATGCCTTATGCCACATCCCTTTCCCTGTAAAGAGGGTTATTTCTTTTTATTAAGTTCCTGTCTGTATGTCCTTTAGAGTAGATAAAAATTGTTCTGCAGTGGCAGACAAGAATAAACACTAAAATAGTGTGGAATTACTGGTGATACTGCATGTATAGTCTGATTCAGTGTTTCTCAAAGCAAAAGAAACACAAAAAGGGAAAAGCACGAATGGCAAAGATTGAAAACTTCTGGTTTGGACTGTTGCACCATTAGAGAAAAAGTGCACATGACACACATCGTACAAACCACTTATTCACCACATTTAGCGAAAGAAAAAGCTAATAGATGCCTTAAAGAAACAAGGTGCGACCGATGGGTGAACCCCTAAAGTGAAAGAAGGCCCTGAGGAGACGGCAAGGCAATGCGCTCAGGGAAGTCCGCACGGACAGACTGACCACAGCTGCTGCAAAGGAAGCTGAACTTGGCTCGACCCAAAGGGAGGCCACATAATGGCCAAATCAGTCAAGTGGCTCAAACAGCTGTTTGTCCTTGAGATATGTATGTCTTTGAGCATATTAGAGAGACTGGTAGTGACAGTTACATAAGTACATTTGGTTTTAAACATGGAGGCCCCCAACGCGTGGAATTTCTACAAGAACCTGGTCAGAGAGTACTGGGCTCTGATATAAGGTAGGGGAGACAAAGGGTATCCAGTGTTGATGGCTACAGAACTATAATTCTCAGTTTCCCGATAGTGTTTATAATCTATAAAGATTGCAAGGTTTAGACCGTATGAAAGACCAGGATAACTGCAGAATTTCCTATAGAGAGAATTTTTTCTTAGCATATGTGGATAACATTTAAATCAATTTAAATATTTATAGTTTATAGGGCAATATAATTTTGCAACCTACCTAAAAAAAAAAGTGAAAACACAGTACAAAAATAACTTCAAAATATCAGAGTTTAGCTATCAGTTGAATTCTGGCAAAAGTAGTCTAACCGAGACCTTAGATTCACCTGTATCAGTTTCAAATCATGCACACTTTCAAGCAGTGACTCAGAAGCCTGCTTTTGCTTTATAGTATCTTTAGCACTGCAGTACATACACACACACTGACCAATGTAGTTAATTTTCAGAAATTATATTTATGTTTCAAATCCTTTAAAGTAAATTCATTCAGAAACCAAGTTCAGTTTGGGGTCATTCTCTCACTGTTTTAGTGGCAAAATTTGAATGGACACTATCGAAAATGTTTTTTATGAATATACTTTTGTGATTTTTATAAACTATGTAAAATCAGAGGACTGAAATCAATACCATAGTGGAACATCCATAGTCTCAATGACTCACAGCATACTAGAGATAGCTGTCAAAAAATACTATACTGTTTTGAAAAGTAACACGCCCATTCTGTCATGCATCTCAAAATCAAATCAAATCAGATGAAATCTGCATCCTTAAATGGCATTAGAATAGCAGATGGTTGAGTTTTGATATGAATATGATGATTACAGCTTTTGTAGTAGTATCTTTAGAAGGTCAAAATGTGTAGGTATTTTAAAGAAAATGGACCCTGAAAGCTTCTAAAAAACAATGAAATTAAGACAAAACACATTAGTAAAATAAATAATAGAGTTCTCAGCATGCGGTCTATTCATTATTACTATAGATATGTCCAGAGATGGAGAGCTAAGAATTTTCTAGAGAAATTACACTGGCTTTGAAAGAAAGCATATGTTGAGACATATTTTATTTGGTTCTTAGGAGCCTAAACCTCATTTCTACCTGATAATTGCCTTAGTGTAATTAAAGATAATTCTGGAATTATTTACTGATATCAGTGAAAGTTCTGCATGAACACTCATAACTTAGGTATTTCAGATTACTTTTTAAGTGTTCAGGAGACAGTTCATGGTAAGCCACAACAAAGTGCTCTTAAATTAAAATGACAACAGCCATAAAAGGATATGTATTAATCTGAGTTAGAAATAAGTTCAACTCTTTAAAATGCCCAGGCAGACAAAGTCTCAGTATGCTGCTTCCGAAAAATAAATTGAATCCAGACCTTGAACTAGAAGCCAGATATAGTAACAGACAGTGATTTGCTAGCACGACATTAATTTTTCTACCTGATTTTCATAATTCTTAGACAGCTCAAGTTTTCATTAAAGACTGGAGAAACACTTTCATAATCCTATATTAACAAAATAAACGAAGACTAAAAAGTATTTGCATATTCCTGTATGTTTAAAATACAGGAACAATAACAGGTCTGGTGCTATCTAATATTGAATAAGACAGCACTATTTCTGGAACTATTAGGTATCAAAAGTACAGTGAATGAATCTTTTATATGCTGAATTTCCCTAAATACAGTTTAAAATATATGCTTTCTCCAGACCTCAGAAAAGATGTAGTCAGGAGTTCAGCACTTGATATATGCATTCCAGTTTAGTTTTCAGAGTCCAGTATTTCAGCCTACAATATCTTTCTTTTCTCTCTTTAATGAATATATATTTTTACTCATGATTTGAAAGCAGCAAATATGCAAAGTAAAGTAAAAAAATTATATAAAGTTCTCATTGATAGGAATTAATGGCTCAAATTGTTCTTATTTTTAAAACAAAAAAGAAAAAATTCTAAAAATAAGGGAAATATAAAAAAAAATAAGATGTTAAAGAATGCTATAGCTCAATTTGAAAATATAAGATTTAACTAATATTTCATGGTGACTTTATGGGATCATCATCATTGCCCACATTGGTATCTATTTATATGACGTGTGTTTCAAGAGACCCTCTCTTGTCAAATTTTAGCCATCAGAAATGTTATTTGTAATATAATCCTTGAACAACCTTGATCATCAGAAAACTCATTACAGAAATGTGATTTTTAATCATGTTTTACTGAAAGAAAATATAACTAAAGTCACTAAGGTGGTTTCATAATGCCAGCCAGTTATTCAAAATTTTACATTTAAGTACTTCCACAGTGGGATTATGTCATCAGTAAAAAGGATTTTCCTTTTACAAGGGTCAAGAAGTTAAACCTGTCAGTCCTTCCTAACAAGTTTTTTTTTGTCAGTGTGGTGATCTCACTCATTACATTGATTCAAGAGTCTTAGAGCCTGGTGTGCAGCTCTAGAAACTATTTGGGGACTATATGTGGGAGCCATGCACAGGTATGAAGGGATAGCATGTCCTAAGAGGTGTTGAAAGAGAAGGCACTCAGATATTGTGGAGATAACTATAGTCCAGAGACCTAGAGAGCATAGGAGAGCAGAACATAGAGTCAAGGCAGCTGAAATATGCTTTCCTTTACACTAATGCCAGTCTGAGCTAAAATAGTCACTGCTTTCACCCATGGATTTCTATGGGGTCACTTCAGTTCAACGTAGTTTAATGTGTCTAGTTCCATTTCAGTAGCATCTTTCTTTTTGCTTTTTCTTTTTTAAACTTGCTTTAGAATAACTTTGAGGCTATACATTCTCAAATATCAAAATACTGCAAATAAACAAACCCCCAAGCATGGGCAGAACCATGTACAGATTCTGTCTATCTATATTTATCCTAACTGTAAGTCCCAATGAAGTTCATACATATTCAAGAGAAAAATTGCTGTCAAATCAGTTTCAACGTATATTTGCTATAAAGCTGAATGTATTGCATACAGCCAGACCACTCACTAGAAAAAATTGCTGTTTTGTCTCAGGAATGTGTAAATTGTTCACTGTTTTATGACTTTTTTTTTCTCAGTCATGAGCAAATTATTATTTATTTGAAATAATAGATCTAAGAGCATAAAAGATAAAGTATTTTTAAAATTATTACCAAAATAATATAAGCTGTATTAAAAAGGGAAACACCAGTTGAAAAGTAAATGATATTCTGCTTACTTATACTATTTGAAATATATTTTTGTCTTTTTATGTATTATGTCATTAACTATTAGATGAAACTTGATTTTTAAACAGAATCTTGGCTCTGATTTCCCTATGAAAAATGTCTTCATACACATAACAATATCACATCATTTATACTTATCCATCTCAGTATAAATAATCAAATCTTTTCACTCATTTATATTTCTTTTCCTCTTTCTCACAGCTATTGTCACATAGCACAATTTTAAAACTAAACATTCAGAGATACATACATGTGCGTGGTGTGTGTCTTTGAGGTGTGTGTCTTTGAAGCATTGTTCTTACCATTCTACAGATCATAAAATGAAGCTTAAGCCAAGATCCTCAAAAGGTACTCAGATACCTAACTCAAACATAAGAGTTTAGCATTTCCATTTCTTTGATCTATATCTAAATTCTAAAATTTGGTATTGGAACTTTCATCCAGTAGAAGGATCCATATACTTTATAATCACACATTTTCAAAAGTAAAAACTAGAATTGTTGTTGCAATTTTTCAGGACTAAGATTTGCCCTTTGTCAGAATTGGAGCAGTATCCTGATCATCTAAATTAATAATGTAGCTTTAAAGATACTAACTCAGGTTCATCATTCCTATAACTCCAATCAACTAATACATAACCCTTAACCTTTTCTCTCCTATTTTGCTTTTATAGTTTCTCTTAGATTGTAAAACAATCTAAGATATCTTTAGAGAGGAAAGGTCTCAAAAATCTCTTGCAGGTCTAATTGGGCAGAATTTAGGAGCTGCCATTCTAGTAAAGGATTTATAAGAAAAATCATACCCTCCCTAAGCACTTGAGAAGTTGTAGATGTACATGCTTTCCCCAAAGCATACCATACACATCTCAAGGTGCCACTTTCCTGAGTGAGTTGAACTATTAATGTATTCCTTTGCCTCCTAGTCTCAATTACGTTTCACAAGCTAGATGTCATGAAAATTAAATCCTCCGAGGGATCAAACGCAGAGGGAATGCTGATGGTACATCTAACCTGTACAGACAAGTTTGAATTCATTGCAGAGTAGAGCAATAACATGTCCAGATGGAAAAGAAAATTCTGCACAATGCAGTCTGGGAATTTAATCGTACCCGTAACAATATATATACATACACATACATACATACATATATACATATACGTGTGTGTGTGTATGTATATGTATATCTCATTCAGAAGTTTAGGTATATGTTCTTCTCAGTGTTTTCTACTGATTGGTATAGCCATCTGTACTCAAGTGCTAAATATTCTGAATGCCTATAATGTACTGAATCTTATTTACTCTACAGGGAATTTGTGCGTCATAAATTTCACACTTAAGAGTCTCACACCTAATGTTTATTCATGGTGATGCTTAATATCTTAATATTATCTAAGTTTCTTACTAAATCCGATCAAAAGCCCAGTGAAATCAGAAAGCATCTTCCCATTGTTTGCAGAAGGTTTTGATTTAGACTTGGAAAGAGCTTTCCAGCTCCTCACAGGCAACAAAGTCACATGCAACTAACTGCAATAATTAGCACCCCACAACAAGTTCTCTCCTAGATATCCTTGATTTTCTGTTTCACATCCATCATCTTCCAATTATTCTATTCTCCTTCCTGGCTAGCAAAAGCAGAATTTTTCCTACCATTTCTGTCCTGTTGTTTTTTACTAGACTGAGGAACAATTCAGAATTTTGAAAGAGAGAGGTTCTGCTCACTGTAATAACAAATATTCATACTTTTTTTAAACATAGTTACTGGGACATATCATAAGCAGACTTAACCATTATATTAAATTATAGCTTMATTTTGAAAGAGCTCATTGAAATGTGTTCTATACTATAAAATAAATGACCTTTTCAGAAGAGGTTAAAACATCACCAAAAATAAAACATCTTCCAAAATATCATTTTTTCTATCCAGTTTCACTACCTTGACTTTTATAATATTCCCTTAAGTTATCTGTTACCTTAAATGAGCATACAAACTGGCTGTCTGGAGTTAACTATGTATGAAATACACTTTGATATGATAGGTCGTTTTAACAATGAACTGTTTTCAAATTGAATTCACAAACAGTCATTTAACATAGCTTTGTATGCAAGCATTAATTTTTAAATGTGCATAACAAATGCACTGAGGAAATTCAGAAAGAGATTATTAACACATGAGARATGAAGTAAGTAGTTAGATATAGTAAAGTTATTACGTGAAGATAAAAATTGTGTGCGATATAAGCCATGACCTGGATCATCTCTAGGGTTGCTTTCCAAATTATTTTATCAGAGGTTAATTTAACTCCTCATGATCCAAACTCATGTAACCAAAGAAAGGTTCCTGACTCAGTTGCATCATATTTACTAATTTCCCTACATTTTTGCACTTGCACAGCCGTATTACAAGAAACCTTATTTGGCTACAAATATCCTCCTAAGCTGTGCTCTGTTGACTGCATAGTATATTCCCTATCAGTATAGTATGTTCACTATCCCTTCAGAAATCCTGAAAGCACTGTAAGGTGAAAGCCTCAGTGTTGATGCAGAGATGATTACTGAAGAAGCTTTTATAACTTGTTCCAAAAATGGTAGCTCATCACAAATGGACCTGCTGCTCAGTGAAGTGTAATGCTCTCTAGTACCTCTTTCCTGAAGTCCTCTGATTTCCGCTTTCTGATTTCTTTTTTCAGCTTCCCAACACTCATTTACCAGAAAAAGGTACTTATTGTCATTGAAAATAGCATCAACATTTCCTTCTGAAGGAATCTGACAGTTCCCACTCCTATAAGCAGAACAGTTGTTCAAAGTCTGCAGTAACATTAGCATAGCTTGTGTCCCATGAGAGGCAAAAGCACATTTACGTTATTGTGCAGTTCTGAAATCTGGTAGAAAATTAACTGCTCTAAACAACATTTGAGTATGAGAAAAGTATACAGCAAAGCTTCAGGGGTTGCCTCGACAACTTACGGCAACTGAGATTGCCATTTTAAAAGGATAAGAAGTATTATGAAAGTTCAAAAATGTGTAAACATGCACCAATGAATAAGACTGAAAAAGCTTACTTATTAAAGAATGCTACCAATGTGTTTTGACCATGAAAAGTAGCTTCCTTTAGGAAGRTAAATCAAATCTGGCAATTTTTTTAGGGTTTCAGAATATGTAGCTCTCTATGTAAATAAAGTGAAATAGAGAATTCTCCAGGGACAGAAGACCCATCACGGTCCTTAGCAGCGGAAAATCTCCCTTGTACTCTAGCAGATTTATATTTTATTTATTAGTTATGGGAATGTCTTCTGTCAGTAGTCCTGAAACCTCAGAAAACATGTCACTATTGCCCTATGGCTGCAGTAACTGCATCTCTTGCATAGCTCAGTAAGAAGAAAGAGGCCAAGAACAGATTACTGCTTTACTCAACTACACTGCTGAGCAACTGCATAACTGCTATCCATGAAATACTTTGTTTTTCCCTTCCATAGCTCCTATTTCATCCTAACACAAATGTCTAATATTCACTAGTCTGGTTCTCAGTTCGAGATGCAGCCTCTTTGCTTCTACTTGCCTGCAAATAAGACAACTTTAATGACCTCCCCAAACCACTAAAATTAAACTGTAGATGATTGCAGGAAGAGGAAAAAGCATGAAGTCATTATCAAATTAGGCGCATTTAGAAGGACCATCTCTGAATATTTCTTTTTATTTATTAGGAGAGTCATCGTATGATTTCCATGTGCTAAAATCCCATCTCCTATAATTTCTAGTAGATTTATCCTAGAAGAGATACAAAGTATCTTCCAAAAAAGAAGGATGCTAAACACCTCCCCAAATATACTCTGTGCTTTGTGGAACTGGCTTTTTAGTCAGAATCTACATACAAGGTGCATTCCCTATGGCTGAGGACATCATAGCAAAAGGCACCCAGACAGTTCCTGTGTTTATGAAGAACAGATGGTAGATTTACTTAAAGAAACAGTTTAGGACAAGGAAAATGTATTTGAAGAAAGGGAGGCTAGCTATGGCAAGGACTAGAACGGGCTGTGCAATGAGAAAGGGAATGGTAAAGAAGATTATAAGCACCTGGAAAATGTAAAGGAGAGAAGGCACTGAATCAAGTATGATTGCAAATTTGGCAAAAGATTTGGTCAAGTACAAGAGTTTAGCTCAGATTAGCTATTGAAGATGGGGACAGAGATTTCTGGAAGTGCTTGAGGCAACCATGTCAACCTACAAAAGAGAAAAATATTAAGGAGAAAAGAAAGGAAAAAAACCAAAAAAAACAAGATGAGAGGGGTGGGAGAAACTGAGAAAGCTGGGCAAGAGGCCTGGGTGTGAGATGGAGAAACTGGGAAAGTAGGAATGAGATTGGCCAGCTATAGCATGGAGTGCAGGGATCAGAGGCCAGGCAGCAAGACCAAAGCTATAGTTTTTAGGGAGTGGAAAAGAATAATCATATTTGGGGGGAATGGAAAGATGACTGTGTTTCCATGGGACTACACTTTTCTCCAAAACAGGGGAAAAACCCAAAAGCCCTACTCGCTCCACTCCTCTTTAGGAATCTGTAGCAAGTATCTGTGAAACCTCTTTCAAAAAACCTCCTCCTCTTCCTCTAGAAGGTGATATCCTATTATTTCTATTATGCACTCCATTGATGGAATGACTTGTCATCAATCTGTGTAATAGGTGGCAAAACTTTCAGAGCCTAGTGATGAGAAAGGCTAGCGTCAATCTTCTGCCACATAATGGAATTTTTTAGTCTTCTTTTTAAAACTTGAGGGAACAATTTATTTCAAAATTGAATTTGTAAAGTTTAATATTCTCAGAATGCTAAGTGTGCAGAAAACCATTTAGTGAGGAACAATTTGTCTATATTTATCTTGATTGGCTGATAGAGCACTACACGCCCATTTTTTTTCTTTTTTTTTTTTTACAGTGCTTGTAATATTTCTCTGCCTAAATTGAAAGCCATATGAGATAGCACAAGGAGCAGAAAAGYAGGTGAGCTACAGTCATACTTCAAACAAAGTAAGTGAAGAAATATATAATGTTCCTAAAAGAATGGATGTGCCTCAAACATCCCTCTTTATCCCTCAGAATAAAATATTTTTTTTCTAAATAAAAGGAGCTGTGCTCTAAAAATTGGAGTAATTACTTAGAAAGCCTGTCAATAAGAAGTCTAGCATCAGTTATGAGGCTATTAACCAACTGCCTCAGTACACCATAATTCCTACAAACATACTTTCACAAAAAAATGAAAAATGCTCTGAACTGACAAAGCACTTGGCTCTGACTTTTATATAATGCTAATCTATATACATGGTGGTGAAGACTATTTAAACCAGCATCTCATAAAGCATTTTTGGTGAAAGCGACATATAGCATTAATCTCCCAAACTTACAGATTCTTTTGAGATGAAGTATAATGGTTCCAGCTCTGACGATCTCCCTTTTAGATACCATTAGAATTCTTGCAAGAATCAGGTTCAACTGTTTTTCTTTTGTTTATTTGTTTTACAACAACTAAAATTTTTGCACAGCAAATGAGTTTTGGAGAAGAGCATGGAACAACAGATAATATCAATGCTAGGCAACACATAAAACAGAAATTTTGACAACAAAACCTTGGTGACAATTTTGCCATTGCTGGTATAACAAACGCATTTGATACCTTTGGCAGTGAAGGCTTATGTACAATATTAAGACTGGCTTTTCCAACAAAGCTACTGAAATCACTAGCCTATTTCATGAGAAGATGATGGGAAGAGATAAAAATGATGGGAGTATCTTTCATACATTTTTGATCTCACTGTAAATAAGCCCTTAGCCCTCATATACACACTATGCTGTTTGCCCCTAGTCTTCTAATTGGTCTCTGTGGTCTTTGTAAAGGAAATTCAGATTAGGATTACGCTAATTGTTCACTTCCTCTGATGAGCGATTGTCGGGCTCTTTGGTTCAGCGGCCATAAGAATCTGTGTTTCTTTTCTGCGTTAACTTCTATTATTTCTTCTTCATCATATTTCTTAACTGTTATGTCCATTCATATAAGAGGGAAATGCCACATATTTCACTATTTCTACCTTCAGTTAAGAGACAAGGTATTTTAAACCTTCTCATGTCCCTAAYAAGCAAACTGTGAAGAGCTTTGCTGAAACAGTTTCCTGCTTTGCAATCTAACATTACTGGCAAAAAATTAATAAAAGCTGCTTATTAAAAAAATTCTGCTGTTTTTTGTAATATATCCTCTCATCTACTTCAGCTTTGTCAAACATCTCTGAAGAACTGTAATAGGTATAATATTTACTATTCTTGAGCACTTATGTAACATAAGCAAGAATAATTGTGGTTCTGCCAGTCTGTGCAGAGTAATCATTCAAGTATGGAAAAGATGCATTCATACAATCAATAAAGCAATATATCAAACTCATTCCACATACAACTTGCAAGTCAGTTTGTTACATTCTTTAAGGCCAATATTTTGAACTAGTAAGCAAGTCTTTTGTTTTGATTTAAAAAATACATATATTGCTATTTATTACAGTAGTGTCATCAGAAGTGCCAAGCTGAGACCATCAGAAAGCTGATTCCCACTATGCAATCAGTCACAAATTTCTGGAAAACCTATGGAGGACTCCCTTTTTCCTCTGTAGATGTATGGTATGAAAGGTTTACTCTTGACAAGATTTTAGAATTGCAATACAGCTTGTATTGTTTTCTTGTTACGTGGTAATTAAAGGACAGAGCTCTGAAAGTATGCTTTTCTCTCCAACTGTAGTAAAATATACTCAGGAAATTGGCTCATTTTTTCCTCAGAAAGCAGTAGGATTCTGGGAAGAAGACACTTCTGGTTTGCAAATTCTCCAGCATGAAGGAGCTGGGGGAAAGTTCAGCAGCACAAGAATTATTAGAAGTTGGCACTCACAGCCTAAGTAGTTCAGCATACATAACACTGCCCCTGCAAAGGTACATGAAGTGCTGCYAAGTTCCATGACAGTGTTATGAGATAACTGAGATTATTAATATCCTTCATAAAAGTCTAAAACACAGATTAAAATGTTTGTGTAAGAATGGTGACTACATAAAAAAGTTTCTTAGTTTTATTTTTCAAAAAGTCTCAGAAAACAGACAAGAAATAAAAAGAACCCTACATGTGTAATTATTTTTAATAAAGGTAATTATATTATCTGAGCACTCCGATGAGATACTTTTCAAATCTGTCATACACCGAGTGGAGTAGACTTGCATTTTTAATAAATGCTAATATGAGAGCCAGGATGTCTTTTTACATAGTTTTTATTGTTTACTGACCACAACATTAAGGCTTAACACTCAACAGTAATAAAAATGCTTCTGCTACAAGTATATAATTTATCACAGAGGCAATAATTCACATTTGCAAAGTGTTTAAAAAACATTGATTATAAAAGAACATACTTGTAGTTAACTAAAGATTGCTTATCTCTGTTTTACAGAACTGAGACAGAGAGGATAAATGATTTGTCCAGGATTTCACAATTAGTCAATAATAGTTGAAAAATTCAAAAGTATATTTAAGTGTACTTCACTTACAATTCTAACATAAATGTACATGAGGAATTTTCCCCATCTAACTACCAGTACAGTAAACATCAAACAAAACAAAGAAAAAAAATCCTGCTGATGTACTATAATTGAATTTGTCAATGCCTATATATGTTTCTTCTTCATAAAACACAGTAAAACAAACAAGATGAAATGTTTCTCCTGTCAGTATTACCATATGCCTATGTGGCAGCAAAAGTGAAATCTAGAATTTCTTACTATTTAAGTAAATAAAAAAAAAATTCTGTTTTACAGCAAAACTACACAATTAAGAAATACGCATAGCCAAATGAAACATCTAAAAGCTTTAGCTAGGAAAGGTCTGTGTTTCATGAGTCATATATCATGACGGTAGCCACTAATAGCTGGTATGTGCATCTTGAAGCAGAAAGACACAGAATTAATATATTAATTATTGCCTCCTACAGTCCTACTTAAGAATTTAAGTAATCTTTTCCACCTTCAGTGGAAACACCTTCAATTTGCAGACTTTCAGTTCTCTGATTTCTCACTAAGGTTGTGAAAATGCTCCTAGAAGATAGAGCATCTAGTTTTCCTTATTTTTTCTCCCCTTTGAATGTAAAATTATATTTAGAAAAGCATTGATAGATCAGATTTGATTTGCAGTAAAAGAAAAAAATATTTCTAGCTAATGTCATGATCCTACATAAAAATGGTAAACTGTGGAAGTAAGGGGAAAAATCCAGTGTATTTTAACCTTGCTTCCTTAAGCATTTCCTATGTACTTTTACATTAAACGGTTGAGTAAAAATCAGAAACCCTTTAAAGAACAAGAACCAAAAACTCAAGATGGCCCTCATTCAACCATGTGTCCTAACCACTCCACTTCCTTTTTTTCATTTGAACAGCTGAAATTTATATTCCTCAATGCACAAATGCAGGGTTTCAAGAGGAGGGATGGCAAAGTATTCTTGGGTGTGGTATCCTAAAGCTTGGTGATTAATAACCACCAAATTATAAATCAACTGTCTCCTATTCTTGAATATATTTTTTTTGTATATCAGATCCCACAGAATATGTAACAGAATTTTACATATAATCAATATGCTAGTTTCCCTAGATAAATGCCTGATCCTGCAGACTTTTGTCATGTGTGCTTCATTCTGGAATCTGGTTGAATTCAGTGAAACCATTCCCAAGAAACAGAGATAACCACATGAGCTTTTGTAAGATGTCTGGAAATAGCCTTACAGAAGCAAAGTAGTGACTGACAGTCCACTGAGGGTGAAGGCAAAGTTACTGTGAGGGTCATTCTCATTGTCTAAATAAGCTAGTTCCCTTTTTTTGCAGTGTGTCTACTTTGGCAAATTTTATTAAAAGGTGAAGTTGACAGATGGCCCTGCCTCACTTCTCCAGATAATGAATGTTGTTTTATTGACCTTCTTATGACCAATGATTCAGGCTTGGCTGCCTCTAAAACAGGAAACAAATGGGATGAACTCTATTGAAATTTTTCACTTTGCAATTTCTGAGCTTCTAAAAGCATAATTTCATACAGGATGCCCTTAGGTTGCTTTTTTAAAAACTGTTTTCTGCAAATTGAATTTACTAATAATTTGCATCTGTCACAACCCTATAGGAAATCCCTGAAATGAGAAATAAATGACAACGCAAAAAAAGAATGATCATGAGGCATGGAAAAATATCACTATATCATAGGTTCCTAGAGATATAAAGCGAAAGACAGAAAAATAATCCACTTTATAATCCTCATAGTTGCAAAATGAAAATGTTGAAGAGAACTCACATAGAATAAAGATGCAAAAAAAGCTCCTTTTTGCTTGATATTTAACAACTCTGATTATAGAAACATAGAAAAAGAAACTCTCTATATTCCTCTAGCAACGGTTCATTTCACAGGAGCAAAGGCATTTATTTTCCTGAAACTTCTTGTAAATAATCTACTAACATTAATAAACATGGAGTATAATCACTGAGAAGCAAAACAGTGTCTAAAAAGTACTTTTGTCACAAGAGAAGCCAACTCACAAGAAACATTTTCAATATATATTAGAACCACACCAATTTTAAGGTAACTGCAAGCTTTACAGGGCAGACACTACTGAACACTACTGATGCAGTGATGTTTGACTTGATGTTTTGAATCAGATTCCATTAGATTCCATTTATTAGCAAGGCTATCTGTAATAACATAATTTCAGAAGAAAAAAGTGTTTATCTTGAATCAAGTAATTTGCTGGTCAAAAGCTGGTGAGGCTTCATATACTATTTAAATTACTAGGTCCTATATTTTAAAACCCTTAGAGATATCTGGAGTACTTGTTATGAACTGCTAAGATGGGCGTTGGCAAGTGACCATCTTCACAAGACTGAGATAGCTTATTTTCTAACATCTCAGGCCTTAGAGAGGTAATTTCCTAAAACAAAATTTCAACTTTTTTTTAAGGCCAAGTAGTATAATATTCACAATAGCATCCTTTGGGAATTGTTACTGCAAGCGCATGTATAAGTACTATTTTGGGTGGGAAAACATAGGAGATTAAATAAGCACAGAAACCCAATTCTCTGAGGATGTATGTGTATGATTTTGCTTATATGTATATGTACACTGGAGATAACACATTTCATTTTAAAACTGATGTGCAAACTTAAAAAAAAACCAACTTATGGCTACAATGTCTGAGATATTAATTTTCTTATTTTTTCCTGCTTATATTTCATTATTAGGGAATAAAGAAGAATCTTTCTCTTGAGCTCAGATTTTCTGAAGTTTTCTCTGGTTCATCTAAAAATTGGTATTCTTAGCATCTACCTCAGATGAATGACTGAAAATACAGAATCATTAACATTTCTTTCTGTCTCCAAATGGATAATTAGCAGCTGAACTCCCAAAATAACAAAAGCAAACAAAACCAAATTTAAAACGTTTCTCCAAATCTATCTCATGGCTCAACTTTTAACTTTGAATACTGTATAGTCTGCAACACATGGAGGAACATGCATGACCCAGTAGCACATGTCTGCTCTAAGAATACTCCCGCACAGGCAGAGCTACCACTTAGATGCTGGAAATCACTCAAGTTAACTGTGGATCAAGGACATAGCTAAGGAATTTATTATACAAAATCTGAATTTCTAATGTAAAGTCAAACCACACAAAACTGAAACTAACCCCATTTAAAAGAATGAAAGGTTACAGCTATCCTATCAAATAAAACAGTGTCAAGGTACAAGCTTAAATACTGGCACATGATCATCCACATTGCTGCTAGCACAGTCCCAGGCACAGTTTTGACTTGGACCAAAGAGCAGTTTCCAGAGAAGGCCTCCACTCAGTTTAGGGGTTCACACGGGCCAAGGAATGCTCCCAGAAGGTGTTTTGGACATGGTCACACTGCTTTGGAGATGTGAGAGAGCTCAGCTTTATGGAAGAAGCCATACGGTGCCAGTTGGTCTCAGGGTCAGAAAACAGTTTCTGGCCCATTTTAGTTTACTAATACAGAGCTATTCAGAGGTAATAAGGTCTTTCAGAAATTATCAGACAGAAAAACAAAAGTTCTGGGATCTGCTTTTTTCTTTTTTGCAAGCCATCCTTAATTAAGCAACAAAGGACATTATTTATTTACAGCTTTAATGACCCGCACCGTCAACCTTTAACACAGCTTTTAGCCTTGATGCTTGCTACTTCAGATTTTAAAAAGTTGACAGGCCAGCTTCTTTTCCTTTCAAAGTAAAAGAGATGAAAGAAACTATAGAGAATCATGCAAAAGAGATGGCTCTTTTGTAATCAAGAGCAACCCCATTCTGGATTTGTACATCAAAACAGTCATCTTAAGCTTCACTCAGAAATCAGCTGGAGCACAGAGAAGAGGCATAATGTGATTTCTATAAAACTTCTACTTAATAAATTCATAATAGTTTTCAACACTTACTTAAGAATTCTCTTAAAGTACAGCGTTAGAGTAGCCCAGAATATGTTAGCAAGGCTTGCAAGGCTTGGGAAAAGGAGCGTGGTTTTATAGGTGCCAAAATGTTTAGTACATGTCCCAAGCAGAGCTTCCTGGATGCCTATATTCTCCATATGTTCCCTGCGACAGGACCTGAACACTGTGCTCAGTGGGAATCCTGCCTGCAAGACCTGATCCTGTCAGCGAAACGGGAAATGACAATAGCAGATACATCACCCCTTCAGCAGGTCATGCCAAGGCTTTTTGAAGACCAGGGACATGCCACAGAACTTCTCGGTCAGGTGAGCAGATCCAGCCAAGCAACCACAAAAAAAACCCTAGACAACTGGATTACTCTGCACTTCTCAAATCCCTGGACTATGACTGGCAGCACAGCCTGCAGGAGAAACAGCCAGCTTACAGGTACAACCTCCTTAAAATCTAACCTCTTCTACCCCTTATCTCAATTAAGAAAATTTTATTACAACCAAGCTGTTTAGAATTACAATACACTGCACTTGTTTTCATCATATCCTAAAATAGCAAACAGCTTAGTGGAATAATTATGCACGTTCCCGAAGTATGACCAGTTTAAAAGTGGAATTAACAGCGCTGTTGGTTCAGCAAAGCAGTACATGGAAAAATAAGCATTTAAAGTGTTTCCTCAGCTTCTTAATTCATGATCGATATACATTTTAATCTTTCGTTTACCAAATGATTGTATAATTGAATTACCATTGATATTCAGAACAAATTGATTTCCCCAATAATGATATACTTTCTCCTGCATGATAAAAAAAAAAAAAAGAAAGAAAGAAAAAGAAAGCATTCATGACAAGGCAAAAGTGGTCTAGGAACTAATGTAAATTGTTTGTCTCATAGAAAACTGGAATATCACACACACAAAACATTCTCAGCTACATAATTAACTATCTAATTCAAAGTCTTGGTCCAGAGACAAATTCATTTTGCTGTGTCTGAGCAAAAGATAAATGAGTCCACATTAATCATTAAAACACAGTATGATGTAGTACTGCTTGGTTCTAGTTGATATTCATCATAAATCAATAGTAGTAATCTTATTCATATATATTCAGTGCAGCTGAATCCAATGAATACAATATTTCAACATAGGATACACAGGATATTTTATGCAAGTATTCTAAATGAAACAGATCTGTTTTCTTTGCATTCTGTTGAATCCCAGAAAAGACATATAACTACAATCAATAAAGTAAGATTAGCTCTATTCAATACTGAGAAATTTTCAGTACTACTGTCCTGAAGATTAATATCAGAAGATTATTCCAGCAGTATGACAAAACTAAAGCACCAGATGCCAAGTTATAAATAAGGACACTAGTTTGTTTTCCGTATTGCTGCTTTTGTTATTATTGATTCTTGTGAATGAAAAACTTTCACAGATTCATTTAGTTTCATTATGTATGTGAATTTTTAAAGCATTTATTAGTATATGTGTATCTGTGTGACTTGCTAGTCCATTTTTTGCAGTCCTCCACAACCCTGCACTCTATACCATTCAAAAGGCTGTCAATTTCTCACCCATTTTAAAAAGCAATTCCACATATTTTGTGAATTCAATAAATAAGCTACATTTATCCACCAACTGCATGAAGCCGATGACAAACATACTTGCACATTTTTCTATGTCTAAGAGAGAAGCTATTTTTTTTCTTCTTTAAAAAAATGCTTGTCACTTCCTGTGCTGCACCTTAAGCAAAGGTTGTTTATTTAGAGAATAGAAAACTAGAGGAATGTATCCTGAATCTCTATGACATTACTTACTTTCTAAGTTGAAATGGAAATAGAATGCAAAAGTGTATATTAAAAAAAAGATAAAATGAGAATTAGTCACTTGCTCAATGTAATTCTTATCTGGTTTACAAGGTGCTAAGCCATTTTCACTTCAAGTAATACTTCAGTTCACATCAGTGCATTATATTTCTGCTGCATAATCTACGTATGTACCAGAGATATAAAAATAGATGATTTTGCTTCTTTTCATTTACATTTTACTGTTTTCCACTTTCTCCAAAAAAAAGAACAGGTATACTTATTTTCTTTATATTAGTGGCTAAAAACTTATACAGATGCTGCATCTGTCTATTGAAAGTTGATTACCTCAGTGTGCTGATTAACACTTATTTGAAGAATCCTCAGTGGATAAATATTTAATTAGTAGAGAGAAAACAGTGTGTAAAAAATTTTAGGGAAAACCCCTTAGGCATCAAAGAATATTAAAATCTTTTACAGAATGCCATTTTGCAGGGAACTTTCCCCATAGGATGTTTTACACGGTATCCTATACAATCTGTAGGAAAGCTAAGATAATTTGATTCAAAGGAAATGAATATGATCATTTTTGAAACTGTTATTCTACACTTACTGACAAATGTTACCCAAAGGAATTTTAAAATTACTCTGCACAGAAATATTTATTTTCTGAAAATATCTATATTTACACCACTTACTATTTCAAAAGTGCTGTACTGTGTGAGACGTTTCTGCAGCCTTTATTCAAGTCAATAAATTTTAGTCACGTAAATAAATCCTACTGAAGGGAATTCAAATTTTTTTTTTTTAATAATATAAGAATAGCAAGACAAGGTCTTGCTCATCTTAGGGAACATGGCAATTTTATTCAGGGATTAAACAAGCCTCCTATCACCTTAGAACTACAAAAGCTTACAAAAACCTATTTAGTATTTACCAATAGACCTGCAGGCAGTTTGCTAGCACACGTAATAAACACAGTATTACTGGTGTATCAATTGTCTTTCTACCCCTTTTAACAAAACTTTTAAGTCTTCTACCTCATGGTTTTTGGTACTTGGACATCTAGTCATTTGGAATGACACAGAAGAGACAAGTATCAAAACCCATTTAGAAATAATATCTATTTCATATTACAATTTGAATATATTACTGCTAGCCTGTGTCACATTTAAAATGCCACAACATTTGAGTGCCTTCAGACAATAGAAAKTAATCTACTCATTCAGAGCATGAAGCTTAATAAAGTTATTTCTTATTGTCGTCCTTCTGATTAAATAAGTAATAAAGCAGGTAGAAAGTTTTTTTCCCCCCCAAATATATGATTGCAGTGCTATCAAGCTATATTTCTTAAAGTTTTCTGAAAATACTAATTACAGAAATTATTAATTTGTAGCAACATGACTTACGATGGAGGGACCATGTTGCTAACTTTTATTAGTTATAAAGTCCCAGTGCTGTAAAAAAAGGCAAGTACACAAGTATAACCAGATGACTGAATTTTTCTGAGGCATGGATTTTAATATACATAGTTTTATTGCTTCTGTTTAACTTTAAATAAAGCTTTAAATCCTCCTTTTGAAACAAGAAAGGCACATATTTAAGTGTTTTGCTGATTCAGCAACTGTTCAACTGTATAGAGTTTTCTCTGTTAAAATCCTGATAATGATGCCTTCTCATGAAGACAGATTAATTATGGTATTTACTGAATAAATAGTATGTGGAATACGAGTCACTCTGTATTATTATGCATCTCTAGTAACAACTTAATGAGAACTATTGTAGTGTGAAACCTATCCTCCCACTTCTGTTTCCCTTACAAGGCTAACACCACAATTTTTTAAGTCATTGCACTGCAAAAGTGGTTTCACATTGTAAGTCAAAGACTACCTTTTTCTCTCAACAAAAAAATGTGGCTATGACAGTGTATATGCCTGACTTTAAGGAAGAGGAGGGCTAGCAGACAAGGAAAGGGTAGCAGTTTTACATGGATATCTCCATTCCAGATCCCACTTTTGATTCGAAGGGCCCAGATGTGAGGGGAAAACGTGACCTTCGCTTACTCAGGTTCTGCCTAAGCCTCTAGCCCCATCCACCTCCTGCTCCAGTAGCACACAAACCTTCCCAAAGACCAGATTTGTGAAATTCAACAGAATTTGTCTTACATCCAATTTAATGCATCTGCTTGGGAATTCTTGCCATTTAATGACTTGCATTCATCTACATAAAAATAGTCTATAAATTTATTATTTAAAAAGAAAAATGGGACTAGAAAACACTGTAGGCATTCACTGCAGTCAGATAATACTTGCAATAATCTATTGCATATATTAAACAGTAGAATGATCTCTGAATGAGTTAACAGAACCTGTTTAACCCTTTCCCAGAGAATTAACATTTTTGTAAGGATAGATGTTTCAGGAAAGCAAAATTAGCTTGTTAGAGGTACTGTATAAATGCAACTTCAGTTGCTAAAAAGCAAAACTAAATGAGCTTTTCTGAACTATAGTTAGGAAGTATAACAGAAGAGACTTTATTTATAGACTTATATAATTAGCCAGGTGGCATTTTAGGTGATCAAAAATATTCTGATGAAATATTTCAGGGCTATAAGTCTTATTTAAAATCTGCTGCTCAACTCAGTCCTAAACAAGCTAACATATTAATATGAGCTGACAGATGCAGGGACATTTTCATGAATACAGTATTGTGYAGTTTACAGTTTTCTTAAAAGTACAACAGTCTATCAAATGCGATTGAAGGTACTAGCCATATTTCTAATGTAAGACCTGTCTAGTGCTATCTATTTGTCACAACTTTTTATTAAATACTTTGTATATTATTTACAAGAGTAGCATTGAAAAATACTGCAGATTTACATTCTCAACTGTTTACTGTTTCACTTAATGGTACTTGATATAATGTTGATGTTATTCAAGGAGGAAGAGTGTTGCCCTTGAGTAAAATTCAACTCTAGACTATGATCCATTAAGTTTACAGTAATGGAAAACAGTAAATATATTGCTTTAGTCATAAATGTTATCATATGATTTGTTTGAAAATGTTAAGAGAGATTAACAGATTATTGAGTTAGCTGAACACTGAGATATTTTTTGTTTCTGAAGGCAACTGATATTTCATCTGCTCTTTTTATTTTAAACTTGCTGTAGATTTAAGCTAAAATTTCAAATATGGAGCTTAATATCAGAAAGCTAATCTAGTATTCCAGCTCCAAACTGTCCAAAAAATCTCCAAAATGAGATGAACTAATGTTTTTATTTATTTTACTTAATGTGGAGTTTGTTACCTTCTCATTTTTGAGCTGCTAAGTATTTTTTTTTCACTAAAAATAGGAGTAATAGCAGATCTCTGTTTTAAAAAATGAGAACTAATGAAGATTCTAACACATTTATTCGGCTCATGGAGTTAAGGCTTTAAGAAAAATGGTAGGTATCATTGAACTCACCATCCAGCCATAAGATCTGGAGCTCTATACACATGTAATAGGTACCAAAATATACTCTAATCGACAGAGGACTTTTACATGCATAGGTTGTACTGAGCCAAATATATTCTAAGTATATTTGGCTCAGTTTCATATAGATTTTCACATTAAAATAAGCACTAGTTACTGTGTCTTGATATATGCAGTCATTTGGTACTTCTTCATTGTACATGCCACAAATTGTCAAGTATGACACATGCTTTTTGATGTGCTCCAAGCACTGGCATACAGCAGCTGACCATAAAGGGAAAAGAGAGAAGTCAGTAATACTTTAATCTCAATATGAAACATGAAAGGCCATGAGATATATATTGTCACTGACACAAACCAGTAGAATCTCTCTGAACTTGATATAATAAAAAAAATATTTAAAAAAGGCCTATACTGCTTGCTAAATTGATGACTGGGAAAAGACAAAATCTATTTAAAATTAATGTCCTGCACAGTCAATCAAGTCATAAGCAATACCCTCTGTTTTAGGCAGAAGAGGAATTTTAAGAGGCATCTCTGAACTGTGAATTTTACTTTTCCTTGTCTTAGATATCCCAACAGACTCCAGAACTGAGATCTGCAGTACAAAACATATGCATATATATGAACATTCATCTGTCTTATGTGTTACAAATTGGAATCTCTGAGAGACTGAATAAATGGATTCTTTTTCAGCATCTCATTTTCCTTCCATCTCAGCTTGGCTTGGGTCACGCACTGAATGTTCACTCATTTGTATTACATCTCATATTTATTAGGCAATAGGATTCTTCTTTTTTGAAAATATCAGTATATCAAAAACAGTCTGAGATGTTCTGAAAAAAAGTTCTGAAAGGATCACAGGTATTTTGGCCTGACAAAAAATGGAAAAGGTGTCCACTGAATGAAACAGTCTTAACAACAAAATAAAAAAGTCAGGCATTTTTACAAACCCAACAAAATCAGAAGCATGAACAACAGTCATTCTAGCTTTGGGTTGTAAAGGAAAAAATAATTCTATGGATGTTTCTCTTAGATTTTTTTTTTCCATTTAACATGTACAACTTCCATTCATTAACAACTCCATGAAGTCCCTGTCCAGAATGGGTCATTCTGCAGTAGACTTGGAACCAGATTCACTTCACTGATTTTTATAAAAAAGTAAAGTTTATGATTCTAGCCATGAACCACATGGCTTTTGAAGCTTCATCCTTAGTTTTGTTTTTTTCATGTCCTTCTATGCTTGTGAAGGCAAAAATGCATGTTTTTTCTCAATTTTATTGTAAAGACATCATCATTAGAAGCACAAAGCTTCAGTGGGTAAAGATGATAAACTGTCCCTTTCATAAAACTCACCCACTTCTTGAACTATTTCCTTTTCATCTTATCTCAAGCTCTTATATACTTACACAAGCCTGCATGTGTTCATACAAATATGTCTACTGTATGCATACTTAATAGTAGCAAACAGAAAGATATCAAATTCCAACTTTGATATTCAGATTTATTTAGCCTTGCTTAGAAGTTATGTTTCATTCTGTGATTACAAGGGGAATGTAATCACTGTATCAATGTCATCAAAGACATAATAAAGATATAGTGTATAATGAAGAGTTTATTAAAAGAACATTAAAAAAAAACTTTGATAAATTGTCATTTAAGATCATAATTTTAGAAGGTATAGTGATGAAACTGTTATATTAACTAGAGAACTAATTCTGATTATACTTAAAAGACTACAACTTCACAGAAATTATAATAAAATCTGGTTTGAATGGAAGATAATCAACCCATAGTGGATTTTTCTTTCCTTTGTTTGTTGCTTCTGAACTACAACTTAAACAATATTACACTTGAATCTAATAATGATTTAAATAGAAAGTGACATTTATAAAAGCAAGCCAATAGTTTTCTTAAAAGAATACCCTCTAGAAATTTATAGTGTTTAATTAAAGTAGGATAAATAGTAAAATAAGCTGCCTTAATACCAATTTATTGAGAGCTTCACCAGGTAAAGTACTATTTAGTATTGCAATATCAACGTATTGGTTTGTTTTGTACTCCTTATGAAAAAGACTGCATGAATACGATGGGCTTATGAAAGAAAAAATCAGCAACATACAATTGTGATTAAATCATGATTATTATGATAAAATATAAATTATTAATAAACATATAAAATACAATTATTATGAGTTATTTTAATGCAATTACTTTACATAACAAAAAAAATCTAAGTCTTTTCCTATATATGGAATGTTGCTGTATGCAATGGCCACAATAATTTAAAACTAAAAGGAAATGCTATTTTTCAGAACCTGGCTGCCTCTAACCTCCCTCTGTGAATGAGTCTAAATGGACTTTTTCTTCATTTTCACCTCACTGAGGTGATGACTTGGCAGTTCTCCTTTTCTTTTTCAGGTTGTAGTGTGAGGCTACAATGCCGAATATACCAGTCCAAAGTGCATTTAAGTAAGACGTGGAGTGCACTTGGAGCCCGAGGTCTCAGTCTGCGTCTCACTGAGCCCACAGCTCTGCTGCTCCAGTGTGGGTCTTGGCGGGAGGCAGCAGCCAGCTGCAGCCTGGCTCCGAGGTTTCTCCCCTCCCTGCAGCTCCCCGGGCAGAGCGGGCCAGGGGAAGGGAGCGCCGCTAGCAACACTTCTCCTAGTTCACACGCTTCAGGACTGCTCCACAACACAGAGGAAAGCACCATATCCAGTGTGGGCAGTAGGGAGAGTCACCTCCAAAGTGCACTCCTGCTCCAAACTAAAATGCTCACATGCATATTAAATACCTTTTACAAAACAGAGCAGCATTTAATCTTAATACAACATAGAAGAAAAAAAAATTAATATGACTGTTACATCTAAATATATCTAGTTTACTTTTCTGGGCCTCCCAAGTCCAACAAAACTGGTTTATGCACCTCACTGAAAAGGTGTAGGGTGTTCAGTAGTCTTCAGATCAGTATTCTTTATATTATCTTTAGGGATTATTTAACAGGGATTAATAGAAGTCTGTGCATTTCTGTCTACGTGCTACAATATTCTTTGTAAGACCTCTTGAAACTAAGTGCTTTGTGGCCATCTGCAATTAGATACATCTTGAGATTAATTTTATAAAGCTGTAATATATTTTAAAGCATATGGGCATCCTTACAAATAAGTTATAAATCTTTCACTTATGGAGAGAATAGGCAAATGGCATCATCTTACTTTATTTTTTTATTTAAGTATTCAAGATCTTTTAAAATCAAATAATGGACGCATAAGACCAATTCAAAAGTACTCTAACTCACCACACTGTTTTAGGGTAGTTTGCATTTTTTTTCACCTTCGGTGGGAAAGAAACCTTATTCTAAGAATGATAAAGGCATGACTAGAACATTGTCTTATCCTCATCAGTATGAAACTATCTTTTCACACACTTGCCCTTTATATGGCTGGGTAGAACCAGAATTGCTCAATTAGAAGAAGAATGAAAATCCTCACGAAGAACTCAAAAGACTGGTATTTCTTGTCATTCACCTTTGAAAAGATATATGATCATTTTATATTTAAAAGTAAAAGTGAAAAGGGCAAAATATGCCTACTAAAGTTTCATGGAGTAATTTTCTACACTAGGAGGTGTTCAGGTGTACTGAGTATATCAAGTGATTTACACCTTGGTTTATAATTTTTATGCACTTCTGCGGCACATTGAATTGCTTGGGGATGGGAATGCTAAGTACCACTCGTGATGTACATGCCATGTGCTGATTCTTTCACGGAAATTAATTTCAGCTCATGGAGGAAGTTTGCAATTTGGCTGCTTGAAATCAAAACAGCTAAATGTGTCCACACTATCTCCTGTAGTTTACTAGAGAGTTCCTCAGCTGCCTGGATGACCACAGCTCCCTGGGCCAAATGATATGTTATTGCTCACAGACATACCTTTGAAGACTCGAGGCTTTTTGGAGTGGACAGGTATGTCTATGTTGCACTTTTGCTCAAATACTCCACAGCATATTAATTATCACATAATGCTTTATATCCCAACAACACAAGCCCCTGAAAAATCATCCTTTAACTTATCTGTACACGTATACTCCACAGTCATACCAGCAAGCTAACAAGATATTAGTCCTGCTTTCTTTCCCTGGACTTCTATCCCTGGAATTCCCTTATGAACTGGGCTAGAAATCCTTTCTGTCTCTCAAGCTGGCCTAGCCTGAGGCAGGATAAACCAGAAACTCCTCCATAATCCTCCACAGATCCCAGGTCAGGTCCTCAGTGGTGCTGTCACAGAATCACAGAATGGTTGAGGTTGGAAGGGACCTCTGGAGATCATCTAGTCCAACCCCCCTGCTCAAGCAGGGTCACCTAGAGCACATTGCACAGGATTACATCCAGGCGCGTTTTGAATATCTCCAAGGAAGGAGACTCCACAACCTCTCTGGGCAACCTGTGCCAGGGCTCAGTCACCCTCACAGTGAAGAGTTTTTCCTCATATTCTGATGGAACTTCCTGTGTTTCAGTTTGTGCCTGTTGCCTCTTGTCCTGTCGCTGGGCACCACTGAAAAGAGTCTGGCTCCACCCTCTTGACACCCTCCCTTCAGATACTTGTACACATTGATAAGATCTCCTCTCAGCCTTCTCTTCTCCAGGCTGAACTGGCCCAGCTCTCTCAGCCTTTCCTCATAAGAGAGATACTCCAGTCCCCTAATCATCTTTGTAGCCCTCCACTGGACTCTCTCCAGTAGTGCCATGTCTCTCTTGTACTGGGGAGCCCAGAACTGGACACAGGGATCTCTCGACAGCAGGACTGGTTGTTGCTAGCAAAGCTGTCTAAGCTTGCCTGAGCTCTCCTTATCAGAGAGGTACCTATGGAAGTGAAGATATGCAAGCACATACATCCTTGCAAGTATTTAGAAATGCACAATACACTGCAGAGTTTTCCAGATTGCCAGGAGATACTTCAGGAGACATCCACAGTCTAAGGCCAAACCTTTGTGTCTGGATGAGTTTGACAGACTCAATCCCTTACCTCAAGGTAGGTCCTTGGGAAACAGCACTTATCACAATAGCATATACCTACCATGTACATCTATGTATTCACAAGCTTGCAAAGGACATACCTAAGAGCCCTAAAGTCTTTATAAGTGAGCAATGTCTTCTCAGTAGCCCATAACTTGGACTGCAGATGAAACGGTCTTAACAGGAATGAGCAAGAGGAGTAAAAGGACAAGGAGCTGATCGGTCTGGCTGTTGTGAGAGATATCTTGATATAGTTGCTTCCCTGACATATCTTAATAGTCTAATCTGACTGAATAATCTTCACTTCTCCTACTGAGAAGATTTCTTGAAATCTTTTTGTAACCTGTAATTATACTACTTTCCAAAAGTTACCCACATCCCTTGCAGACAGAATGTTGGGATAAGAGTGACGTTTCTGTAGTGTTTGGTGTTTTTAGAACAGAAAATAACACAGTATGTCCTTTTATAAGGCTTTAGGAAAAAATTACTGGTTATGAAGTATACTTTTTTTCTCCAGAAATGAAGCGACTAGGCCAGATTCTGGTCTCACCTCAGTTCTCATTAACCTAGATTTGTACCAAGCTTGTTAAAGCAATTGCTTCAGCAATTTGATAGAAAAAATGAACTTAGAGCTTAGTACAAGTACAAAATACAATTCAGGTGATACAATTCTCACAAACTCAAATTATAATGCTACTTCTAGCACCTGAAAAAACACATGGGAAATGCTTAGCTTCACTAACAGTTACTAGGTTATCCTGTTCATATCATAAAAGACATAGGAAAAGTTACCAAGTCAAAGTATCTTGGTATTATTGTCTTGTTTAAATCAGTGTAAATGTAATCAGAATCTCATCATATCAGTATGACAGGAAAAAATTACAGTAAAATCCAAAGAACCTGGCTAGGTTACATGAATCTGGTATTTAGGTTTAAATTATGCTAAACTAACCTCCAGAGTTTAAGTCTTCTTCTAACAAGAACCTTTATACAWTAAGAAACAGAAATAAATATGATTATATATACAGAAATATGATTATCTAATATGATTATATTATACAGAAATAAGTATGATTATAAGAGGCTGCAAGCTTTCCAGCATAAGCCAGTTAACTGGTCAGAAGAAAAGCACCATCAAGATGACTTAAATCTTTTATATTGACAGTATCTAATACCATTAGAATATTATATTATATTTATAGAGGATAACATAATTTATAAGAACTAAAAATAGTTCTAAGAACATCTTGGACCAATATTAATTATGCTTTCTTTGTTTGATTCATAACTACTTTCCATATTAAAAATAAAGTCAGGCAATAAACTTTTCTGAAATTTTTAGGAACGTTCAGAATGCTCCAGCATGTAAAACAAAAAGGTGGCAAATCAGGCTGTTTTCCATGTGTTGTGAKGATGTGGACATTAATATGTAGAATAACCTGCATTTTTATGTTTAATGAGCTGTGAGTCACGACTTTTTTCCTAATGACCACGAATCTCTGCTTCTTCAATATAACAAGTAAGAGCACCTGTTAATTTCAAGGAATAAATTCAACACAGTACATTTGTATGCCCACCCTTGTAAATTCTCAAAACAGGGAAAAATACAAAATCATTCATGATCTAATTATCTGTTAGATGTCAAAAAGTAGCTAATCTTTTAAGGAAGTTTGCTCTATTCTCAACAACAACTGTATAGTTCCAGTGACCTCAAGGCTTTCCAAATACTACTGCTTATATTATTAAACTAACACAGAGATGAACTGCTTTTAAACTGTGATAATGCTATATACACATTAAAAAAACCCTCACAGTTTCTCTTGTTGTTGTGCAGATTTATTTCCAATATAACTGGCATTCTGTTTTTTTTTTTTTTTATCTCATTTTATTCTATTTACATTGCATTAGGACTTTTTGAAAGGCTTGAAATTCATACCACTAATGTAGATATACAGGAATTAATTAAAAAACTGAACTTTAAAGCTATGTATGGTCAGGCATGATAACTACTTTATTAAAAATGGAGTTCTAATTTCAAATATATTCATCACTAAAATAGTGAAGTATTAAAAATTAATCTTGGGATAGTGCTGTGTTAGTTCCTTGCAGTAAACAGACACATTAAAATCATTCTCTATTTCATTAACTTAGCACACCAATCCATATAATAGTTATTTATGTTACTACTCAACATATATTGAAATATTTATGAATATTATCTAGAAAGTAAGATCAGTAATAAATCAGCTCTATGTCTTAGTTTATGTCTTTGTATCATCCAGCGTACTGCTAACACAAAAATAACAGATTGCAATAATGAGAGACATTTCTTAAAGATTGCCTCAAAATAGGCCTGTTGGCCTTTTCAGCCAAAGATGCCACAAGAGAAGGTTAATTGCTGATGATGAAAAGTAGCATCGAGTGAGGAAGAAGTTTTCAGAACATGGAAAAATGGAAAAGATTTTTTTTTCTCCTTCCCAGCAACAGAACATTCCTGTTTTAAATTATTTTGAACACCGTGTTTTCCATTGCTTAATAAATCTGCCCTGAGGAAATGAATATAGACTTAAAACTGAACTTTGGGCTTATTTAGACCTCTCTGGGAAGTAAATATGATTAATGGAGGAATAATATTTTTAAGAAAACTCAGCTACATTAACTGGTCTTCATCATGAAGAAATATCACTACAACAAACTAAAAAAATGCCTAAACTCTGTCCTAAGTCAGAATCAGTATCTGGCTTATTTCATATCTATTTACATTTATTTCTCACAATTTTTGCTGAATTTGCTAAAAACTGTTAAATGCTATGGGGATTTTGCACATGTCCATTAAACAGTGGGACCAAGATTATATTCTTTGGAGGTCACTGAAAAGTCAGTAGATATTAAGATGTATAAGAATTTCTGACCTTGACTAGATTCATTTTAGAAACTTCCTTTATCTTCTTTTAACAGGGTTTTCTTTATTGTGAAATAAAAGTTGAGGTGAAAGGTTCTTTATCACATTTCCAGTCTCTGGAATGATCCAGCCAGCCCTTCCTTTATTACTTCTTTTCTACCTTTTCTCAGTGAATTTAGTGTTCATTAAAGCACAAGACTAACAGCACTGACTGAGCTAAACATAGTATACAGGCTGTGCAAGCTTCTTACTCCAACTCCACTGATTCACCTTTTTCTCTTGACCTGCAAACTGCCTTGTTATTCCAGTCGTTGGCCTCTCTTGTGCAGAGCCTGCCAATCATATCGCATGTGCAGTGGTTTTTATAAGCTGTGAAAAAAATCAAGATGAAGGTGGTGAGACTACCCATCTAATTTTCACTGCTATTTCTCCTGAGTGGAAAGAGATTTWTTTATTTATTTATTTAATTGGCTCCAACACACTTGGGAAATGATAACAAGTTCCTGCGAACTTTTCATTCAAATTGCAGATTTCTTCTATACTGCATTTTTCCCCCCAAATCAAATAAAATGATATTTTTAAAAGTATCTTTCAACAGAATATAGGGCTTTTATGATGTTTCCTTCTTTTTCCAGGGCTAACAAGCTAGTCATCTAAATCATTAACATCAGTAACAACTGAACAGCAGCATTTAATTCTCTAGGCTTTCAGTTAGTAGCACACTGATAGCATATTTATGCATATTTGCATAATATTCACTCCACACATGTTACTTTTTTAATATGTATGAACAAGCATGGAATTACCTAAGGTAAGGAAATGCAGGTGCCATAAATAGAAATCTTACAATAGAAATTGCCATCCACCTGCTGTACTCATCCTGCTAAGTAAATACATTTTAGATTATATGCCACTGAGTGGTGCCGTTCTGTTCTTGAAGCTACCCCACCCAAAACTCCTGTGCCACGGGACCAGTTTTCATCTCTTCTTACCCTATGCTGCAACTCGTGTTTCCAGCACAGAGCAGAGTTTAGGCTTAATCCTGGCTCTTCTACCCACAAAGCCAGATTTAGGAAACTCTGTGTGCCTCTCCTGGACTGCAACCCAACCAACAAAGCACATGTCCTGAGGCACGGGAAAGGCTAGCCGGTTCTCTTGTCACTCGATAAAATCACAGATGTTCAGCACTCCCACTCACATGGGGATCATATACATCAAGACATGTTTATAGGCATATCCCCTCTTTGGAACAGAGCTGAGCTGTACCGTTCCCAAGGGTGTTCAGTCAGCGCTAGGTCTGAGAATTCAAATGACAAGAATGAAAAGAAGTGAAACAATTAAGCTCTTGGGATAACGCTTGTCAGGTTAGCTCAATAGATTTTACCTCTACAGCTATCCTGACAAACGTCTCTAAACCAACATCTTTCGGAAAATTCTTTCTCACACCTGTTTTACCTACGTTAATGTGTACTACAGAGAGACTGAACCAAATGCATTAATTTGTGAGTGATAATTGTGTTAGCAAACAGTATATGTATTAGAAAAAAAATTAACCATGAAAACCAGGAAGCTAGTCTGGTCTGTACTTCTTTTTCTTTTCCAGTTACCCTTCTAATAATATGCATAGCTTGCAAAGGCACAGCAACAGTTCTAGTTCCACTCATCAGATGAACACAGAGCTGAATTTCTGCTAGAGGTGGATCCCACTGTGCAGAAAATTTACCTGGGAGTATCAGCCCCATCCTACAGAGAAAACTAGCTGCACCTTCTAAAAGAGTAGAACGCTCTTTGTGCGCGCTGTCTTTGTGCTGGATGGAGAGCGCTTTATAATGTTTGGTGAGAACTGTGTTGATATTTTTTAATCCTGGAACTTGAAATTTTCAAAAACACATTAGAAACTAGAAAGTTTGAACCTCCATGAGGAGTCTCCAAAGTTGCATCAAGCAGAATTTTTACATCAAGCAGAATCCGAGTCTACCTAGCTCTTCTTCCTCTGGAAGCCAGTCCCACACTTTTGATTGCCCTAATTAATTTCCATTTAATTTTAGTAATACTCTTTTGAGATGGTTATGTAGTCTTCATGTGTTACCATGGAAATGAAGCTGGAAACACACCAAAATACCCAGAAGTCAGGCAATATTAGTTGCTCAGCAGCTACTTACAAAACTATCAGAAATCTTTAGTTTAGATAATGTTGGAGGTCCCAAGTATAAACATATTTTAAAAGCTTAATCAGTTAGCAATATGAGCTAAATTAACAGACAAAATTAATCTTAAAACAGTCATAACAAATGATTTGACATTGSAGCAAGATGGGCATCTGCTGTGGAGCTTCGGTTCCAAACCTGATGCCACTTTGGAAACAGGTTACAGAATGCCAGGATGCTTACGTTAAGACTAAAAATAAAAGCATGATATGATACCATGAAGAGGCCTGTTAAATTATAACTGAAAGACTGTAATGTTGCTAGCTGTAGGACTTACTAGTTGTTTACTGACAGGGCTCTAAAGGTTTTGGAAAATATCAGAAATTCTACCATTATTCTCAACCTCTGAAGTGCTGAAGTGACAAAGTGACATACACTACATATAAAAAAACACAGAAATCGAAGAAGATCACAGGCATAGGCTAAATCTAGTTTTCAAACTAAAAACAGATAACAACAGTAAAGCCAGGAAGTTTCTATAACCCTAAATAATTAATTACCCCTAAGTAACCCCTATTTGTTTAAAAATTATACCTCAATTTTTCAAATATAATTTAAAAAATCTTTTGCATAAGGTTTTCTACAAAATTGCATTCACTTTCTTGAATATGACTGGGAGTGGTTACTAACCTGTACTTTCAATGTTTTACATTCTGTATCCCTGAAGTCTAGTTCTAACTAAAGTTTACTCCAAAATTCCTCCCAAATCCTGAAAAAGATAGTATAGTTCATGCTTTGATGAAATTTGCATTGAAGTGCAAAAGAAAGGGATCATAACAGAATAAAATGTGCTTTAATACCTTCATCTTTACACAGAGTACCAGATATTCAAGTATGTATCTGCTAAAACAAGGGTTGAATTTGCATCTGCTTCGGGCCCTGTTCCTGTGGTCTGAGTACAGTAGACAAGAAAGGTGAGGGATTAACGTCTATCACGATCACCTCAGGTGTCTCTGGAAAAAAGCTCCTTTCCTGCAACTTTTCAGGTAAGTCAGGTACATAATAGTTAACATAAATCTTTCAGCAATATGATTCCTCCCTTTCAGGTATTTCCATACAGATAGCTGTATTTTCTTGAATCTRTAGTCTGCTTCTGTGTGACAGAAGGAATCCACAGTGAAGAAAACAATATATTCATATATAAAAGCTGAAACTTGTGTTAATTTAATGCTCTTTCATTTCTCAATAAGAATTTTCCCTACAGAAATTAGTAACACTAATAAAACAATATAACATGCAGTAAAATTCAATAACATCTTTCAGACTAAAAATATAATGAGAACCACAATGGTTCAAATTATTTCTCCTTTCAAAGATGAAATGAAAATTGATGAATGCTGGAAAACTAGTTTCTTCTGACAGTCTCAAAACTGGAAGTTCCTGTTAGGATATCCTGTTAGGATATTTCTATTACAGAAAACTAACTCAATAATCAATTCATTTTAATCCTGACCTTCTTATATGAAGATGTAATTAAGAAATTGATTTTTCTCAGAAAGATTTTTCCTTTCCTGAGTTCTGCTCTCTCGTAAATTCCTCAAAGTTTTTACTCACTGTTTCTCTTTAAGACAAAGAAAATACCTTATTTTTCAGGAGATATACAGTGTCTCAAGGGAAATTAAAAAAATATACTCCAGATGCAAGTCTGAGTCATTTCTTCATATAGATCTGTACATAAAAGCCTACTGTGAAAGATCTGTCTGAGCTGGGCCTCTTGTCTGCTACTGAAATACAAACTAATGATAATAATATAGTAATTCATAATGGTTCTTTGGATCACACAGCAATAAGTGGCTCAGGTAGAGAGTCCTTAAACAAAGGAGATACTCAGGGCAACCATTAGAAACTTCTGGATATTATTTTTCTCTCTTCGTTAGTGTGTCAATCAGCTTGAGAAGGCCAGAAAAAGCCATACAAAACTGGAATTAATGAAAGTGATTCAACAAAACAGTACATTGGCATCTGGTAGTTGAGAACGAGATTAACGCTCTTGAGCTAGTGTTACAGGTCTGCCAGTATCTGATTTTCTTGATAATTATACTGCACCCTGGTCCCCTGCTGTTTTATAACTCATTAGTTCTAAATTGTAGTGTCTTAAACTTACTTAGATACATTGCCAGGACTTCTGAGGTTTGGCCATCACCAGCCATCTTAAATCACAAGCGAAACGAGTTCCTTGTGGATGCATGGTCACACCGCATTACCGTCACATAGCACAGAAACATTTCTAACAATTGGCAGTCCTTCTATTAAAAGGGCTACAATTGGAATACAAACAAATACACTCTCGGTCAAGGATAAAGTACATTGGCAGAGCTATTTAAGAAGTGCTTGCATGATTGGAGGATGCAAATAAAGCTACTTCAGCCATTACTAATGACTACAACACTTCAGCAAAATGTCAGGTACCGATTAAAATGTGTTTGAACTAACCAAATTTGGCTCATGTGCTATGTTTATATTAGTACATAAACCTCATAAAATTTCTGTGCATAATGTGAAAATGAGGAAGTTCCTTTTGGCCTCCTTAGATGTGTTTAAAATATCATGTGAGTTTAATAAAAGAAGCAAGATAACAACGAGCTCAATGTCTCCTGACTCCCCCATTGACTTCCCTCCAAACAAAATCAAATAACATCTGCCAAATGCCAGCCTGTTCAGCTTGCTAATGAGTTTAAAAATTCAGAGTATGACCGTTGCTCAGCAACTGATAAAGAATACCAGTCACGTGGTGCTATAGTTAATATACAAGAGACCTCTACCCCTCATTTTCTAAAATCCTATGAAAAATGGATTATTGAAAAAGCTATTTTTCAWGGCAATTTACTCACTGCTTTGTAGCATTGTACAGTTATTTGTTCTAATGCTCATGAACATGAGTATTCAGGTGACTGAAAGGGTGCTTAAGCTTTTTAATCACTTATCTTTTGGTTCGTGAATTTGGATGGTGGTGGAATTATATTCAGTTCAGCTGTTTGCTGACCATTTCAATAGATAACCAAAGCCAAAAGCTGAAAGTGCTTTAAGCATCAAGTACATGCCAGTGAATTCGGTTGACAGGCTGTTAAGCTAAAACTAAATTGAAAACTATAATCAGAAGTGGAAAAGGGGAATCAGAAGACTTAGAAATCATGGTGTGCAGTAGAGATGTAATCAATCTCAGAGAGGAAAAGACAGGAGGGTAACAGTCACTCTGTCAGGACTGTTTCCTCACCTCATCTCACCCAGCGGAAAAATCTGAACTTGACCATTAATCAATCCGTCAATCAATCTTCCAGTAATCATCAGTGATGTGAGGTTATAATGGAAAAAATTTAAACAAAGAGATACAATAGCATATTATTCCACCTGACACATGAAATAAAAACTGCAGCTATGGAAAATGTTCACTGTGTGCAAGACAAGATTAACATGATGAAGTAGCATAATTAATTATATTGCTTTTACTGAATGGTGTTTCTGCATGAGGTAAAATCCATTGTTATTGTTAATATCATTAAGTGTCGATATTTCCATCATAATGTACTTAGACTCAACATTAATGCAGGTGCAAAATAAGGCTGAAAACTCTAGGATTTTGCTTAATTTCAGAAAGAGAGAATGTGTAAAAAAGAGAAAGCTTGTCAAAAAGTAGATGAAAGTGGCAGCTAGGAGAATTAAATCTTTACTGGCAGCATGGAGTTTTCATAAAGACACAATATTGGAAACAGTGCCAATGCCCACCACCTCTTTAGAAAAGGTTGAAAAGGGACAAAAAAGACTGAAAAGCATGGCTAACTAGCAGGGTGAAGAAGGTTATTAGAAGCAGAAAGACATATTTCAAAAAAGCTGAAGCTGAGTGTAAATGAAGAAAATAGAAAGGATCATAAACTCTGGCAGATATGGCAGACCAAAAAATAAGTTGGAGAAATAGCTTGCAAAAAGAAACAGAAGTAATAATACATCTTCTTTCAAACACAGGAAGGTCAGAAAACCTGCCAGAGAGTCTGCAGGTCCTGTTAATGATCAGGGTATAAAAGGACCACTTAGAAAGGACATGCAATTGTAGACATTGCAGGCATTTAGCAAAAGCTAAATGACTTCTTGGCCTCAGTGTTCTCGTTGGAAAAAAAAAATGGGGAGATTTCCACCTCAGTACCATTTTTTCATGGGATTCATCAGAGGATCCATCTAAAACCGAAGTAACTGCAGAATAGATTGCAGAACAAGTTTACAAAATTAACAGCAGCAAATAACCAGGATTAAATGGTATTTACCCCTTGTGTTCTAAGAGATCTCAAGGATGAAACAGCTGAATAACTGTGTGTGGCAAATGTCAGGCCATTTTAAGAAAAGGCTTCTGGGAATGATCCAGGGAATTACAAACCCCGTAAATTATAAGTAATTCAGGCCATTTATTTACCCATAATTTACAGATAACAGCCTTTAACCCCCTGGATATAAAGCTGAATATACTTAAATTGGAACAGATCTCCTAATAACAAACACTGCATATATAATGGTCTAAACAGACCTTAAAAATAAGGTCTCTGAACCTTTTTTCTACTGAGATATTTCTATAGAGATTAATCCTGCCTATTTCAGACACCTATTTTAGGATTAAAAGAACTCTTTCAGGAGTTCAGGATGACTAGGTTAGACTTAGATGACTAAATTTTAGATATCTAAGTTAGTTTATATGAAATGCACCCTGAGTAAAAAGTGAGTTTGTGGGTCCTAGTGTCAAGCTGGCCATTTTGGGGTGTCAGTTGCATTGAGTTCCAGCCTCAGCAATAGCATTCTACCTCTGAACTATTCAATACGATGCTTCATCTGGCTGSAACATGTTTCATTCACTAACCTAATTGCTGTTAAGAAAGGTTGCTGGACACTATTAAACAGGTTCCATGTTTCACCTTGTGCATGGCTGCCCTTAGATCTTTATGAAGTATCAATATATATTATGAAATGAAAAGCAGGTAAAAGCTTGCTGCACCTGTTTAGAAAAAAAAAAGAAAAAGAAAAAGAAAAAGAAAAAGAAAAAGAAAAAAGAGTTTTCCAAAGGAAGCTGATGAACACTTACATTTCAGAAAATTCTCTGTGGAAGACTTCCTCCACACTTCCTTTAAAACAGTTGCAAAAATATAGAGCTAAAATAACATTGCAGTGTGTTCCCCTTGAATAAGAAATATGCAGTCAATTGACCTAAGAAAGGTTATCAAAATGCTAGAAAATTTTGGAAAACACTATGTAAAGCCTTCGCTCTAAAGCTCATAATAAATTGATACCTGGAAAGCAATCTACCAAGATATGTAGCACAAATATATGAAAAATCTTAATGTATGTTCCAACATTTTAACATTACTTCACAAGCTGGCAGTTTTTACAGCTGTACTCTTACATAACTATTTATAAAAATACTGTTTACATGCAGGACTGCATCTGCGACACATTATCTATTTTTAGATGTTTTATCTATTTAATACAGAGAATTTTACAGTAATTCAAACACTTCCAAGCATTTGGCCAAAAACTGTGCAAGCATCTTTGAAAACAGTATGCAGAAATTGTGGAAAACTGAAAATTACCTCACAACACGCAGTGCTTGTAGAGAATACAATGTGCTTTCTTTCTGAGGGATGACTGTCTTTCTCCACTTCTTTTCCTAACACAAGCGAGCAGGACTTGAGGGACAGGGCCTACTCTGTCAGGATTACCGAGGAAGCCAAATGTAATTCTGTTTCAGTTCTATAGCTTTCTGCCGGGTTGGCACAGGGAAAACCATGAAGGCAGCAAAATAACAATACTGCTGTTCCAGATATGTGAATAGACGCTCAGTTCTTTGGATGCAAACCTATCGCCGAGGGCTAGAGGATCTGAGCAGCATCCAAAGCGGGAACTACAGTAACCTTGTGTGGGGAGCACAGCAGCGCTAGCAAACGGCAACCTCGCGGGGGAGCCCTTTTCTCACACAATTTGCTCTAGCTACTTTTGTAGGTCACCTTGTATATTTTCAGTCGTTTTTTTCTGACTACTCTGCCCTTGTGACATGTGGTTTTTAAAGAGCCATTTGAGAAGGAAAATGAAACCTCTGCATCATGTAGACTGARATTATATCTTAACTACAATTTCTTTTTAATGGAAACATATATACTCCTTTTCCTTAGTTTTGCTTCTTTCCTTACTTCTTATCTTCCTCACTTCATGTTGTTTGCAATGAGTTACAAGCTAAAGTCTGTTGTTTTTTTCACATTTAATATTGTTTCAGGTGATTTAGATTATTCTTTTTAAATTGTCTAATTAGAGGTCTTGAAGCTGGGGGGTGGAGGGCTAGGTAGTTGTCTTCTGAAATATGAATACATCAGGTTTTTCTTACTACGCACATACACCTGCACTGCATTATAGAGCGTGTAGTGGCTGCCATAAGAGCTAGAGTACTCTTCTTTCCCCATGTCCTGCATTCATTAATTGATTCAAGGATTAGACTAGTTCTTTTCTGGGACTGAATCATCGAAGCCTAGAGGGCAATGATCTAGAAAACTGAAGTCAATTAAGTACCTTTTGGATCATTAAAGAGCAGATAAAAATTTTCCAAACTATTTGAAAAAAACTGTTAATGAATAACAATAAAAAGTGAACAAATAAGACATCTTCAAATACAATCTTAATAAATTTAGCTAAAGAAGAAAAGAAACAAAGAAATAGTTTCCAGGAACCCAATTCAGTGACAATTTTGATCTTTCCTGTCAACACAACCTCAAATTCTTTCAGGAAATGCTCAGTGTCTTAAGACTAACATTACAGTATAGGGGTGAAGTATAGCATTAAGCAATTCAGTTACAGTCACCTAAAACACTACTCTGAGCATTTGCACTGGTAATACAAAATAGGCGTAGCCATTAGAGAGCTCCTTTTTCATTCACGTAAGTGACTGCAAAGGTCTCTACATTCAACATTTGATCAGATTTAAACAATTAAAGACTGATGTTTTCAAACTGCTACTACAAAAATTGCATGAGAGATCTTGTAAAAGGTTCACTGAAACATCCTCCAAGCAGACGACTGCATAGGAGAAACAAGTGAAAATTATAGTCTTGGAAAGAAACTGCAGCAACAGCTTGTATAAACTGACTTGGGTAATCTGGAAATTATGAGGGTAATCTGAGAAGATACACCTAACATCATGCACACTGTGCTCATAATTCAGCTCATAATTCAGATAATTGAACATTGTTTTCAGCCAAAAAATAGAACAATTAAGTTGAGAAACTCCTCTCTCGCCAAGTAAGTTCCAAATTCTCACTATAACCCATAGCATTATTTTGATCACAAAGAATTATTTCCTCTTCAGTTTTAATTTTCAGCGGACCAACTTTTCTCCCATTTCCTAAAACATGTCTACCTTCCAGACACAAACAAGTAGTAGTTAGGGCATACAAAATACAAGATTGTAGAGTAAATGAACTCTCATAGGAATATGTGTTACTCACAGTTAGGCTATTAAGGCTCCCATAATATACAGCATCAAGGTTAAATGACACAATAGCTAGGAATTTAACATTTACCTTTTCTGACTGATGTATATTGCAGCATGAAACATTAAAATTATACTATGTTCATACATAGTTACATAATTTTCTGCATTATCTTGAACTTAAAATCCAAATGAAGGGTGAWTTCTGGCTTCAGAACACAAAGTTCATAAATCAGTTCCCCTTCCATTCTATATGAAGAAGGCAATAGTTTAGCTAATACTTCATGCCCTTCTCCACACTATCGTCTTTCTTCCTTAAGTTCCTCCTGATGAAGCATATTTGCTATGTGCCACTGTTACGGCCCTATTCATTCTGAGTTACACTAAAGATCTGCTTTCTGAAGTTCCAAATCATTGCTATGTTTCCATTTTTGATCTTTATCTTGAACTTCCTGCCTTACCTCTTCTGTGTTCCTTTATTCCCGCTCACATATCCTGTTACCTATTTTACCTTACATGACTTAGAAGACTGTTTCCTCTTCTTTCCATATCAGAGACATATTTGTTGTCAAGCCATTTTTCATCTTCTTTATTTTTACTTGAATAAAACTGTATTTACAGGGAGAGTATATACCTCCCTCAGCACTACCCAAGGCTAAGTCACTTCATGTAAATACTCTGATATGTTCCTTAACACAATGAACAGGGAATGACAGACAGTAATAATTTGATTGATTTATATTAATGTTAATAGTAAGCTTCAAAATGCTCGTAAATGTGTATTGTTTAAATAATATTAAGGTACACTGATGGCAGTATAAATATTTTAATCCTTTTGAGTATCAAAGATTATAATGTCATTCACACCCCTGTTAATATGTACTTGAATTATAATTGTCAGCAATAATTTTATATTGTGAGTGGTTATTTTATGTGCTTGGAGTGCTTGGCAGCTGAGTTTTGTTTTTTTTCTTAGCTATTTGTATATTAATAGTATATTTTCATTTTTGTTAAACTGCCTAGAATATTTGCATTAATACTTTATTATTGCAATTTTAAGTTAATAAATGTGTTAAATACATCTCAATCATGTTTAATGTCATTTACAGCATACAGTCACACAACTCAAAATATTAATAGCAAATCCACATCTATCAGCATGCACTCCTATATCTGCTTGTCATTCTATTTAATTTTACTTAAATTCACATTTTTCCTGAACTCTAAGCACATATTTGATGCTGTACAGATGACAAAATAGCAGTTTAGTATACTAAGTCTCTTGGGGATGGGATTAGGTGATTTACGTTGTTCACATTTGACTTTGCCACTCAGAGATAACTTTGTCATACCAAAGTCATATCAAAGAAATCTTTTCACTGTTAGCATTACCACTGTCTTGAGACAGAAGTTGGGGCAATCTCATGATGAGATACCCAATGTTCAATGATTTCTACAGAAATAGATAGGTTTCTAATAGGGCTTACATCTGGAAATACTGATTGTAATTCAGATTTGTAACAGCACTAGCAGTCTCTGAAACTGCATTACATACACACATATATTTTTAGATATCGTTTTATTTTTAAAGACTAATTTTAAGGATATAAATGTTTAGTACCAGTAAATAAAACATTCCACAATCACAAAACTATGTGTTACCAACTGAGAGTATGTTATCAATATTTCTGTGTCATACCTACTATTCATCTGTTTATATTTAAAATATAGCAGGGTTGCTTATGCTGGCTACTCCAAGTTTCAATACATGTGACGTATAAAGACCAAAGTTAGAAATCTGAGTTATCCATACATTTCTCTAAATTTAAACTTGAAATTTTGTTTTTCTCTTCAATTTTAAGCTGTTCAAGCCTTCCTGGCATTGATTCTTGATTGAACTTCACAAATGCTGTCACAAATAGAATTATTTTAGGACTGGGGAATAAATCTTTTCAGTATCTACGAGAATGAAATTTCAATGGGTAATTGTTAGTACCCTAATTACTATACAGAATATTCAGAAATTTTCACAGTGCATATGAACATACATAATGCATATATGTGCACAACTTTAGGAAAATATGTGCACTTGGGCATGTAAAATATGCATATATATACACAATACAAAAACTGTGCAATGATTCTGTCATTCATAATTATACTTAAATGCATTTCCCATGGGATAACTTTACCACTTCTGATATTAACATTCATCAGAAGTAATTGTCTTTGTTAAAATGAGTCAAATTCTTTTCTGTGATTAACAACAGTATTTTCAGGTCACATAATTTAAAATTAATTGGATCATATGAGTCAAAACTCTTGGAAAAATGATCATTTTCTCAGAAATAAGACTAACCAATTATTTAATCAAGTTTAAAGCATATCTGTGATTCATCAACATCAAGAAGTTGATATTTTAAAATCTGCCCCAAAGCAAATAATGCAATGTTGTTATTCCAGTTATCAGAGGACTATGTCAGCCTTATTTAAAAGTTCCTATCTTCAGGCTCTTTTCAGAGAAATAGAAGTGCAATTGTATATGAATACAAGTTCATCTTTAGTGTTTTTAAATGTCTGCTTAATATTTAATGGCAAGATCTGAATAACATTTTACTTAGAAATAAGCYAGCTTGTAAAGCAGCTAAATATTTTCCTGATTTCTTATCTCTGCCAAAATTAGTAATATACGACTTTCATTTCCTTCTTTTTWAAAAAAAAAATACATTTACAAGATATCACGGTTGGGCACTGAAGGAAAATATTGTGGAAAGCTTTATCATCATATAATCGTTTCGGTGTCTAAAGGGCCACAAGGTGGCAATATTTCGGGAAAATTATCCCCCTAATTCCAGCGGCAGCTTCGGGCCCATTGCACTGTTCCAAACACATCTGTCAGGCACTCGGAGCCYGCTCTCACGCGCTTGTTAGCGTCCCCACAAGTTTGCTTTGAAGAAGTGAGAATGTCCAAGAACCTGGGGAAACTGTACATCTCCAGAAGCCCCAGTGAAGACCAGTGTAAGAGCCAGAGGGGTCACACTGTGCGGGGCAGCCAGGCGGGCAAACTCGCACTGTTCCCGAAAGAGGAGCAAGATGCCTCCTCAGGGATTTTGCAGCTGCTGAGTGCTGCACAATTATGAAAATCATCCTCAGCTGTGAAGAACTGATACCCACCCACTGCTGCAGGGGATAATTTTAACTAAATCAGGCTCTAAGTGTCCATATTCGCAGCCCTTTAATTTGCAGAGATGAGGAGTATGTTCTGGGAATCCGATATGGAGATACCATAGATGAATTTAAAAAGTCTTCTGTAAATTATAAAGTCTAGTTATAAAATATTTTGCTTACACAGATACTCATTTTAGAAAAAAAATATTAAAATATAACATGCTCTGTGAATTCTTCACTGATACGGAGTAGAAATACATAAGACAATGCATTCACAGATACTTAGATAACTAGTAACATGCTAGATATATCTTAGACTGTTCCTATTCAATTTACAGAGTGTTTCCTGTCTATTTATACATAAGGAATTGAATACAGGAATAAAAGAAAAGAAATCAAAAAATACTCAAAGTCTATGAAAATAAATCTTTTTTCTTTACCACTTATGCTTCTTGTGTCACTGGGAAAGTTCATCACAGTAGAAAGCAAATGTTTCAATAGCTGATTCTTTAAGGGCAGCACTGACTCAAGACAGGAGTAACGTCTCAAAATGGCATTGCAATGCATCTCCAACCACCAACATCCCTTTAAGGACCCAAACCAGCATCATCCCATTGAGGGCATGTACTCTCCATTTATTGTATTTTGCCCCACAGTTTGTGCATACCACAAAGTCGCTTTCAGAGCTTACATCAAAAGAGATCTTCTCCAAAACTTTAAATTACTGTGAACCAGAATACCTATAGAAAACACCTCATTAATACACATGTAATACGTATAGAAGTATTTGTGAATATGTTTCAATCATGTTCAAGTTAAGAGGAAAAACTTAAATCCACATATATATGTATATATATGTAAGTATATACGGAATGTAGGATGCTCTGTGTACTACAGAGGGTTCATTCTTTGGTGCTTTGACTGAATTGAATACCTTTCTGACTTGTTAAGAATCCTTCACTAGTTACACAGCTGAATTTAAAGTGCTTTTCTCAACAAAACTGCTGTGTATGTTACATAGGCCATCTCAGTTACTAAAAATAGTCTTTAGGAAATTTCAGGGTGGTTAATTGATGAAAAGTACAGTATCGGGAGTTCAGTTTGATCATCTCCATAGTGAATGAGAAAGTTAACACTGAATTTAATCAGAAAAAGATAAAACTTGCAGTAGCATTCAGAGGGTCCTTTCTCACCAGATATCCTCAGTATTCCCCCTCATTTTGGACACAGTGTTCAAAGCAATCACTCTTGTTCATTCAGAGTAAGGTTTGTACTTTTCGTACTAACTCTGTCTCTCCATTTTTGAGAGTAGAAACTGGCTAGAAGATATTCTCCTTCTCAGAATCATTTGAAAAGGATAGGAATCCCAGTTCACTGAAATTTATCCCATGATCTGTTCTTTTGCTTTGTCCCCACAGTTGCCTTTTGTCATTCCTAGAAGCTATCCATCCTCAACAGCTTTTGAAACAGAAAATGCTTGAGAGCTTTCCTTGACTGTTTGAAAACAGATTTGCTCAAGTGGACACGCATGTCTTCCATTAGGGGCTGAGTCTCAAGCACTTTATTAGCAGTAAAAGCTTTCTGCTCTCAACTGACTGCCCACCCTCACTACAGGGGCATCTGAGGTGATCAACTTTTTGCTCTAAAACCATTCAGGTTGCCACCCCATTTTTCAAAGCAAACAAAAACTGGTGGTTCATTTAAAATTTTATACCATGAGCTGCAATAGTTTGGGAGGTGACTGATGAATAGTTTGAGAAGTCGTAAAGAAGGGGCAGGACAAATAAGTAGTGGTGGCTAGTCAGTTATCCCAACCTCTCTCATTTCTCATGGAGAATCTTCTTATTACTGTCAGCAAAAAAAAAGAATGTCTTCTTATTGACATGTGGAGCATCGCCTCATTCTTTTCTGCGTAGTGCTTATTCTATGGCCGAAGGACTGAGTCAAGTCAATCTGAGAAAGGCCTAAAGCCCTGGGCTTTCTTCTAAAATGCACTTGACCTAATGTTCTAATTATAGATCAGTGTTGCAAAATAGCATCAGTGAAAATGTGCATTTCTATTTTGTTCTTTGCTGAATTTAATATGATCAATGTATTAAATTTAGTCTGAGTATGCTTAATAGACTGGAGATCTAGGTGTTGTTTGCATTTCTTCCCACTCTGATTCTAAATCAGAGGGAAGGTGGGAGGTGGTGCCCATCCTCTTAGACCAGAATGGCTCTGAGCACACACGAGCTTCGATGTTTAGTTCAACTGGCAGAGCCAAATGACTAAAAGTGTTCCTAGAGTAGGCAGTGATTGAGGACAGGATTCTGAATTTCTCTTTCAAATCTAGGTGTCTACATTCTGGTTAAGTCCCAATTTTGGCAGAATATAGGTAGTCTGATCTCAACACATGCATATAGATTTTTACATAATTATGCAAAATATACAAAATTATGCAAAAAAATCACAGGACTTTGTCAGATGGTGAAGAATAATAAATGCTCTCAAAGATCCTCAAACGATTCACCATTTGAACATTGTATTCATTGACAGAACTAGTAAATAGGTTTACAAACAGAAATGTAATAGTTCTCAATCATTTCAAACTAAACAGAAGTAATCTCACACTTTGTAATACTTAATGACAAAGCAAAATATACATTTAACTATAGTAAATACTGAAAGCAGGCTACATGCTGAAAACCAACAACAGCAATAGAAAGAGTCTATTTCTCTTTTTTTTTAACCTCTTTATAATTGTTCATAATATTAAATCTTCAAAGATAACTGAGGTCTTTGGAGGCAATTTACACAATGCTTTTGCATTCCCTGAATTAAATCATATGTAACAGAAACACAATACAAAGATTACCTAAAATAACACATTATAACAACTAGCATAAACACATATAATATATWGCATGCAAGTTGCAGGATGGAAAAATTGATATAAAATAAATGTTGAAAAAGCCTGCAATATTTTTGGTCAGAATAATCTCTGGGTGCATTAAAACAATATTTCTAATGTCTTGTTTAGATGATATTGCTGACTTGGATTTTGATTTTAGCAATTTTTATGATATTGTTATATAAATACATTGCTAACCAAGATGGCCATGAAAACAGTTAGCTCCTGTGACCGGGAGATGTTGTTGAAAATGTCATGTCTGACAAGACATCCACAATAAGAAATTGTTATAAAAAATATTGATGAATGATACTAAGAATGACATGTAAGAGTGTAATCTTTGCTACCTGAAAAATATTTAGATTCAATTTGGAAAATATCTTTACTGCAAACTGCATACCACAGTCTCATTCTGTTGGCCAAGATACCCAGCAACATGTCCACAGACTGTGCTTATCCATGTACATGTATTTTCCCTTGCTTGCCTGTGTCCCAGTATTCTTCCTAGATGAGACAGTAAAATAGTCAAGAATCATGGCATCCACAAATATTTAATACTTATAGATGGCTTTTGCTACTCCATCTTCCTTAAAAATACAGTAGTCAATTAAGTATTGTGCAATTAAAAAAAAAGAAAGGAAATACAATTTTAACCCATCCTTTACAATGACAATTTCCCTAATATTCATTTTTATGCAGTAGACTAGAGTGTATTTATTAAAGGATGTCCTGAAATGTTACTTGCAACTCTCATATCAAATTCAGGAAAATAGGGTTATTTAACAGAAGAATTGTAAATACATATGTTGAAAATTAATAATTGTTCAAACTTCACTCTTCTAGTTTGACTGTTGCCATTCTGCCTTCTTTACTGTGCCAAGAAAATGGTCCTACAGCTCTTCAGAGGCAGTAACAGTGTTGCTGAGTCAGCCAATTGCTGTTTAAGTGATCTGTAGTGGTGCCAACAGAAACTAACAGATTTTCATCTCTAATCCATTCAGCAATTACTAGTTCTTAAACTCAAATTTTCCCACATTGATGACATGCACATCTATACATATCTGTAAGTTTCCTTTGAGAGCTGTAATCAAAATATGATGCACAGTTTATAGATGAATGTATAGACTATAATTTAAACATCAGCCAGTTGTTTGACAACTTGAATTTCCTTACAATGCGCATTATTACATGTAATGAAATCAATTGCAAATATCAAATTTCATGGAATACTTCCTGTTCTCAAAAACTGGGATTTCACTTCAGAATTACACATAAAAAAAGGGGGGGGGGGAGAAAACTTCAGTCTAGTCGAACCTCCGAAAACCTGGCTGAAATGCTCTATAGGAGAATTAATTTAAGGGCAGTAAACTTCAACACCAAAAAATCATAGTGGGATATTTAAAGGCCTGTGGTGGAAATAAGACAAGAAAAATATCTTCTAACATAGTTCCTTTTATAAGTGGAAAGTATCTTAAAAAACAGACAGGAAACAAATTCTGTCACTCAGTCATTTTAATAGACAAGCAGCGGTATGATGCAACAGCCAGCAATGCTCAGCAATCTTGCTAATTCAACCAGCCACAGCTAATTGCGTTATCAGTAGTATCATACTGGGAATCAAAGCGCAAGGCAGTATAGTCATGATTCGTGATAATGATCTTGAGCAAGAAAGTTAATATATTTTTTCTTTGGAACTCTCATGATAGGCGACATGTAATGCGATCTGGCCAAAATGTTGTCCTCCATATCAGAATAGCGGCAAGTATTAAATCTCTGAGTAGTTTTTGCTAGTCCTGGGTTTTCATGCTGGCACGCACTTAGGCTGCTAAGGGACTGATTCTGCGGTGCACACTTTGCTGTCCCATCCCACTCTGTGAGAGTGGCTTTGGGGCCACTTAACTTTCAATTAACTGTAACAGGGACCCAGGGAAGAATGGGAAGATCCTGGATTGCTCCAAACAGCATCAGATAGTGGGTGTGTTGAAACCAAAGACTGAGATCARTGAATCTTGCTAGTAGGGCTTTGTTTGCTTGTTTGTTTCTGGCAGGTACATCAGAGACAATTCTGGGGCAGCAAAGTAATAGAAAAAACAGATAGCATTGACTAAAACCCAAAAGGTCACAAGTAAGAGTTTGTCTCCCTTTGAGCAAAGGAGAAACGGAGAAGAAAAAGAGAGGTAAGAAAGCTCAAATAGCCAAAGAATCTGTGATGTATGCTTTCCTTTCCTTCCTTTCTTGAGCATTCAGGGAAACTGAGAAAGACAGATTTTAATTTGGTTCTCTCTGGATTTAGAAGCCTGCTAAATTGATCGTTTGTTTTAAAGTCACTTAACTCTCCAGCTGGGATTTCCCAGGTCTCTTTCAGCTCTTTCTCAGATTGATTTTTGTTTGCTTGTTTGGGCAAAAAGGAAAGAATGCCACTGCTGAACGAAGAAGAGGAAATAAATTCAGGAAGATTTAGAAGGCTGTCACCTCTAATGCAGAAAAATCAGTGTGCTTTTAATTTTTCATAGTATGTATGTGAAAAAACTTGCTTAACTACAAAAAATGAAAAGCTTAACTGGGTGTCAGCTTATTTCTTATTTCTGAAACTCTTTAGATAATGGCTTTAATAGAGAATCCTTTTATTTATACAAGATGCTTTCCCACATTTTGGGGAGTTGACACATGTACTCGCTCGAATTCTGACTGCTCTTTTAAACATAAAAAATGCTACACATAATTTATTCCCTAGGACAGTCAGAAAGGATATTATTCATTTACTATAGATTAATTCAACCATTAACTGCAGTTTATGACTACCACACACAAAGCCATCTGCAAGTGCATTCATCATGTTGTAAGCACAATGGTTCTGAATGTTCAAAAGATGCAGTTTTAAGCAATCAATAGCTCCATACTTTACACTTCTGCTGCTATTAATGCCAGGGTGAGGAAATGTTCTCATGACCTTCTTATTTAAGTGCTTGAAAGATGTGATTGAAAGATCCACTGAGGGGAGTGGGGGAAAGCTCAGGGCACATTTTAATAAACAGAAATAATCTCACAATTCAAGAAGGACAGATGTGCAAGAAAGATCAAGGTATTTAAAACATTAACAGAGGATTAAATGCATTGCACTATCAAATGACAGTAAGTGCTGCATTAAACTGCTTCCATTGTGGAATTTCGCACTTGCCACTTTCCAAGTAACCTAATTAAACCACCACTGCAAACAGTTTAGTTCTACATCTAAGTTTGCAGTTGAACCAGATAATAATTTAAAAAGACTAATGGGGGGGATAACTCTATCCAAATTTGGGTATTTAGAYACCTTGCAGACATCTCTGAGCTAATAATCCTTGCCTCCCTGCATGAGCAATAAGGGGAAACAGGCATTTCTAAGGAGTTCTTCTCACCTTACAGTAGATGTTTAAAATAGATCAGATGAATAGCTCTCTAAAAGTGCCCATTTTTCCCTGCTGACTCTTAATGGAGTGTAGGGTAATTAAGCCAGTTATAGATGTCTATAGAGCAAATATCTAAGGTTATGTGGGATGAATTACATCCTGATGGTATATTTATATTTTGAAGGCAAATCATCAGTAATGTAGTCATGGACTTAAAATTCTCATTTTCTGATAGGATGTTAGTGAAAACAAAACCAACATAAAAGTGATGAGACAAATACTGAATTACAATAGGAAGGTTCCTTTCCTATATAACTGTATATTTTTAAAAAATGGCATAATCAATGTACAGTGTATAAGTACAGTGCAATCTACCATTTATGGTGGAGGGATATCAAGAACATTTGACCTTGTTAGGAACTGTGTGGAGCAAAGAAGAAAACTTATTTTGTGTATATCAAAAGACATCTATTGCTTTTTCTAAAAACTCAGGATTCATCAACCATATTCCTTATGTTTTCTCTTGTGGCTGKTCCCTTAGCCATAGCTCAAAGTTCATCAGCCTGCCACTGGATCTTTCTGAGGACTGGCTTATGTCTGATTCCACCAAGCCACTTAACTCATCACCACTTATGAACTGGAAACCTCATATATCGTTCAGCTGATCCTTATGTAGCTTCAGGAAAATTCCGTCTTGACTCCTATTACTGCAATTGGCTTCCCACATAATTGTTTTCGTCTCTAATAACTGACCCAGGAAAGATTCTCTGTGTGGAGTTTCTGATCTCTGCTCTGGATCCTGTCAAAATGGCTGAGCCTAAGATAGATTTGGGATATAATGTTTCTGTCCAACCTCAGACCCAACTAATTTTCTACATGAATCTCCTTGAAAAGGACAACAATGACTCATCTGGGGAATGTCCTAGTCATATGCTCTCTTTGAGACAATGAATCTCTAAGCAGTACAGCAGAATGGAAGCATTTTACTTGATCTATAAATCAAGATCCATAGTACTATTTTTTTAATGCATGTGTGCATGTATTTGTTTATAAGCACTTCTTTCAAGTAACAAAGTTCTAGACATATAGCAACATTACATGCAACATTGGCATTGAAATTAAATAGAATGAAAAGTTGGAAATTCATCTGTTCAGATTTAGATGTCTATTGTGTGGATTTCCAGATCTGATACAGTTTATGTCAGCTCCCTCACAGAGAGAAATATAAGTTTTTAGGATGCTTCTAAACTAAAAAGGAATCTTGGAAGACATTCAGTTCAAGATAAGACACATAAACTCAGGTAGGTGTCTAACATTCTTCATAATCAAAGGAAAAAATCAATACAGTCATGACAGTCTATAGAGTAATTTAACTGACTAGGCTGTAGATGTCTATTTTAGGGTGAGCTTAGTAATTATTCTCTTTGGTTAGAGTATTACTGTGTTGGTACAATACAGAATTGAATTTCACTAATTTATCTTTCACAAAAAAAATTATGTTTGGCCTTGGGCTGCCTGTTAGTTAACTGTTCGGCTCATCAAAATAAAGCTACACTTGAAAAAGCCAACTAAGACAACTGTTGTAAATTTACAATTAGCTAATTAAACGCTGTTTATTAACATTAATAAAAGCCAGATATACTTTTGCTTGATTGATCTTCCATAATCAAGAAGTCGCTGAATTATCCCAGAAGCAGTTTACCTACTAATAAAGTGGTATGAATGTGGTATGTCATAGAATCACAGATTGTTTGAGGTTGGAAGGGACCACTAGAGAACATCTAGTCCAATCCCCCGGCTCAAGCAGGGTCACCTAGAGCACATTGCCCAGGACTGTGTCCAGATGGCTTTTGAATATCTCCATGGAAAGAAACTCCACAACCTCTCTGGGCAACCTGTGCCAGTGCTCTGTCACCCTCACAATGAAGAAGTTTTTTCTCATGTTCAGATGGAACTGCCTGTGTTTCAGTTTGTGCCTGTTGTCTATTGTCCTATTGCTGGGCACCACTGAAAAGAGTCTGGCCCCATCCTCTCTACACCCTCCCTTCAGATACTTATACAAACTGATAAGATCCCCCCTTAGGCTTCTCTTCTCCAGGCTGAACAGTCTCAGCTCTCTCAGCCTTTCCTCATATGAGACATGCTTCAGTCCCTTCATCATCTTTGTGGCCCTTCGCTGGACTCGCTCCAGTAGCTCCATGTCTCCCTTGTATTGGGGAGCCCAGAACTGGACAGAGTGCTCCAGATGTGGCCTCACCAGGGCTGAGTGGAGGGGAAGGATCACCTCCCTCCACCTGCTGGCATCACTCTTCCTGATGCACCCCAGGATACCATTGGCCTTCTTGGCCACAAGGGCACATTGCTCGCTCATGGTCAACTTGTTCTCCACCAGGACTCCCAGGTCCTTCTCTGCAGAGCTGCTTTCCAGCAGGTCAACCCCCAACCCGTACTGGTGCATGCAGTTATTCCTCCCCAGGTGCAG